>NC_065887.2:4050000-4650000 GCF_932274485.2 Patella vulgata
AAGTAGGGTTTTAAAGCGCATTACATTTCCATTGACCTCTCCAAATGGCCTGAAAATAAAGCCGCCCATCTAGACAGGGAGGAAAACGCTTTTTTAACAAATTTCAATGTATAACAATTACTAACGGTTCATGCTGTTATGACAGGATTTCAAGCGTACAAATTTACAAATGAGGAAATATTATAAAACTTACATACAAACCATTAGATTGAGTGGACCCAGCCCTACATAACCATGACAATATTTTACTTTTGTTCGTAAATATTAGTTTTCAAGTTATATCATCATTGATCTGTAATAAATGAATTTAACATAGAAAGAATTTTTTTTCTAGGTTCTATAAATTAAATGCTTTCCCTTGTTTTAAAAACTAGAAATTAAATTAAATCTTCTTGCTTGTTTTTTTAACCTAGAAATTAAACGTTTTAAAACATTTTCTGGCGAAGTTTCCCCCCTTGTCCATGGTGCATGTTGGTGGCCTTTCAAGGACAGATGTCTAGTAGGTCGTAAAAGATCCCTTGGCAGTTGGAATTTGATATAAGAGTAGGCAATAGTGCTGCTGCCCAGGCAAAATCTCCCTCATAACACACTGTATGGTGTATGGCCTTCTTTATTAGCCCAATCTGAGCAGAACAGTAGGACGTTAAACCCCATTTCATTTCATTTGTTGTAAAACCTATAAATAGAATTAAATGCTCTCCTTGCTGTTTTATAACCTAGAAATTAAATATGACAGTTAGTTGTCAAAAAAACCTAATCAAAATTAATTGAAACTAGATTTACAAGTTTAAATATTTGTAGAAACTGACATATTTTGTGTATTTATAAAATTCTTTATAATATAAACCAATAATGGTTATAATCATATGATTTAAGAGGCAATATTTTCTTTTCTCAAGCTTTTTTGTTTTTGTGAAATTTGTTTTAAAAAATTTTCTATCAATTTTATGTGTGTAGCCTAGTAATCTCTGACCCAACTTATTGTAGAAACTTACTTTGTGATATATCAAAATGATATCTGCCGTTTAACTGGTGGAATATCAAAATGATATCTGATTTTTAATTGGTGGAATTTCAAAATGATATCTGCCTTTTAATTGGTGAAATATCAAAATGATATCTGCCGTTTAATTGGTGGAATATCAAAATGATATCTGATTTTTAATTGGTGGAATATCAAAATGATATCTGCCGTTTAATTGGTGGAATATCAAAATGATATCTGCCGTTTAATTGGTGTGGAATATCAAAATGATATCTGCCTTTTAATTGGTGGAATATCAAAATGATATCTGCCTTTAATTGGTGGAATATCAAAATGATATCTGCCTTTTAATTGGTGTGGAATATCAAAATGATATCTGCCTTTTAATTGGTGGAATATCAAAATGATATCTGCCGTTTAATTGGTGTGGAATATCAAAATGATGTCTGCCTTTTAATTGGTGAAAAGTTAAAACCAGGATGATTAATTTCAAATTTTGCCAGTTGGTTCTGTATTTTGTAGATATTTTTGCCAAGGAATTTAACAATTTTGGGCATTGTCCTTATTTTTTAAAGATGCATTATTCCAGAGCTACGTAAATCTGCCTATTGCTAGTTTTTATTTTGGCTTCAAATCTTTTATAAATTATTATTTAGACATTAAATTTAGAAATGGAGAAGCAAGGTTGAGTCTTGATTAACAAGTAACGTTACTATGGTAATAAACAATCTGTGCCACATCTTGTCAAAACTTCAAACAGTGATAACTTGGCTCAGAATAACGTAATTTGAATGAAATTTTCAATATTTTATTTTGAATTCTCTAATTTGGAAGTATTATAGCAAGAAAGGAAAAAGATCAGCTCTTAATCTAAATCTTACATAATGCATCTTTAAATCTATTTTTATGTGCTTTTTACACAAAAAAACCCTATAAATTGAATTATTTTTATTATGTTTTAATGTATGATTCTTTGAATTTCTAGTTTCATGGACTGTGTCCAGCCAGTCAATTTCTAGTTTCATGGCATCCAGCCAGTCAATTTCACAATGAGTCAGTCTAGGCTTGTACATAACATTAAATTAAGAGCCCTGGTTGAAAACTTAGACCAATGAAAGGTGTTTATTAGGAAGTTCCGTTTAACGTCTCCGGACGATTTCACTCTTCATATAATATGTAGATGTAGGTTGTGTAAGAATCTTGTCATTTTTATTATCGATCAAATGTCATGTCATATTATTTTATAACTCATGCCACTGTGCGTGTTTATTGTGGAATAACTAGAAAAGGCAATATTTATATATATTATATTATATATGTATATCCCCGTTTTTAAATTGTGAATCAAATTTATCTTGTTTAATGTATCGTTTATGTTGTTGTTCGTAAAATATTAATTATCAATTTGTTTTTACTTGTCCAAACGTTTCTTGTTAGTGTATATATATATATATATATCACAGGGCCTAAGGCCTATTTTTGAAAATTTTAAAAAGGGGCACATTATTATATATGAAATCATTGTTTCATTTTTAAACCAAATATTCTGTACGCTGTCGTCTGCATGTCCTTCGTAAATAAAATTTGAAACGTTCGTTAAAAAAAGGTTGACAGTATATAGGTGATAAGTAAGTTACGATTATTACATGACATGTGGAAAGTTCAATTTTGAGACAATATTTGTAAGGTCTCAATAGACAGGTTTTACTGTAATAGTATTGCCATGATTAGTACAGGTTTCGTTCAAGTAGCCATGGTTTATATATATATATATATATTTTTATGTGGTCACCAGTTTTAAAGCCGCATGTAACCTACCTGCCCCGCCTCCTATTCACTTGTTGATGTCTACACTCATAGAAATACTCTATTTAATCGTGATCTGATAGTACCATTTAAAACTTCATTAATACCGTCTGCTTTAAAAGTTTAAGATATTTACACATGTGACAAGAGAAAATCTTCGTTATCTGTACGCTGTCGGTGTATTTTCTCTTTGAGGTATAAAATAAGTTACACATCACAGAATTTCTCTGTTACATGTTATTAATGACTTGGGGGGGGGGGGGGGGGGTGGATGGCTGAATGGTCAGCGTGTGCGCGCTGTATCATAAAGTCTGTCATTGAGTCGACTGGCGTGGTTTCGAATCCCCGGTTGTACGTGGCAAGGAGTAGGGTCGCCTGTCCAACCTCATGGGTTTTCTCCGGGTCCTCCGGTTTCCTCCCACTGCTAAAGACCCCTATGCGCAAGGGAATTATTGAAATAAAATTAAACCACATGTTAGTCCCGAAATGACCTAGTTTGTGTCGAGTGGACGTTAAACCCCATTTCTCTCTCTCTCTCTTAATGACTTGGTCATTTTTTTGATAATTTCACATATGCTAAAAACTAGAGTTTCTCCATGCCCTCCTTGATTAAAATAAATATTTTTCTTCCTCCGTCAAGCACGGACATGTCTTGACCTTTCAGTTTATTTATATAAAAAAAATCAATTTTACTTTCATTCCAATTCATGACGTCTTATTGCAGAAGTCTTATCATAATCTTCATGTACACCTGTACGCTGGCCATTTGTTTCATGTACACCTGTACGCTGGCCAATTGTTTCATGTACACCTGTATGATGGCCAATCGTTTCATGTACACTGGCCAATTGTTTCATGTACACCTGTACGCTGGATATTTGTTTCATGTACACCTGTACGCTGGACATTTGTTTTCTCTCTAAGGGGTAAATTAAGTTTTAATTCTCGTTAGGATATTTACGCATCCCAGAGAAAAACTTGGTTATAATAGCCATCTGTACTCAAACCAATTTCTTTCTCTAGTTTAAACATATCTTATTACTTTAAAGTCAAACGGATCCAACAAAAGTTGCTAAAACTTACAAAGGAGTTCCCCCTCTGAAGTAAAAGTTAAGTTTACTAAATTAAAACTACATAAGATGTGTTAGGCGTATATTATTATTATTATTATGTACTTGTACGCTAAAAATTTGTTTTCTCTCTGAAGTGAAATTAAAACTCTATACGATGTGTTTGGGCCTAGATTATATTAAAACTATGTACGATGTGTTAGGGCCTAGATTATTATATATATTGTGCTTTGTTGTAAAGAAGCTTTGTCTTGGTTAGTAGAACAATTAAATATAAAGTCATGTATATTGGTTTTATTTCAACATGTCTGTCTTAATAAAGGCATGGACATGCAACAATTTGTGTTTTGTTTTTATGTGAATGGGACACCTGCACCCAATTGAGAGAGAAGGTTTAACATCCACTCAACACAAACTAGGTCATTTTGGGACTAACATATTGTTCAATTTTATTTCAATAATTCGCTTGCGCGTAGCGGTCTTTAGCAGTGGGAAGAAACCGGAGGACCCGGAGAAAACCCACGAGGTTGGACAGGCACCCAATTGACTAATTGCACTCTCTCTCGAGAATAAAAAGCGGGTCAGATGGCCAAATGGTTCGCGCATGCGTGTTGTATCATATGTTCTGTCATTGAGTCAACTGGTGTGGTTTCGATTCCCCAGGTTGTATGTGACAAGGATTAGGGTCGCTTGTCCAACCTTGTGGGTTTTCCTGGGTCCTCCGGTTTCCTCCCACTGCTAAAGACCCATATGTTAGTCCTGAAATGACCTAGTTTGTGTCGAGTGGATGCTAAACCCCATTTCTCTATCTCAGAAATGAACAAGCTGTTGGCAAGAGATGGATGGAGAATGGGAACAAAGATTGTTTTGTTTTTATGTGAAACAGGGGCTAAGTAAAGGGGATATACTGACGTACTTTGTGTCGTGGGTTTAAGAGTTTTTGTGGGCTTTCTCAAATAGGAGCCACGGTGACTCAGTAAGATGTTGTCTCGCTAACCTGGACGTCCCGTGTTTGATGTCTGTGTTGTCTGAGAAAGTTCATCGTGATTTTCCAGCGTGGTTCCCTCTTGTCAATGGTGTAGGAAGGAGAGCCTAGTTGGGGACAATGTCTAGTCGTTTAGATAGGACAAAAAAAGCAAGGTCCTGTGTATCCTTGACAGAATTTGTATGCCTGTCTTCATTAGCCCAGTTGGAGCAGAACAGAAGGACATTAAACACCATTTGATTTCATTTCTCTCTAAAACGGGAACAAGAGCATCGCTACCGCTGCAATGTACGTTCACATTCCAGCTTTGATTGATATGGTACTTTTTAAAATGAAGAGAATGAAATATGAAATGGATGTAATATGATAAGAGGCAAAGAAGGCTAGGTGTTGGGTTTGTTTTGCCACATCTACAGACAAAATATTATAAAAAAAAAGTGGGGCATTCACCAAAATAAATACTTGTTGTCCCTAGGCTATAAGGAATACATGTGCCAAGTTCCAAGATGATCCATTCAGAATTGCAGCCTGTATACAACAAACAGAAAATTGGCCGTATAAAAATGATTCGTTTCAATGTGGTTTTCGTGCTATTTGCAGATTCTGGTCTTTGTTATTTCAGTATTTGTCTGTGGCTCACAACCTACAAAACTACTCTAGCATGTTCCAAACTACTCTAGCATGTTCCAAACCGCATAATTGATATATAGGTGCTCCTTGAAAGACTGTACACCCACTGCCTGGGCAAGATTCCTCTCATAGCACAGTACATGGTGTATGCCCTGATGGAGCAGAAAAGTCGGACGTTAACCCCCTTTCATTTCATTTAATTTTCTTTCAAGGGAGACTGGGTAGAACCACAACATATAACATACATCAACTTGTCTGGAGGGTAATATATTTAGAACCACAACATACAACATACATCAATTTGTCTGGAGGGTAATATATTTAGAACCACAACATACAACATACATCAACTTGTCTGAAGGGTAATATATTTAGAACCACAATATACAACATACATCAACTTGTCTGGAGGGTAATATATTTAGAACCACAATATACAACATACATCATCTTGTTTGGAGGGTAATATATTTAGAACCACAACATACAACATACATCAACTTGTCTGAAGGGTAATATATTTAGAACCACAACATAAACAACTTGTCTGGAGGGTAATATATTTTAATTCATTCACCATTCCGCTGACATATTTCAGTTATATCCAAGGTGTCTGAGATGAGGAAGGAAAAAAAAAACAAATAATTATTTCCTATTAATTTTTCCAGACAATAGTTCACTGACAGCTTAATCTTTGCTAAAATCTACACAGATTGATTATTTAACAGTTAAAGATACATTATGGGAGATTCGATAACGAGTTGGCGGTTCGCATTATAATAGTTATAAACTAGATAATGTAAAGGCAATTTGCTGAAAATTTCATTCAAATTGATCCACTATGAACCGAGAACTAAGCGTTTGGAATTTCTGCCTAGCTTCGATCATCATTACTAAAGTCAGTACGATAAACAGCATAGTCACGATTATCCATTTAAACGTTAAATCGTGAAGGAAAGTTGTGCAGTAAATCGGCTCACAATCCACTAAAGAAAATGAAATGAAATGAAATGGAGTTTAACGTCCTACTGTTCTGCTCCTAACCTGGGCTAATGAAGACGGGCATACGCCATACAGTGTGCTATGAGGGAAATTTTTGCCCAGACAGCGGCACTACGTCCTACTCTTATATCGAATTCCAACTGCCAAGGGATCTTTTACGTGCACGCCAATGTGTACACGGGACCTCGGTTTTTCGTCCCATCCGAACGACTAGACAGCTTTCCTTGTCAGCCCCTCCGTCCTGCATCACTGACAAGGGAGAACCACGCCGGAAAATCTGGATGAACTTTCTCGGCCAATGCAGGGATCGAACACCCGACCTCCAGGCTAGCGAGCTAGCGTCTTACCCACTTAGCCACGTGATCCCCAATCCACTAAAGATCACAGAGTTGATTATGGTCTGGATAGGTTAATTAATGTTTAATTAATAATTTAGATAACATTTCAGGCCTAAAGAAAGACCTGCAATAGACAGATTTAGCTCTTGCATAATGTATGTTTAAGTAAAAAAAAATAAACAAACAAAAATATTAACAGTAGATAATCTAGCAACTTGGATTGAATAGGATTAAAAACAGGTCCATGCCCTTATTTATATTGATAATATTTGAACCATTTACAGACTGGAGCCACGGTGACTAAGTGAGTAAGACGCTGGTTTGCTATTGTGGACGTCACAGGTTCGCTCCCGGCGTTGGCTGAGATAGTTCTTCAGGATATTCTGGCGTGGTGCATGTCAGAGGGCCAGACAAGGACAGCTGTCCTGTGTACAAATTGGTGTGCATGTAAAAGATCCCTTGGCAGTTGGAATTCGATATAAGATTAGGCTGTAGCGCCGCTCTCTGGGCAAAATTACCCTTATAGTCCAATGCCTGTCTTCATTAGCCTAGTGACCAGTAGGAGCCGAACACATCGTAGTTCGCTTAGGTCACACAAACCCAATACTTAACGAATTGAGCACAAAGATATCTCAGTGAAAGGTTCAAAGGTTATCACAGGTCGGAGATTTATATAAAAGTTTTAACAACAACTTTAACCCCATGGTCTTCAGCGAGCTTCCTCAAGTTGTCGTCAAAACAATCTGTCCACGAGAAGAGTGGTGAGCACGAGCAGCGATTAGACTAGGTGGGGGGGGGGGGGGGGGACACTACATCTAACTACCTATATCTATACTAATATTTGTGACTGTCGTTTGTCTGTGTAGGGTTGGCTAGGGTTGGCGGCTACACTAGGGCTCTCCCGAGGCTGAAATTTGGTGTATAGGGGTAGTTCCAACCGGGGAGTAACATAGGCTAGATGGCGTTGGTCTACCGCTTCTGGTTTCGACGTTACGGACAGTGTCGGGTTATTCGCTACTATTATAATAAAAACGTTGATTGACGATTCTTGTCTGATAAAATCTGTGACAGGTGCCCTTTTGTACAGGTTTGTTTATAATCAGTGCCATGTTATTCATTAACCATCCTTCAGTTGTATAATGGTACTTGATAAAGGTGTCTAAATGTATAGAGCAGCTGGTTAGTCCTGTCTACAAACACTCAGTAGAGCAGCTGGTTAGTCCTGTCTACAAACACTCAGTAGAAACTTACACGAAAATTTGAAAAAGTAAATTTCGTGGTCTGTTAATGTATTTCACCGTTCATCGTCATCACAGATAAACAAGATATAAATATCGATCACAATAAAAAAACTACTTGATAATCAAGTCTTATGTATCGTCTGATACTTTCTGTCATAGAGATATAAAAAACTACTTGATAATCAAGTCTTATGTTTCTTCTGATACTTTCTGCCATCGCGACTTCTTCTTCTTCAAACTGAGGTTGGTGGGTTGTGCAGACGTCAGGAGGACGGGGGAATGAAGCAGAAGTGAAATACTTGATTCTGAAAATAAAAAATAAAAGTCTTAGAATTGAGTTTAAATTGACATCAACAATAATAACACAATCGGTATTTGATATGGTCGCTACTATGTACTGGTTATGGACATCAATATCAATGACACTGAGTCAACTGGCGTGGTTTCGAATCCCCGGTCGTACGTGACAAGGAGTAGGGTCGCCTGTCCAACCTCGTGGGTTTTCTCCAGGTCCCCTGGTTTCTTCCCACTGCAAAAGACCCCTACAGGCAAACGAATTATTGAAATAAAATTAAACCATATGTTAGTCCCGAAATGACCTAGTTTGTGTCGAGTGGACGTTAAACCACATCTCGATTTCTCCATTCCTTCTTCATTTTAGGGGATCACGTGGCTAAGTGGGTAAGACGCTAGCTCACTAGCCTGGAGGTCAGGTGTTCGATCCCTGCATTGGCCGAGAAAGTTCATCCAGATTTTCCGGCGTGGTTCCCCCTTGTCAGTGATGCAGGACGGAGGGCCTGACAAGGACAGCTGTCTAGTCCTTCGGATGAGACGAAAAACCGAGGTCCCGTGTATACATTAGAATGCACGTAAAAGATCCCTTGGCAGTTGGAATTCGATATAAGAGTAGGCGATAGTGCCGCTGCCCGGGCAAAATTTCCCTCATAGCACACTGTATGGCGTATACCCGTCTTCATTACCCCAGCATAGGAGCAGAACAGTAGGACGTTAAACACCATTTCATTTCATTTCATTTCTTCATTTTAGCCCCATCGGAGCAGAACAGTAGGACGTTAAACGCCATTTCATTTCATCAATAACCATTCTCAGTTTGAAATAAGTTTTAATAGCATGGCCAGCCATCAAAGTTTTAATAGTGATGAAAATATCCATATATCTTTTTAATACTAGATTTTAAAATGGTGGAATTATGATATACATCATGAAAAGCAGATTTCCACACACAATTCAATTTGCTTAAAAGACATTTTCCAACGTGGTTTCCCCTTGCCAGTGGTACAAAACGGAGGGCCTGACAAAGACAGCTATCTAGTCATTCACTGGCAGTTGGAATTCGATATAAGAGTAGGCCATAGTGCTGCTGCCCGGGCAAAATTTCCCTCATAGCACACTGTATGGTATATACCCGTCTTCATTAGTCCAGTCGGAGCAGAACAGTAGGATGTTAAACCCCATTTCATTTCATTTCTGGTTAAAAGACGAAAGTAAATCTATACAATATCTGACTAAATGTAGTTGTCTCCCCCTGAAATTTCAATATGTAAATTAATACAGGTCATAGGGGTTAAAAGGTCACCAAACCATGTCCCAATGCACTTATATGCTCAAATTCATCAAATCTAACATCAAGACGCTGAAAGTATCTTGACAGAATTCAACCAGTAGACTGTTATTCTCATTATAAGGGGAGATAATCTACAGATTGTACTACAGAAGGATTGAGATAAATTGGGTTTAACATCCACCGGATCATATCGGGACTAACATATAGTTTAATTTTATTTAAAGGCTCAATACCACTCTTGTTGTAACTGAATAATATGTCCCAATCTTTATTCTGGTCAACAAATTGCACTAGTTTACAATATTCCAATTAATTGATGATACAAATTTCATTTTAACACACCTAATTTAAAAAATTGGAAAAATTCAACTAAATGATGTGAAAGGCCTAACGTAAACCTTTTCAAATGTGACTTGGATTTTAAAATATTTTGTAACCCTCTGGACAAGTAAAATAGGATGTAATGGATAATTTACACAACAGGTAGGACACTTAAACATCTAGTACTTAGAATAAGGCTATTTTTTTATTTTCTGGAGCTGTCAAGCCAGCAAGAGTGTTATTGTCCCTTTAACACTGGAGGGTAAGAAACGGGGTTTAATGTCAACTCAACACAAATTAGGTCATTTCAGGAATCAAAACCACAGTCAAGAACCCTACGCAGAAGCGTATTATTAAAATAAAAAATTGAACCCTATGTTAGTCCCCAAATCACATAATTTGTGTCAAGTGGATGTTAAACCCCATTTCTCTCTCTCTTTCTCTCTACTGCCTACAGGTATCTAATCTTACATAATGCATCTTTAACTATAAGAAATAACATACCATCTATATTTTGACTAATTTGAGTCCATCGTATTAAAAAGGTAATTCTCTCCTCTCTTCTCAGACCAATCGGGTTTAATCCTCTAACAAAACATGCCTACAAAATAATCGTTCCATTTGCACTATATTTAAGTCATATTTTTTGTCCCATAGGAAGAGCTAAGGGCACTTTCCTTGCCAGTCCCATGGCTCACAGGTGCCACCTTTAACAAGTAATATGGTAAATGAAATTGAGCAAAATGAAATGAATGAAATAAAAATGAAATGAAATAAAAAGAAATGTAATGAAATGTTTTAATGTCCATCTGTTCTGCTCTGACAGAGCTAATAAAGATAGGTACATGCCATACAATGTGCTATGAGGGAGACAGGTAAACACCATATAGTGTGTTAGTGAAGATAGGTACACCCTATACAGTGTGCTAGGAGGGAAATTTTGCCCGGACAGAGGCTTTAATTTTCAAAATGCAACTGTCAAGGGTTCTTTTACGTGCACGCATATGTATACACGGGACCTCGGTTTTCATTCCATCGAAATGACAAGGCACTGCCGTCCTTGTTAGGCCCTTTGGCCAACTAGGATAAAAGCCCCTCATGCCGATTTATAACCCCCAAAAAAGAAGAAATATTATCTAAATAATACAAACCAATTTTTAATTCGTCATTAAGTAAATAAGATATTCCTTGTCAGGCAGTTGACATGGGAAATACAACAGGGAAAAAATACCCTGATATGGACATATGTCTGGAAAAATGAAATAATACGAACCCTTTCTAATTCATCATTAAGTAAAGTAGGTATCCCTTCTTTAACCATAGCTTTATCAGTATACAATAATAACAGTATACTCTGTTTTAACTTCTTCCTTCTTAAAGACATACCATAACTCTTAGCTAAATGTCTCTATAATAAACACATAAATACTATAACTCTTAGCTAAATGTCTCTATAATAAACAGATAAATATTATAGACTTAGCTAAATGTCTCTATAATAAACACATAAATACTATAACTCTTAGCTAAATGTCTACATAATAAACACATAAATACTATAGACTTAGCTAAATGTCTCTATAATAAACAGATAAATACCATAACTCTTAAATACCGTAGACATAGCTAGAAGTTTCAATAAATACTGTAGACATAGCTAGAAGTCTCCATAAATACTGTAGACATAGCTAGAAGTCTCAATTAATACTGTAGACATAGCTAAATGTCTTAATAAATACCGTAGACATAGCTAGAAGTCTCAATAAATACTGTAGACATAGCTAGAAGTCTCAATAAATACCGTAGACATAGCTAGAAGTCTCAATAATATAAATCCATGTACTATAGCTAGATGTCTCTACAATAAACAGATAAATACCATAACTCTTAGCTAAATGTGTCTACAATGTAAATAAATTTGTAACTTACAAGGTAAGTTATAGAGATTCTATCTATATGATATGGTGAACCATTAAACAAACTTTTAACTTGCAGTATTTCATCTGTTGTGGGAAGAACGTTGTGTTCTAACTGAAAAAAACATAAATAATATATATATATAACTGTCCAGGGATCATTGCTTCACATGTGTACAACAGACTTACTCAACTGGTTTTATAACTGCCCAGGGATCATTGCTTCACATGAGGGTACACCGGAAAAGCTTCATGTCATTTTAGTCCTTCTGCTCATATCTATCCAGGGTTTCTTTTTGTGCATGACATCGTCTACACGGGGCCTCAGTGTTTCGACCCATCCAACCGACTAGACATTGTACCGTACCAGGCTGTGCGTCCTGATCAATTGGAGACCAAGATCGGACGACATATTTTACAGTCTGGATAACTTTTACTTTATTACCAAGAAAAGGAGACAAATGGGTTTAACTAATATGAAACCAGTAATATTAGGGGTTAGGGGAGACATTTTATCTTAGATGAAATATTTAACTTCTGTAGAAACTGTGGTTGAAGCGTCGTAAAATGACGTCACAGATTGTTTATTGAAGGAAAGTTACGACTACGAACGGAGAACGGCAGAAATTATTAACATCGAAATTTACCTGTGGCAGGTAATATTGAAAAAGGATATGTTGACATAATTACTTGCATTATTTAAAAAAATTATGAAGCTTTTCCATGACCTTTGATCAACCTAATTCAATTACCTTTCCTACAATTTTGCGTATTTTTTTCTGTAAATTGTCGTCCGTTATATGTCGACTGTGAAATTTGAGAGACTGGATAATTGGACTATAATGTTCGATTTGCTTCTTTAAATCCTGAGTGTAAAATTGAATTCTTTGTTCTGGTGTCCAGAAATGATGCGACAACAGAAACCGTGGAAACATATACCTTGAAAAATAAACAAAATTCACATTCAAAATCATTTTTCTTGCGTCTTACCCATCACAGAAATCTTTCATATTATTCTTATACACAGCTGGCTCCAGGTTGATCATGCAAGTCAAGAGAAACCTTGTGATCATTCAGGCCTGTTTCCTAATTGACAGGGCTAGCTCATGCAAGGCTTACAAGGAAAATGTTTGCCTAGTTACTTAGATGATCAAAAAAGCTGAGGTCTCTATTAACTTCTGTGCTGGAGTAAACATAACAGATGCCTTAACAGTTGGAATTTGACAAGGAGTGGCGTGAAACAGTCAAATACCTCCCCTGTAGCACGGCACATATGACCATATAAAAAGATAAGTTGCCAGGTAAGTCATTTGAGCAGTCCACAATGGTTGTGACATGATGTCTTTAGTCGGTAATTAAAACATTTACAAAAACTGATAAAGAACAGTAAACCCATGAGGTAATTATTAATAGGATTTGTTTAGCTTCCACAATTGTAACTTGAAAATCAATAGGATTCCTAGTCAATCTAATTAAAACACAGATCTTATTTTGTTTCATTTTTTATAGTTCAATATTTATTTGTACTACACTAGGATCTGGAAGAGTTGTTATATAACCTGCTTGGTTCTGAATCCCCGGTTGTACGTGGTAAGGAGTAGGGTCGCCTGTCCAACCTCGTGGGTTTTCTCCGGGTCCTCCGGTTTCCTCCCACTGCTAAAGACCCCTACGCGCAAGCGAATTATGTAAATAAAATTAAAAAAACATATGTTAGTCCCGAAATGACCTAGTTTGTGTCGAGTGGACGTTAAACCCCATTTCTCTCTCTCTATAACCTGGGTTCTGGATGGCGTGAGGGATTAGCCAATAAAACCATCTGTTACGGCAACTTCTTGGCGTGCGATGCACGGAACTGTGGCTAAACCACTCGAAACGTCAACGCTGATTGATTAATCAATGTCTGATGTCATAGGGTCAAAAGACGTTCGTATGACTTCTGACGCGACCTTTGACTACAACTGGTCAGATCTTCATGTAAGTGTAGGCCATCGACAGTATAAAAAAAGAAACAAAATATAGATCTGTATTTTAATCAGATTCGATTCCTAGTCTCATGAACTTAAACGCAGTGGGGGTCACGGTGGCTAAATGGGTTTCATACTAATCCAATTTGTTTAACTTACGCTAAAGGAAAAACACTGGAACCAAATGGTATTCCTGACACTACGAGTAAAGGTGTTAATCGCCAAAATGCTTTTGGTAAATGTGTGTAGACCTCTAACTCAACTCTAGAAAAATCACTCAAATCTTTACCACCCCATAATTCTGTTATAACTCTATAATAGATTTTAAAATCATGGAAGAAGCCTTTCATTCCTGTTAAAATAATAGACAACATTATTAATATTACGACCTTTCTTCCTTTTAAATTTTGTTAGGGCTAAATGAATAATTAAGAGAGTGGTTGATCAGATAAGGGTTTATAATACAGGTGGGGGGAGGTGGTGTAAGGGGTGGGGTGAGGGAGGGGGCTTAGTGAGTAGGATAATGGCTAAGTAAGTAAGGGGACGGCTTAGTGAGTAAGGGGATGGCTTAGTGAGTACGAGAATGGCTTAGTGAATATGGGGATGGCTTAGTGAGTATGAGAATGGCTTAGTGAATATGGGGATGGCTTAGTGAGTAAAGGGATGGATTAGTGAGTAAAGTGATGGATTAGTGAGTAAGATGTTTCCCAATCGGGTAAAGTGCTGATGAAATTCCTACTGAGATATTAACTTTATACTCACCAGTTTTAAAATATGATAAATTTCTACTGATATACATGTATGAATAAAAAAAACTCACCAGCTTTAAAAGTATGATAAATTTTATAAACTTTTGGATATCGTAGAACTACATGATTCTCAGATTTCTTATAGAAATCCATCTGTTTCTTCACCATGTATCTTTTCAACTTTCCTGGTGGTGTCACACCTGAATGATGTCTCTCATGTTGATCTGTTGAATTTAGTCTTAAAAAAAAACAAAAACAAAAAAACAACGGTTTTGTGTTTGTGTTTACATAGCCCCTGCGTGAATCTAGTTTCATTTTGTGGGAAGCCTCTATCAATAGACTACAGGCCTAGGCACCGCAGAGCCCAGTGGACGCTAACACAGAACTAGCTAGGGTAGTTTTATTCACTTAAACAGGGTCGACTGGTCCTTTAATGACAATGGAAACCCTTATTTTGGCAGGGAATACTTAATGTCCAGATAATTATAGCAAATTAAAGAAAGCTCCAAGAGAATTGAGAGAGAGAGAGAGATCCGGTTTAAGGTCCACACGACACAAACTAGGTCATTTCGGGACGAACACATGGTTCAATTTTATTTCAATAAATCGCTTGCGCGTAGGGGTCTTTAGTAGTTGGAGGAAAACGGAGGACCCAGTGAAAACCCACGAAGTTGGACAGACAGCCCTACTCTTTGTCACCTCGCCAGTTGATTCAATGACAGATACTGCACGCATGCACCTGCTAACCATTCGGACATCCAACTCCGCCAACTAGGATTTAGGAAATGAAATGAAATGAAATGGAGTTTAACGTCCTACTGTTCTGCTCCTAACCTGGGCTAATGAAGACGGGCATACGCCATACAGTGTGCTATGAGGGAAATTTTGCCCGGACAGCGGCACTACGGCCTACTCTTATATCGAATTCCAACTGCCAAGGTATCTTTTACGTGCACGCCAATGTGTACACGGGACCTCGGTTTTTCGTCCCATCCGAACCACTAGACAGCTTTCCTTGTCAGCCCCTCCGTCCTGCATCACTGACAAGGGAGAACCACGCCGGAAAATCTGGATGAACTTTCTCGGCCAATGCAGGGATCGAACACCCAACCTCCAGGCTAGCGAGCTAGCGTCTTACCCACTTAGCCACGTGATCCCCAAAAAACTAGGATTTAGGACAACTGATGTTGTTGACTTGGACACTATAAACTATGGGTCGTCATTTTATTAAAATTCATTGTTTATTGGTCTATTATTGTTTTTGTTTTTTTTTGTATAAACCAATGGCAATAGGAACTATAACAAGAGCAATAACATTTTGGAAATATCTCTAAGGCCTGAAAAGAGAGTTATTTCCCTTCTTACAGACGGCAATTTCATCAGTTTTCACGGCTTCGTCAATAAAATTCACTTGTCAAACATTTATGCGAAGAATAACGAATTTAAAATCCTGTTTCTCAATTACATTATTATTACCTGCAAGATGCTATGTAAGCAGAATTACAGGGGTGAATTCCATTCAAATTCCTTAACGAAATTAACCTTCTGCAGGCTGACATCTTGTTTTAAAAATTTAGTATTTATTTAATTTCAGGTCTAAAAAATTTTTTATTAAGAAAATTAATGATGTATTGTAATTACAAAGTATAATTAATGTACGGATTATTTTTATAAATATTATTTAAGTATGGCAAAATAAATGTGTATTTGAAATTATGTTAATTTTTAAATTTTCGTTTTGGATACAGAAAGATTAATAAATTTTATCCACCAAGGAAAGGCTACTCTAAAGTAAAAAAACTGAAAGTAGAGAAATGACCGTGCTCTGTTTCTCGCGAATATTTTCAGTTTTAAAGCCACGGAATTGCCCATATCATCTCAGATTGCTGTCTTCACACGGCAATCCATTTGGGATAAAGGTATACGAATTATACTCGAGTGTTTGTTGTAAATAAAACAAAAAAAAACCCCAAAATCAAGAGCACTTTCCCAGAATGTTTCCATTATTTGCTCAATTTTTCTCAGTCAAGTGACGTGTGCACACAGTCTACTGTAAAACATTTCAATTTTTCTCGGCAACAACAAACAACTTTACTTACTGTCTGAACCTTGCTATTTTATAAACGGATTTCTTCGATTATGAACAAACTATTTAACTTTGGTTATTATATATAAACTTACTTTTCAAGAGAGAACTTTTTTATTCGTTGGGATATTTAATTGTGCAATGGATTGTATTTAACCAGAGTTGATTTCAAACACACAGGTAAGTTTATAATAACCAAAGTTAAATAGTTTCATAATCGAAGAAATCCGTTTATAAAATAGCAAGGTTCAGACAGTAGTTGACTATTTGATAGAATTTGAAAGTTTGTAATTTTCCTAAATTTGTACAGCTTGTAATGAAACATTGTGTTGATGGATCCCAGCCTAATCGTTAGCCAGACCGCGAATCTGTCAATGAAGTGTAACGGTAGCCTATAAGGAAACGCTGCTGTGTCTGTGCAAAAGTTCCCTCCAGACACACTGCTTTGCTTATGCCCTTTGGTCAATAATCTGGTTGGTTCAGCAAAATGGGACGTTAAAATACATTTCATTTACAATACCACATCATACGTTACGTTGTCGCACCTTTTGGGCAATGTTGGCGCAGTTTTTGCATGATGACCTAATCCGCTATCTAAACGTTAAATCCCATTCTCATTTCATATCCTCATTCCATTTTATAACTTCAATCCATTTCATATCTTCAATCCATTTCACATCTTCAATCCATTTCATATCTTCATTCCATTTCATATCTTTATTTCATTTCATTGTGTTTCATTTCCAATGTATAGGATGGAGGTAAGAAGGTGGAAGGTGGTTTAAATGTAAGAAGAGAGAGAAGTTTACCCAAGAAATTAGAAATAGCCGGAGTTAAAGATGTTATACTCGTAGCATCGGGTAAAGGTGGAGTCGGCAAATCAACAACAGCAGGTTGATTATAGTTTCATATTTTCTCACATTTTATCCTTTTTTACTCAAATAAAAAATTTAAGATATTGTTTGTCACTAAAACTACAAAAGATTTTCATTTCTAAATTACTCCAGCTAGTAAATTTTTGAGATATTTTATTTTATCTTGGATTAGCAATTATATATTTTCCAAAAAATATGGACATTTTTAGCATCTTTGCATGTGTTTTTATACTGTGGGGAATATTATGAGTCACGATACGATACGTATTGTGATTCAGATGCTACAATACGATTCAAATCATGATTTATAACCAGGTCAATATTTACGAGGAAAACAACAGAATAAATGAATAATTGATATATTAGTCCTGCCGATGCCGAAGAAATAAGAATGTTTTTTATTACGATAAGGACCAAAACAATTCCAGGGTGTTTGTGCGGCAATATTATATAACGGAAAACACCGAAAAACACTGAAAAACACTGGAAAACTACCGGAAAACACCATGTTATACTGAATACTGGAAAACACCGGAAACACACTAAATACCGGAAAACACCCTAAATACCGGAAAACACCCTAAATATGTAACCCAGAGCCTGGTCCTCTGTTTGCGGGGGTTAGGGTTAGGTTTTTCTGGTGTTTTCCAAATGAACATGCTCCGGTATTTAGTGTGTTTTCCGGTATTTAGTGTTTTTCCAGTGTTTTCCGGTATTTAGTATAACATGGTGTTTTCCGGTAGTTTTTAGTTGTTTTCCGTTGTTTTCTGGTATATAGTATAGCCCTGTTTGTGTACCTATGGATAATGTGTGAACTGGATAATTAAGAGTGACAGGTTAATTACTGTACTGGTTAATAATAAAAAATAATACTCGAATCATGAGAATATAAAACGTGATACATCAATTCAACGATATATCATACCAGCACTTTATAGTCCAACTTAGATTGTTCAAATTTATCATTTCTATGTGGTTTTGTTTTATTTTGTAGTAAATTTGGCTCTAGCTATGGCGGCCAATGAACCAGTAAGTTGTATATTTTTTAAGTTTTAATAGAAATTGTGAAAATATATTGTAAAGATGAAGAGAAAAACTCAATTACTGTTCTAACTTCTTAAACTAGATAACCGGGTAAAATACTGCAAAGTTACATGTCGATGCTGTATTCGTGTACTGTACTTTACCCATATAATGTTTGTTCTATGTTATGTTAGGGCCTGTCTAGTTGTTCGGATTGGACAAAAAAAACAACGTCCTGTGTACACATTGGCATGCACGTAATAGATTCCTCAACAGATGGAATTCGATATAAGAGTGGGCTGTAGTGCCGCTGTCCGGGCAAAATTTCCCTCATAGCACATTGTATGGCGTATGCCCGTCTTCATTAGCCCAGTAGAAGCAGAACAGTTGGACGTTAAACCCCATTTCATGTAGTGGGTGGGGGAAGGTGGATGGCCGAATGGTTAGCGTGTACTCATTGTATCATAAGGTCTGTCATTGAGTCAACTAGCGTGGTTTCGATTCCCCGGTTGTACGCGACAAGGAGTAGGGTCGCCTGTCCAACCTTGTGGATTTTCTCCGGGTCCTTCAATTTTCTCCCACTGCTAGAAGCCCCTACGTGCAAGTGAATTATTGAAATGAAATTAAACCATATGTTAGTCCCAAAATGACCCAGTTAATTCCTCTAAAATTGTTCATTTCAAGCATTAAGACTAGATTGCCATTTTGAATACTGTAGGGCTGACAAGGAGAGTTTTGATTCCCCGGTTGTATGTGGCAAGGAGTAGGGTCGGCTGTCCAACCTTGTGAGTTTTCTCTTGGCCCTCCAGTTTCCTCCCACCGCTAAAGTCCCTTACGTGCAAACAAATTATTAAAAATAAAATTGAACCATATGTTAGTCCCGAAATGACCTAGTTTGTGTTGAGTGGACGTTAAACCCCATTTCTTTCTCTATAAAGTATCAGTTTCTCTGTTATAAATAATGATTAGATTTTGTAGACAAAAGATATTGGTTTATTGGATGCAGACGTTTACGGTCCATCGCTACCTACAATGATGAATTTACACGGGGAACCTGAGCTTAACTCAAGTAAGTTATTAATAATTTTCATCTTCTGATTACCAGAACATCGTTAATCTTTTAAAGATGCATTATGTAAGATTTAAATAAAGAGATTAGGTCAAAATAAGATGATGTAAAATGAATATATTGAAAATTTCATTCAAATTACTTTGTTCTGAGCGAAGTTATCACTGTTTGAAGTTTTGACAAGATGTGGCATAGATTGTTTATTGCCGTAGTAACGTTACTTGTTAATCGTGTTTAATTGTGTAATTAAATCATTAAATGGTGATTGTATTTCAATCTGTTTAAATCTCCGCCATCCGGTGATCTGGAGATCTCCATTTGACATGAACTGGGTCATTTCGGGACTAACAGATGGTTGAATTGCACATAGTGGAAGGAATCCGGAGAAAACACACTAGACATCTGACCCTACTGCCTGTCACATACAAGCTACAAGCGGGGAATCGATATCATGCCACTTGATTCACCTACCCCCGCTTGGCCTCGAAGAAATTGTCTACTGACTGTCTGGATAATTGAGATATATTATTTTTATTTACAGAGAATCTGATGATACCACTGATGAACTATGGTATAAAATGGTTCGTTGATTTTATAATTAATAAATAAATTGGACTTTTACTATGGTGTGGAGACATGGTGGCTCAGCGAGTAAGGCACTGGCTTAATAACCAGGAAGGCACAAGTTCGACCCCAGGTTATGGGGAGAAAGTTCTTTAAGGTTTTGGGGAAGAAAGTTCTTCAAAGTTTTGGGGGAGAAAGTTCCTCAATCGATCTGATTAAAACAGATCCTATTTCGTTTTTTTTTATAGTTCAAATTTCAATGGATGAGATAAAGAAAAATTGAAATTTGAAATTTTGCAACAGTCAAGGAACCTGGGTTGTTTTTTGTATCATCCAACTGACTAGATACAATATGTTGCCAAGCACTCCGTTGTACACATCTGACACGGGGGGAAACCACAGTGGAAAAAATCTGATGAACTTTGTCGGAGATCTTGATTAGGGATTTTCCGGCATGGTTCCCCCTTGTCAGTGATGCAAGACATATGGCCTGGCAAGAGTAAATGTATAGTCGTTTGGATGGGACGAAAAACCAAGGCCATGTGTATACATTGGCATGCACGTAAAAGATCCCTTGGCAGTTGGAATTCGATATAAAAGTAGGCTGTAGCGTCGCTGTCCGGGTCGCTAATTAGCCCAGTTGGAGCAGAACATCAGGACGTTAAACCCCATTTCATTTCATTCATTTTTTCTTACACCCTGAACCACCTTGTCTCTGTTTCCATAGAAACCCTACAAGTCTATATACCCATACAAATATCTCCTTAAAAAAACTGAAAGAAAAGATCTGACTGCAACGATATATTTCAATTGTTAATTAAATTTTGCTGCCCACCCCTAAGTGAGAGTCTTTTCACCTTCATTGATATAAGTCACAACTGATTATTTTTTACCTAATATGTATTTTACAACAATACCCTAAGCCAATTGTCTTTTAATGTTTTCAGTATGTCTATATTTTTAATGTTTTCAGTATGTCTATGGCTTTTATGTTTTCAGTATGTCTATGTTTTTAATGTTTTCAGTATGTCTATGGCTTTTATGTTTTCAGTATGTCTATGTTTTTAATTTTGTCTATGTTTTAATGTTTTCAGTATGTCTATGGTTTAATGTTTTCAGTATGTCTATGGTTTAATGTTTTCAGTATGTCTATGGTTTAATGTTTTCAGTATGTCTATGGTTTTAATGTTTTCAGTATGTCTATGTTTTTAATTTTGTCTATGTTTTAATGTTTTCAGTATATCTATGGTTTAATGTTTTCAGTATGTCTATGGTTTAATGTTTTCAGTATGTCTATGTTTTAATGTTTTCAGTATGTCTATGGTTTAATGTTTTCAGTATGTCTATGGTTTAATGTTTTCAGTATGTCTATGGTTTTAATGTTTTCAGTATGTCTATGTTTTAATGTTTTCAGTATGTCGATGGTTTAATGTTTTCAGTATGTCGATGGTTTAATGTTTTCAGTATGTCTATGGTTTTAATGTTTTCAGTATGTCTATGTTTTAATGTTTTCAGCATGTCTATGTTTTAATGTTTTCAGTATGTCTATGTTTTAATGTTTTCAGTATGTCTATGGCTTTTATGTTTTCAGTATGTCTATGTTTTTAATGTTTTCAGTATGTCTATGGCTTTTATGTTTTCAGTATGTCTATGTTTTTAATTTTGTCTATGTTTTAATGTTTTCAGTATGTCTATGTTTTAATGTTTTCAGTATGTCTATGTTTTAATGTTTTCAGTCTGTGTATGGTTTAATGTTTTCAGTCTGTGTATGTTTTAATGTTTTCAGTATGTCTATGGTTTAATGTTTTCAGTATATCTATGGTTTAATGTTTTCAGTATGTCTATGTTTTAATGTTTTCAGTATGTCTATGATTTAATGTTTTCAGTATGTCTATGGTTTTAATGTTTTCAGTATGTCTATGGGTTTTTTAGTGGATGAAAAGGCAGCCATTGTATGGAGAGGTTTAATGGTGATGTCGGCCATTGAGAGATTACTCAGACAGGTGATTAGACTACTCGTAGGCTCGTTTTCCATGTATGCGCTTTTGCCAGTAAAAAAGTCAGTCTGATTAATGCAAATGTAATGGGACTGTTTCCTTGTATCAAGCGAAAATGCTTTCGGAAATGCTACAAAATGCGTAATGGAAATTGGGCCTTAATAATAGTTTACTGTGACTGTTACAATTTGGGGGGTTGGGTAGCCGAATAGAGGGGGAGGCGAGGGAGATGGCCGAATCGTTTAACCCGTGGCCTTCAGATCTAGGGTTATATGACCTAGTTTGTGTCTAGTGGACTGAAATAATTTGTTTTGCATAACAATTTTCTACATAACATAAGAAAAATGAAATCAAGCGTCCAACTGTTCTGCGCCGACTGGACTGATGAAGTGGGGCTGACGGTATACAGTGTGCTAGGAGGGAAATGTTGCCCGGACAGAGGCTTTAATTTTCAAAATCCAACTGTCAAGGTTTATTTTATGTGCATGCCAACGTATAAACAGGACCTTGGCACTAACACCTACTCTTATTTTGAATTCAAACTTTCATTGGTTCTTTTATGTGAATGCCAATGTGTACACAGGACCTAGGTTTTAATTACCATCCAAGCGATGATATGTTGTCCCTTGTCGGGTCCTCCGTCCTGCACCACTGACAAGGGGGTGCCATGCCGGAAAATCAAGATGAACTTTCTTGGCGAACACGTGACCTCCAGGAGGTTAGCGAACCAACGTCTAACTCACTGAGCCACCTTTACATAAAATAAGTTTATTTGTGTTGTATTGACTGTTATACATTTCTTGGGTGGAAGGGTTGGATGGTCGAATGGTTAGCATGTGTGCTCGCTGTATCATAAGGTCTGTCATTGAGTCAATTTCCCGGTGGTACGTGACAAGGAGTAGGGTCGTCTGTCCAATCTCGTGGGTTTTCTCCAGGTCCTCTGATTAGCTCCCACTGCTAAAGACGCTTACGCGCTAGCGAATCATTGAAATAAAATTGAACCATATGTTAGTCCAGAAATGACCAAGTTTGTGTCGAGTGGACTTTAAACTCTCTCTCTCTCTCTCTCTCTTTACATTTCTTCATTCTCTTGTCACAGGAGCTAAACCTTTGGGTGTCGAGTGGTTCTGACACTGTGGGTCGATCAAGTGGTGGGGGAGGGGTCAATAACCCACTTGTACGTGACATGGATTAGGGTCACCTGCCAAGGTTTTGACTTTGTTCAATGGTTGATCTATTTTTTGTTGTAGGTAGCATGGGGTCCACTAGATTATTTGATTATAGACATGCCACCAGGTACTGGTGATACACAACTATCAATATCACAAAATATACCTGTTTCAGGTACGTCCTTAAATCTTTATTATTACCTCTTAGCTTATTACAGGTAACAAAACATACCTGTTTCAGTTTCAGATTGACAAATACAATCCTTGAGTGGCAGTTAGAGATTGAGCATAATAAATAAACACAATTTTTATGGAAAACAATCATCGTGGAAACCAGTGACTGTTTCCATAGAAATTGTGTTTTGTTTTATTATTGTCAGGTATCTAGTTTTATAATATAATTCTTTACCATAGTAACTAGACATGTAATTATTTATCATAGTAATTTTGAATTCGTCATATCTTTGGAATGGAATTGAACCATTTTTGGAACGATATTCGTTTAGCATTCAAATTTCGCAGGAATCCCATCGAATGACATAGGCAATTTTAAATCAGTCTATTATGTTATGCCGGGTATCATATAATTATATCTTCGTCATACGGGAGCCGCGGTGGGTCAGTGAGTAAGAAGTTTGCCCGCAAACCTGGAGCTTCTGTGTTCGATCTTGGGTTGGCCGTGAATCTTCATCATGATTTTCCGGCGTTATTCTGCTTTGACAGGACTTTGCGAGGGGCTAAGACTAGTCGTTCAGATGAGATGAAAAAGAATGAGGTTCTGTGGACACATTGGTGCACACGTAAACGAAGCCGTGGCAGTTGTAATTTGATTTAAGTGCAGGCCATAGGGTCAATGTCTGGCCAAGATGTCCGTATTTAGTCCTTTCAGAGCAGGACATTACACCCCATTTCATTTAATTATACTAAGTTTAATATATTTTGACCAATCAGGTGCTGTGATAGTAACAACACCACAAGACATAGCTCTAACAGATGCCAGACGGGGAGCCGAGATGTTTCAGAAAGTCCATACGCCTATATTAGGTATTGTACAGAATATGGCCATGTTTGTGTGTCCGAAGTGTGGCCATGAGGAACACATATTTGGTGAAGATGGTGCCAAAAATGTTGCTGAGGAAATGCACACAGAAATACTGGGTAATCTAATATTTAATGCACACAGAAATACTGGGTGATCTTATATAT
This sequence comes from Patella vulgata, assembly GCF_932274485.2. Taxonomy (NCBI): domain Eukaryota; kingdom Metazoa; phylum Mollusca; class Gastropoda; family Patellidae; genus Patella; species Patella vulgata. The sequence continues at coordinate 4,074,582 of NC_065887.2, forward strand.
AATAAAATACTGGGTAATCTAATATTTAATGCACACAGAAATACTGGGTGATCTTATATATAATAAAATACTGGGTAATCTAATATTTAAGAAATACTGGGTAATCTAACAGTTAAGAAACTTAGAGTGATGGGCCTTAAGCAATAACGAATATGGTGACTATGAGCTATATATTATTACTGATTTCAATGGTTCAAGTGTTAATTCAGATATACCAGAATTCAATCGCGAATGCCGAATATGAGAGAAAGAAATGGAGTTTAACATCCACTCGACACAAACTAGGTCATTTCGCGACTAATTTATGGTTCAATTTTATTTCAATAATTCGCTTGCGCATAGGGCTCTTTAGCAGTGGGAGCAAACCAGAGGACCCAGAGAAAACCCTCGATGTTTGACAGGCAACACTATACCTTGTCACATACAACCAGGGAATCAAAACCACGTCAGTTGACTCATTGACAGACTTTATGATGCAACGCGTACACACTATTCATTCGGCCAATCAACTCCCGCAAATGCTGAATGTAATAATGCTATCAGCGTTTGAAATCACCACTTAGCCTGGATAATCAAGATGATATTTACGTACCTCAAATAGTAACTAACCACGATTAACCAGACAATGGGGCCTGTCATATGGGAGACGTGTTGTATCCCATTCTGATAAATAAGTACCGACAGAAAATGTATTTTGTTGTTTATTTTGTAGGTGATGTACCTTTAACTACGAGTATACGTGAATCATGTGACACTGGTCAACCAATCGTTATAGCCCAACCTAACAACCCATATACTTTAGTTTATAAACAGATTGCTAATAAAATTACGAATAAACTTTTACGTAGTACGTCATCTTGACGTATACCACTTACACCAAGAAGCTCATCCCCAACTTAGGCTGCCTGTCTATAGTAAGCTCCCAGTGTGAAGCAGATGGATAGCTGCATGCAGTATACAAGAAGCTATAATGAACTGGAGACAGCATGAAGTCATTTTATCATTATGACGATTGAAGACAGCGACGCCATATTGGTTAACCCAAAACATTAATATTAAGTGGCTGTGAGGAGTGAATAAAACTTATTCTTTTTTAAAGCGAGAATGACTTATTGTTCCAGAGGAAATTTGTTTTACACAGTGAAAGGCAACACATATACAGATAAAAATAATAAATTATTAATTTATAATAAATCATGTAATTTCCATAGAATTAAAAAATATTATTTCAAACAGAGTAGCCTTTGGTGTTCAGATATTCAAACGAAACACCATTTGAATGTTCGAAGGGTTTTGAAATTTGTATTCGAATAGTAATCAAATATTTTCAACTTACCGAGACGAATATATAAGAAGAAGAACTGCAAATATGAAACAAACATATGTTAAACTATACTGAAGTCCAAAAGAAAGTATACACTGTTCATTTCGTCCTGTTTCAAACAACGTCGTGTTTCCATTGTATGCGGTATTTGGGTACAATGTTCATTTGTATACTTTCTTTTGGATATCAGTATAGATAAACATATTAATAATTTAATTTTTTTAAAAAACAGTTTATTTTAATTAATGTATTTCTATAAATTTGATTACTACACATCTGGATAGTACATGTTAACAAGTTGTCAACCAGTGTTCCGTGTCCGGACACAATTTCCCTCGTGATATCTCTTCATTATAATTATATTAACTCGTTTCCTTTAGTTCAACATTCACATGTACGCGATCTACTGACGTCAGATATTCAACTTTATCAAAGAATTTTCTCATCTTGTTTGTGTCCGTTTCGTCCAGTTCAATGTAAGAGTTAGGTATGTACTCGCACTGACATTCTAGTATTTCCAGTCCTTTCTTCTCCAGCTTCGATTTCACCATCATAATGGTAGCAGGTTCACACTCAAACTGAAAAAAAAAACAACACAACAAAATCACACTTGGATCTCACAATCATAATAGGGTCACACTCAAACGGAAAAACACTCAATTGTCTGCCCCTAACATCCCGAATTGACAAAATTGCAATCCAGTGGCACAGAATTCAGTTCTGCTATATTCTTGTCAGTTCAGACAACGGAGGTGGTGTGAGTAGAATTGTGATGTAATTAAACACCACGATTATGTTTCAGTAGGCTTGGTTGGTGAAACATACATTATTCACGAGCTAAATCTGCCAATTACAGGTCTTTCTTTAGGCCTGAAATGTTATCTAAATTAGACATTTCAATGTTAACTTATCCAGACCATAATCAACTCTCGATGGCATCGCTAGCCTGCGATATTTACTGGATTATCATCCCATTTGCTGCTTAACTTCCATTCATAATTTAATCATGAAATGGATGATCGAGACTATGTTTTTATCATACAGACTTTAGAAATGATGATCGAGGCAAGGACAAAAATTCAATCGCTTAATTTTCAGCAAATTTCCTTTACATTATCTAGTTTTTAACTATTATAGTGAGAACTGCCAGCTCTTTATCTTATCTCTCATAATGTATCTTTAAGATTTATTCTTATGCAATCGACGCATCTTTATTGCCTGAGATCATCCCCCCCCACACACCTACACCCATTTACTTGACTGTCACTATTCTTGTGATGTAGATAATTCAATTCCGAACGAAACTATGAATCGAGGGTCATCAAACTGTAAAGCTAAACAAAAAACAGTTGAGCTGAAAGTGGTGTGAGTAAGAAGGAGATCTCAGAACATCAAGTTATCAACATCCCTTGGACATGTGGAAGACACAGGGAAAGACAATCTCTGTGTTATTGTTAATCAGCAACCAAATACTGGTTGTGCACATGTAATAAGAGAGAGAGAGATGGGGTTTAACGTCCACTTGACACAAACTAGGTCATTTTGGGACTAACATATGGTTCAATTTCATTTCAATAATTCTCATGCATGCAGGGGTCTTTTTAGCAGTGGGAGGAAACCGGAGGACCAGGAGAAAACCTTTAAGGTTGGACTGGCCACCCTACTCCCTGTCACGTACAACTGGCAAATCAAAACCGCGCCAGTTGACTCAATGACAGACCTTATGATACAACGCGCACACATTTAACCATTCGGCCAACCAACCTTCAATAAGACGTAAAGCTACTGCCTCAGAAATCATATTTATACTACCAATAACTGATGCATGGCTGTCAATTTTTAATATTCCTTCTTGTGACTAGCTGTACTAGCCATGTAAGTTTGGCACAAAAAAGGACAATATAAGGAGCTCTAAATTTCAATACGATTAATGGAACAATCTCAAGTTTAAAAACAGAAACAAAAACAGTGTTTACAAAAATGACGTGAAATGAAATGGGGTTTAACAATATCCTATACAGTGTGCAATGACGTAAATTCAACCTGAACAGCAGCCCTACGACCTACTCTTATCTAAAAGTGCATCATATTTTTGTCCCTCTCCGAAGGACTAGACATTGTTTAGACAATATGTAACTTACTCTTAAGTATTTTTCTCCTTCTTCAAATTCCTGTAATGAGACATCTTCAGCACCTGTTTCTATGGCAACATCAACATATTCATCTAAATCTTTCATCTCCTCCGGGTTAACACGAACATCTATAAAACCTGCCTGAGTAAAGAAATACTGAAGGGATCCAGGTTCAGCTATTTTACCCCTGAAATAACAACAGACCCTTAATTATAACAGATCCCTAAATATAACAACAGATCCGTAAATATATAAAATGGGGTTTAACGATCAAGGCTAGTCTAAAATTGAATCGAGAAATGGGGTTTAACATCCACTCAACACAAACTGGGTCATTTCATGACTAACTTACTGTTCAATCTTATTTCAATAATTTGCTTGCATGTAGGGGTCTTTAGCAGTGTGAGGAAAGCGAAGAACCGGAGAAACCCCGTAAAACAGAGTGTAATCTAAAGTAGAGTAAACCTACCCACACTGTTTCAGGACTGCAGCTATTTCATTACGGGTTTTTTCAACATGTTGAGTTGTACATTCAAGAATAATAGCACAACTTCCTGGTCCACGACCTTCAAATACAACATCTTTAGTTTTATTACCTTCCAATACCTGTAAAATATAATACAATACCTGTAAAATATATTATTACACCTGTAACATATAATATTATTACACCTAGAGATTACCTGTAGTGCTCACACAGGTATTTGTATACGACGCTATGTAATCTGATTTATTTAAAGTTACCTTGCCCCGAAAGTATTTATCGGGTGGTTATTTACAATAAAAGTATGGCAAATTTGGTATTGAAAGTATAGGCACCCAATCTTACTAGAAAAATACTGGATTACCCGAAAAACACCCACAGGGCAAGAACTGGGCAAAAATGTCAGGGTAACACCAACTGGCAACCCGACTGTTATCTGCCAGCTTATTGTATGCTAGCTTGACTGAGGGAGCAGTTTTTATTTCTTGATCAAATGGTTAGGGGGGTTTTGGGAAAATTGAGGGGTGTCAGCATACTAAAGACTCTGCAATTAAACGGAGGAAAAAGAAGTTGTCAGAAAATGATTAAGAATTTACTAAGGCTTCAATATGTATGATAAATGGACAGTAAGTAACGAAAAATACATTCTGAAAAATCAACCCTCCCACAATGAATTGAACTGACTGACATGGCGTCTAACAACAATTTATTTATAGCTTTGGGTATCTCTATGCGAAAACAAAGTTTTGAGAGGGATTTGAAGCAAAGTTTTGAGAGGGATTTGAAGCAAAGTTTTGATAGATTAATTAGTTTGAATGTTTTCAGTCCAAATATATCATCAAATCACAAAGTTTGTGCGCTGGAAAGTGTCTTTAAATACAAATATTTTCACAAGGCTGTTTGAACCTAATTTTACTTCTTCATAGTTGTATACATCAAATCACAAGCTAGCTCTCTCCTCTTGATTATATACACATAATCTCCACCCACTCTCTTATCAAATTATATACATGTAAACACAATCTCCACCCATTCTCTCATCAAATTATATACATGTAAACACAATCTCCACCCATTCTCTCATCAAATTATATACATGTAAACACAATCTCCACCCATTCTCTCATCAAATTATATACATGTAAACACAATCTCCACCCATTATCTCATCAAATTATATACATGTAAACACAATCTCCACCCATTCTCTCATCAAATTATATACATGTAAACACAATCTCCACCCATTATCTCATCAAATTATATACATGTAAACACAATCTCCACCCATTCTCTCATCAAATTATATACATGTAAACACAATCTCCACCCATTCTCTCATCAAATTATATACATGTAAACACAATCTCCACCCATTCTCTCATCAAATTATATACATGTAAACACAATCTCCACCCATTCTCTCATCAAATTTTATACATGTAAACACAATCTCCACCCATTCTCTCATCAAATTATATACATGTAAACACAATCTCCACCCATTCTCTCATCAAATTTTATACATGTAAACACAATCTCCACCCATTCTCTCATCAAATTATATACATGTAAAAACAATCTCCACCCATTCTCTCATCAAATTATATACATGTAAACACAATCTCCACCCATTCTCTCATCAAATTATATACATGTAAACACAATCTCACCCATTCTCTCATCAAATTATTTGTGCATGTACAAAAAAAATCACATCTTACGTACAGTGGCCTTTATAACTTTATCTATGGTAGAGTTAGGTACATCATGTGCATTCGCTTCCGCTATTAATCGGGCTAGGGCCGAGTTAGTTTTAGGATCTGCTTTACCAGTTGCTGAAACAAAATAAATACATTTAGTAAGAAGCCAGTACATAAGATTTTAGTAAGAAGCCAGTACATAAGATTAACACACCTGTCACAGACTGTGTACGACACAAATTATAACATAATAGAGGGATTGTATGGGGCCTGACAAATCCTCAATTTATGTGACAAGCTTGTTCAGTAAGCTTAATACTTGAAATCTCTAAGTGTGATTTAAGCAATATAATAATAATAGGTATCCCTTGCAAACTACAATAAAGTAGAATCTATCAACAACATCGTTCTCTATTTCTGTCAAGTTGAACTTTCCACCATTTTGTAATCAACAGTGGTACTAGTTGACGGATGATGTCATGTATTAAACTCTATATACCACGCCCACTGCCATTTTTACGTTTAGCAAAAACTGATTGATGAGCTTGTTTTTAATTGGGGATTATCTTGTCTCAACTTCAACTTTAATCAACATTAGCCTGGCAGGCCAACATATATCCTGTAGGTCCTCCGAATTCCTCCCACTGCTATAGACCCCTACGTGCAAGTGAACTATTGAAATAAAGATTAAACCATGTGTTAGTCCTGAAATGACCTAGTTCAGGTCGAGTGTATATTAAACTCCTTTTCTGTCCGTCTCTCCCTTAACACTAACCTTTAATGGCTGACTTGATTCTTTTTGATATAGAAATTATCATCGAAGATTTCTTGGCATCATTTGCACCTTTTGTATGTCGTATATTTGACCATTTACTATGTCCCGCTAAGACTCGACACGACGTACTAAAATACCCACAGCCAATATAACTTAGTGAATATATATTAAATAATCTTCTCTTAAACACATTTAACATGGAAGTCTGACTGATATTCACGTTATATAATGTTTCTTGTAATTGTTGAGTTGCGTTCGTTCTGTAGAACAACGCTTGTCTGTTAGTCGTATAACATGTCAGTTGTTTTAATTGCAGACCGTGGACACAGTTATTTAAATTCAGAAACCTGGATGACGACATGCCCAGACGTCCACATGGAAACATTGTTCGTTACTATCAAAGAAAACACTCCACTTGATTTCTAAATGTTAATTTCTGAAAATAGAAAATATTATTTTTATGAAGACTTCAATCTGATTGAAACACAGATCCTATTTCGTTTTGATTTTTATAGTTCAAAATTTTGTTTTTTCCGTGTCTTTTCTACACTAGAATTTGGAAGAGTTGTTATATAACCCGCATTCTGGTTGATGTGAGGGATTAGCCAATGAAACGGTCTGTTAATGAGAGTTCTTGGTGTGTGATGCATAGAACCCTTGGGTAACCCCCACTAGAAACATTAACGCTGATTAGTTAATCAAATGTCTGAGGTGACCTTCCACTACAATTGGTCAGATCTTCATGCAGTAGAGGCCATCGAATGCATGAAAAAATCGAAATTATATATAGAGAGAGAGAGAAAAATGGGGTTTAACGTCCACTTGACACAAACTAGGTCATTTCGGGACTAACATATGGTTTAATTTTATTTCAATAATTCTCTTGCGCGTAGGGGTCTTTAGCAGTGGGAGGAAACCAGAGGACCCGGAGAAAACCCACGAGGTTGAATAGGCGACCCTACTCCTTGTCACGTACAACCGGGGATTCGAAACCACACCAGTTGACTCAATGACAGGCTTTATGATACAGCGCACACGTGCTAACCATTCGGCCATCCAACCCTCCCAAAGAACATGCTTAAATTAAATTCTTACACAAGAGTAATTAAAAGAAATGTGTACCAGAATGCCTTTCAGCGCCACCATTTGTAACAATTGACTCGAGGAACGAGGTGAAACATATCTCACAAATCATGTCAAACAGTAACGTCATACTCACCGGTGTAAATTGGAATAACCAGATGCTAGAGATTCAGTCAGACTGCCATTCGATTGAGATTTCTCTGGTATTTCGCCGAACATAACTGATTTGAAATTCGAGTAAAAACGAAAACGATTGTATGTAAATCAGTTTATATACATGCATAACATGCATATTACATTGTCAATTTCTAAGTCCCAAAGTGATTTAGCTCCTTTAATTTATAATTCACTGCAGCTCGCATGAGTAGTAGGCCTGGGTCTGTATGAGTGTGTGAAACTTAAAGGAGCTAAATCGCTAATATTTGGGACCTCGAAATTGACACAAATGGGTCACAATGCATATAATAATGTAATATAAATTTATATAAACTGATTGACATTCAATCGTTTGTTTTTACTCTAATATCAAATCAGTTATTTTCGGCGAAATACGCCAGAAATCTCAATCGAAATGGCAATCTCTAGCGTCTGGTTATTCAAATCTAAATATTAGTTATTGCGCATGCTCTCCAGATAAGAATATGCCGTCACCGTTTGACATGACTTGTGGAATATGTCTAGCCTTGTTCTTCGAGTCCCTTGTCCTTGTTGTTACAAATGGGACTGAAATGCATTATATAAATATTATACACGATTCGTGTACCAATGGTAAAATGTTTATTTTGTTTTAAATATTGGATGTCAGAAGCGCATCTTTTCCTGGTAAGATCACAACATCAATGTTGATTTAAATTGACAAATAATTCGTGTTTTCAATGTCAAAGACTTTGAATGATATTGAGTTAAAGACTTAGTTCACTTGACTTGGGACACTTACAAACTTAGGACACGATACCGTATACGGTGCCGGTTAATATGCCATGCACATTCATGCACATCTCTTGCTCTTGCTCAGTCATATTCAATTCGGGCATTTCAGACCTCGGGCATTTTAGGCCATCACAAATAATCATATTTCATTAATAATGGAATAATAATAAAAACAAACTCGGAAAAAAGTTTCACCTTTGACAACAACATGAGTTGGAACACCTTAGACCTTACCAGTCACCAGCATTAAAGAAGCTGCTCAGGGGAGATAATTAACAAATCTTTCAGGAAAGCTCTGTCAATATTCAAGAGAAATGAAATGGGAATTCACTCCTTACGGCATACCATGAGGGAAATTTTGCTTGGACAGCGGCACTACGGCCTACTCTTATATTGAGTTCCAACTGTCAAGGGTTCTTTTACCTGCATGCCAATGTGTATCTGAGGCCTTAGTTTTATGTCCCATCCGAATGACTATACAGTCTCTTGTCAGGCCCCTCTATCCTGCACCAATGACAAGGAGTAACCACGCCTGGAAAATCGCAATGAACTCTCTTGGCCAACACTTTGCCCCCCCCCCCCACCGGCTCCTATCAAGAGAGACAGGATAGATTTACTGTTTCCAGAACAACTGATATCGCTTAGTCTAGATATATAGTATTGATAGATGTTGTACATGAGACAGGGTATGCTCACTCTCTCTAGAACACCTGAACGCATATTTTTCAGCATTCAAATGCAATTACCTTATTTAACATGGGCTCCATTGGCTGCAAGTGGGTAGGCTCAAATGGTCATAAAAACATTCAAAACTTAATGTACTGGTATACAGTTTTTACTTTTCGAGGCTACCCATATTCAAGCTCAGTGAAACAAATTTTCCCATTTCTGATTTCATCTGGCCCCGATTTTATAAAACATTCTCAGACTTAAAGATACATTAGTTAAGAGTTTAAGAGTTGGTCATTCTTGCTATAATAATTCAAAAATATATGATAAAAAAAGAAAATATTGAAAATTTCATTCAAATTACTCCATTCTCAGCCAAGTTATCATTGTTTTTAGTTTTGACAAGATGTGTGCACAGCGGTAACCAGGGCACTGGTATAATTGGGACTTAGCCTCGCTTTCCCGTTTTTAAATTATATTTTTAAAGGCGAACCATTTTAATTTAGTTAAAATCTTGATTATCCGATGCCATCGAGAGTTTATTATGGTCTTGTTTTGTTAATAAATGTCTAATTAATAGTTTATATAACATTTCAGGCCTAAAGAAAGACCTGGGATAGGCAGATTTAGCTCTTGCATAATGTATGTTTAAGTTAAGAATTTACTCATAATTGTTCTCCTTATTTTAACTAAAATATAGCCCTTTATAAAACTTTTGTTGTTTTAATGAATCAAATACATCAATAAGAGACTAAGTGTTTCTGGATTAAAGATATTTCTTATAAACAGTGATTGAAAGTTGAGTAATTTATTAACTTAAGTTTGAGAATTCTTTGTGAAACTGAGGACCGATTTTTCTACTGATTTTGTTCTCGATCCATCAAATACATTATCACATGTTTTTGAAATCCTGGCATCGACCGCCCCATTGTCCTCAAATCTTTTCCGTTTTTGATTATCAAAAATTAGGTTTTTAGTGAAAAAACTTCTTTGGCTTCACGACAGGGGACCCGATCAACTACAGTAGATTTTTTACCCACCAATTCCTGGTATATTAACATGGTTGAGTCTTTTTCATTTGTTTGAAAAATGGTTTTTATTTATACATAAAGTAATGGGTAATGGTAATTAATTACTTGCAATGTTATGGGTAATGGTAAATTATTACATTCCTAAAAATGAGAAAGTAATTGTAATGATTATATTTAAAAAGTAATGGTAATGTAATTAATTACGTCGGCAATGTAACGGCCCTAGCACTGTGGTTGACAAGATATAATCAGGGGCAATACTATGTACCGGAAAACAACCGGAAAACATTGAAAAACACCATTTTATACTGAATACCAGAAAACACCGGAAAAACATTAAATACCAGAAAACACACTAAATACCAGAAAACACACTAAATAACAGAAAATACCCTAAATAGGTAACCCTGAGACTGGCACCCTAAATAGGTAACCGGGAGCGTGGGTTAGGGTTAGGGTTAGTTTCCTGTTTATAGTATAGTCCTTCTCCGGGTTACCTATTTAGTGTGTTTTCCGGTATTTAGTGTGTTTTCCGGTATTTAGTGTTTTTCCGGTGTTTTCCGGTATTCAGTATAACATGGTGTTTTCCGGTAGTTTTTCGGTGTTTTCCGGTATATAGTATAGCCCTATAATCAGTGAGTATTTATTTTTTCATCCCTTACACAACAAATAAATAAATAAAACAATCTTTATTCTTATATATTTAATTTTTTTTTTTTTTTTTTTAATTTTTTTTAATTTTTATTTTCCACATACAATATTGATTTACAAATATTAGTCAAAGATTATAGTTTGACTTTAGTAGAAATATGGTACAAGTATTTATCAAATATGAGACTTAACAAGTACGATCGTACTATGTACAAGGAACTGACCATGTTGTTGGATGAAATTCAAAAATGTAATTCACCAAATCGATGCAGAATTGTTCAAATAAGAAGCATGCCAATTTTCATGTCGATCAGAATTGAATTGACGGAGCCTTAGGCTTTTTCGAAGAACGTCATCCCAAGCAGAACAAGATGAGTAGCAGTTAGTGACCAGTTCCTGATCCAACAAATGTGATGATTTAAATACAATTGAAGTCAGATGGTAATTTCGTTCAAGATTTGTCCATTATTTAAACTGTTTACATGATGTTAATTTTCACCATTAACTGCCGGGTCTCACACTGGTATACGTTAAATCTCCTTGTACGTGATGATTGGTTCAATAATACGCTGATGTTAATTTTCCCGTCAACTTGTCTCATACTGATATACGTTAAATCTTCTTGTATGTGATAATTCTTGATGTTGATTGGTTGATTCTTCTTGTACATGATGGATGCTGATTCGTTGATTCTTCTTGTACATGATGGATGTTGATTGGTTGAATAATTGTCCGTTAAAATAATACGATGATGATGATGGTGATAACGAAGAAGATGAAAATTGATTGTAATAAATATTAACATCTAATGTGTATCATCCTCTAATTCCTGTAATAATCTCCGTCTCTGTTTCTCTAGTTCACCTTCACTTAATTCACTGTCAGAACTTCCATGCTGAAATAATAAAACCATCAAATATACACTACACTGTCAGAACACTGTTGAAATAATAGAGACTCAACACAAACTAGGTCATATTGGGACTAACATATGGTTCAATTTTATTTCAATTAATCGCTTGTGCGTAAGCATCTTTAGCAGTGGGAGGAAACCGGAGACACAGAGAAAACCTACTCCTTGTCACGTACAACCAGGGAATCGAAACCACGCCAGTTGACTCAATGACAGACCTTATGGTACAGCGCGCACGTGATAACCACTCGGCCATCCAACCCCACTCTGTTGAAATAAAACACCCAAATATAAAATTCACATTCATTTACAGACTATATATAGTGTCAGGGTCAGAGTTATAATTATATCTGACTGAAAATTTACTCTCAAATTTTAACAACTACTTGATCAAAGTATCTCTGAAGTTTAAACTTTTCTGATTTTAAAACCAAAATTGACAAAACCATTTGGACAACCTTCATTTATTGTTTAATCACCTCTTATTTTAACATCTTGTAATATCTGTTTATAGTTTTAAGAAGAATTTGAAAACATTTTATTTTTAAGAGCTTTTTCTTTTTAGAATCTTTTTATTAGTTATTATGTATATTTTTCTATTTTATCTGTATTCCTTTAATTGTAACATAAAGCACCCCTGAACACTTTTAAGTGGAGGGGGGGGGGTCTATATAAATTTTGTAATAATAACAAATAAACATATCTCAATAAGTAACCATGGTAACTTACATCTTTTTTATTGTCAGCAGATGGTGACCTACGTCTCCGAGATGGTTTTGATTCACCTTCAGAACTTGATCTAGACGGCTGAAATATAGAGATGCTAGTGTAATATACGTCGTGTTTTAAACAAGTAAAATTTTATTTTATTCGCTCACAAATCATTCATGTGTGCTGAGTTTGTAAAATTTGTAGCCAAGGCCAAGGCTATGACTTATCATCACATCAGTACAAGATGAGGGAGAAAAAGAGAGAGTGGTAGGCTTTAAAATTTATTCAACACAAAGTAGGCCATTTCACGACTAATATACAGCAAATCTTTACTCAATAATTTAATTGTGCACCAGTGTCTTTAGCAGTGGGATGAAACCAGACAGATACAGAAATGGGGTTTAACATCCAACTGGGCTACAGTGTACTATGAACTCCAACTGTTAAGGGTTCTTTTATGAGCACGCCCTTGTGTACACATTACATTGGATTTTTGTCTCATCCAAAAGACAAGAGACTATTCTATCTCAGGCCCTCCATCTGAACAACTAGTCAGTATTTCTTGCCAGACCATCCATCCTGCACCACTGACTAGAGGCAAACTATGCCAGAAAATAACGAGGAACTTTCTCGACCAACATCTTGAGCGAACACGAGAGAGAGAGAGAGAGAGAAAGAGAGAGAGAGGGAGAGAGAGAGGGAGAGAGAGAGGGAGGGTTTAACGTCCACTTGACACAAACTAGGTCATTTTGGGACTAACATTTGGTTTAATTTTATTTCAATAATTAACTTGCGCGTCGGGGTCTTTAGCAGTGGGAGGAAACCGGAGGACCCGGAGAAAACCCACGAGGTTGGACAGGCGACCCTACTCCTTGTCACGTACAACCGAGAAATCAAAACCCCGCCAGTTGACTCAATGACAGACCGTGTGATAAAACGCGCGCACGTGCTAACCATTCAACCATTCCCCCCCAGTGAACTCGAGATCTCCTGGTTAGCAAGCGAGCATCTTCATCACTGAGCCACCGTGTCACCCCTCCATAACAAAGAAGCTCGATGTATGATATAACCATCGACTTTAAACTAATTCTTATTTTGTTGAATATTTAATACTCACAGATCTAGAAACATGTTTCTTCTTTTTAGCTTTTTTCTTGTGTTTTTTACTCAATTTTTCTTTTTCATCTTAAAATAGAAACCAAACATGAAAGTGTATTAAACAAAAGATAAATTGAATGGGGTTTAACGTCCACTCAACACAAACTAGGTCATTTCGGGATTAACATATGGTTCAATTTTTTTTTTCAATAATGCTCTTGTGAGTAGGGGTCTTCAGCCGTGGGAGGAAACCAGAGGTTGGAGAGGCGACCTTAATCCTTGTCACATACAACCAGGGAGTCGAACCCACGCCAGTTGACTCAATGACAGACCTTATGATACAATGTGCACACGGTAACCATTCGGCCATCCAACCCCTCACAATGTCTGGTTAAAACAGAACAGTACTTTGCTCTATTTGAGATAGAGAGAGAGAAATGGAGTTGAACGTCCTCTCGACACAAACTAGGTCATTTCAGGACTAACATATGGTTTAATTTTATTTCAATAATTTGTTTACACGTAGGGGTCTTTAGCAGTGGGAGGAAACCGGTGGACCCGGAGAAAACCCACGAGGTTGGACAGGCGACCCTACTCCTTGTCACGTACAACCGGGGATTCAAAACCACGCCAGTTGACTCAATGACAGGCTTTATGATACAGCACGTACATGCTAACCATTCGGCCATCCAACACCCCGCTCTATTTGAGACTAACATATCATATATTTTCTGTTTGCAATGCAGGGTTGTTTTTTTCACCTACTCTTCTTTGACTTCCTACCGTCAAGGGAAAGATAAATGGAAGAGAAAGAGAGAGAGAGAGAGAGAGAGAGAGAGAGAGAGAGGGGTTTAAGTCGTAATGTTCTGCTCCTAATGGAGACCGCACAAGATATGTAGTATGCTTTGAGGAAAATTTTGTCCGGACAGTGGAGCTATTATGGCCCAACTTTTAAGGGATCATTACATGCATGCCAATGTGTAGATGGGACCTTGGTTTTTCCTCCGATCCGAACAACTATACGTTGTCCCTTGCCAGGCCTTCGGTCATGCACCAAAGACAAGGGGGAACCACGCCGGACAATTTCTCGGTCGACACAGGGGTGAAACGTGGGATCTTCAGATTAGCGAGCCAACGTCTCACACACTGCGCCACGGTGGCTCTTGATCACTGTTGAGCAAGTTCAAGTTTAAATAAGTTGATTTGATTGGTTGTTAATACATAAATAAAACAAGCAAGATATTTACCCGATTGTGAACCAGGACTGGGTGATCTGGACTCCGATCTCGTCTTTTTCTTTGATTTACGTGATTTGTATTTCACAGAATCTGTTTCTGATTCACTCTAGAAATATACAAACATTCCAAATATACAAACATTTCAAATATATAAACATTCCAAATATACAAACATTTCAAATATATAAACATTCCAAATATACAAACATTTCAAATATATAAACATTCCAAATATACAAACATTTCAAATATATAAACATTCCAAATATACAAAGTTATAATGACTGTCTATTGATCTGGGCGTTATATACTCTTACAATATGTGACTTCTATGATTAGTTTATACATATTGTCGGCTCACATGAATGCGATTAAAATGTCCGACAATGCAGAAGCCACGAAGTTAACACGAAGATTAAAATTATAATGGATTGATGAATAGTTCGACAAAGGGGAAACAATGGCTTCTGTTTAAGATTAGATTGATGAATTGTCCGACAAAGGATTAAGTCAGTCAATCAAGGCAGATTAAGTAGTTAATCAAGGTAGGTTTATAGACCGTATAACACGATCAATACGTTGATCACTTAATTACCTAATCAATCCAGCGTATTATCGACGATAATCTGGTTGAGTGGTAGTTATACACTCAGTAAACTATATTAATTTCGGAATTTTGAATATTATTCACCTTGTCTTGATGTCCGATTGGGCATTTTCCCGGTCGGACAATTTTGGGCGTTTTGAAAAAAGATTCGGACAAGTCCGGAATATACGGGCAAAATCCCATCACTGATACAAACATTACAAAAATTCCAAATATATACAAACATTCTAAATAAATACAAAAAATGATGTAGTCAGTACATAAATACAGCAGAGAGAGAGAGAGAGAGAAATATGGGGTTTAACCACCACTCGACACAAACTAGGTAATTTTGATCCTAACATATGGTTCAATCTTATTTCAGTAATTCGCTTGCGTGTAGGGGTCTTTAGCAGTGGGAGTAAACTGGAGAACCCGGAGAAAACCCACCAGGTTGGATACAGTCCAGACAATACAAAATAATATGGAAATCAAAATGCCACGGGTTCTTTAACATTCATGCCAGATTTTTCTTCCTATCCTAACAAACTGTCATTGTTTCTTGTCAGGCTCGCTGTCCTTCAACACAGACAAGGGCTGATAACCCATGAGGAATTTTCTCAGCCAACAACAGTATTTAACTTAGAGTGATTTGTTATTGAGCCATTGTTTTAACTTCGAGTGATTGTTACTGAGCCATTGTTTTAACTTCGAATCATTGTTACTGAGCCATTGTTTTAACTTCGAGTGATTGTTACTGAGCCATTGTTTTAACTTCGAGTGATTGTTACTGAGCCATTGTTTTAACTTCGAGTGATTGTTACTGAGCCATTGTTTTAACTTCGAGTGATTTTTACTGAGCCATTGTTTTAACTTCGAGTGATTGTTACTGAGCCATTGTTTTAACTTCGAGTGATTGTTACTGAGCCATTGTTTTAACTTCGAGTGATTGTTACTGAGCCATTGTTTTAACTTCGAGTGATTGTTATTGAGCCATCGTTTTAACTTAGAATGATTGTTACTGAGCCACCGTTTTAACTAAAGGGTGATTGTTACTGAGCCCTTGTTTTAACTTTGTTAAATACTATTGTTGGCCGAGAAAATTCCTCATGGATTATCAGCCCTTGTCTATTAAATAGACACATCAAAAAACCTTAAACAACTTACAGATAAAGACCGGGACCTAGATCGTCTATTTTTATGTTTTTTAGACTTCTTTTTCTTTGGGTGATGATGACCGCATGTTTCCTCTAAGGCCAGGGTGTATTCTTTATAAAGTCGGATTCTCTCGGACTCAAGGGTTATTATATCAAAACCTGGTTCACGTTCAACTCTTTGTCGAGCCTTTAAAATAAACATCAATACATATAATCAATCAAAATGATCAGCTAGGCCACTTCAATCACTGATAACAATGACATCGATGCGACTTAATGAACCACAAATATTAACTTTTTTCCTCTGACAAATTAAATTTTAAAACATTTTTTTGATGTATTAGAAAAATAAATAAAGACGGACGGTTGACGTATTTGTAGGTAAAAATTATTTCCTATTTAGTGTAAATGGGTATTAAAATAAGTAAAAGGCACCATTCTGCCTGGACCAGTAACGTCTTATGTAAACAATGCACACCCCATTGAGTCAATGATTGACGCCGCGTGCTGTGACATCACGTGTTGAAGGCAGTCATCTTTTACAAACAGATTGATAATCAATAAGACTCGTCATGCACCCCATTGTAAATCAACAACTTGTTAAATTTGTCTTGATCGAACAACAAAATTAAATTAATAATAAAATACAAAGAAAAAGATTTAGTCATTAATATTTTATACCACTGAACAACAAAATCTAAGTTAATTTGTTTCCATGGGAATACAAACATTAATATCTGAAGACGCCTATAGAAGGCAGCCAGCTAGCTTATATGACTTAATGTATGTCAGAATGAAGTAAAGTGGAGAATTTTTTACCTGGACGTATATTTTATTTATTTATGTATTTATCTACCGTAAACATATAGAGAGAGATTTACTCCTATATAGATTTACTGAAACTGAATTTGAAAATAGCAATCGGTAAATATTTTGTCAGAAATTTATTTGGACAGCTAATTGATGAAGATTTTTCATATGATGACTGATGTGAAGTTGACGTTGGGTGTTCGCTGTGAAATTTTACTAGTTATTATATAAATATGACTAGTTATTGTGTAAACTCACCTCATCCCATGGCGTATCAAATTCTATCTGAGGTTCAGCTTGTTTTAATAAAGTTTTAAACGCATTTTCTAACTTCTTCAGCTGAAATAAATAATATTTGTATATTTTGAGGTTCTGATTACATGTCGGTTGAGGTTATAGACAGACAGAGAAATGGGGTTTAATGTCCACTCGACACAAAATTAGTCATTTCAGGACTAACATATGGTTCAATTTTATTTTAATAAATCACTTTGGGAGGAAACCGGAATATCTGGAGAAAACGCACGAGACTGGACAGGCGACCCTACTCCTTGTTACGTACAACCGGGGAATCGAAACCACGCCAGTTGACTCATTAACAGACCTTATGATACAGCACACATACTAACGATACGACCATGCAAACCCCACAAGAATCGAAGAGTATTTCAAGTATAATTCATATGACCTACAATCTAAAAGTGTAAAATAATTGAAATAATTTAAAAGTGTAAAATAACTTTAAACTGCAAAATAATTTTAATTCAAGTTTTTTTTACCTTTCTAGCTTCTTCTTTTAATCGTTCCTTTTCCCTGGCTTCAGCTTTTTCTATCAACTATAATAAAACATTCAACGATTGTAACAGCAATCTAAAAAGAACTAATTAACCAAAGTGACCACCTCCTTTCCATGTCTTAAAATCAACACATCATTAAAAATAAACAGACTTGATCTAATTGTGGACACAGAGAGAGAAATGGGTTCCAACACAAACTAGGTCATTTCATTATTAAACTAGATATTATAAATTGAGAGAGAGAGAGAGAGAGAGAGAGAGAGAGAGAGAGAGAGTTACAGGACCAACACATGGTTCAGTTTTTTTTCAATCATTCCTTTGCACATAGGGGTCTTTAGCAGTGGGAGGAAACCGGAGGACCCAGAGAAAACTCCCGAGGTTGGACAGGCGACCCTATTCCTTGTCACATACAACCCGGGGAATCGAAACCACGCCAGTTGACTCAATGACAGACCTTATGATACAACGCGCACACGCTAACCACATCAAGTTGTAAAATTTCTATCAAGAACTTTGTTCACAAGATTACAGAACTTCAAACGTAAAGGGTAAGATAAATTTATAATTGAAGAACTTTGATTGGGTTCTTTTCTTCGTCATGACCAACAATGCCTGAAAGCCTTAATAGATCCTTAAAATCTGTAGACAGGTGAATATGGGAGTTGGCTAGACAGGTGACACATGTGACAATAGATCCTTAGAACCTGTAGACAGGTGGATACAGGAGTTGGACAGATGGACACAGGTGACAAAAGATCCTTAAAACCTGTAGACAGGTGGATACAGGAGTTGGACAGACAGGTGGATACAGGTGTAAAGAGAGAAATGACTTACACTGTTATAGGTGAGTTTAATATTACCAGAATCAAGACTAGCAGAACGTTTATCATTATTAATTATAACGCTAAATTCATCAAAAACTGTATTAACTTCTACACCAAATCCTTTATCCTTAAAAACACAAAAACATATTCATCCTTAAACATAAATATTCATTCAATTATCCTTTATCCTAATAAACAGAAACATATTCATCCTTAAACATAAATATTCATTTAATTATCCTTTATCCTAATAAACAGAAACATATTCATCCTTAAACATAAATATTCATTTAATTATCCTTTATCCTAATAAACAGAAACATATTCATCCTTAAACATAAATATTCATTTAATTATCCTTTATCCTAATAAACAGAAACATATTCATCCTTAAACATAAATATTCATTCAATTATCCTTTATCCTAATAAACAGAAACATATTCATCCTTAAACATAAATATTCATTCAATTATCCTTTATCCTAATAAACAGAAACATATTCATCCTTAAACATAAATATTCATTTAATTATCCTTTATCCTAATAAACAGAAACATATTCATCCTTAAACATAAATATTCATTTAATTATCCTTTAACCTAATAAACAGAAACATATTCATCCTTAAACATAAATATTCATTTAATTATCCTTTAACCTAATAAACAGAAACATATTCATCCTTAAACATAAATATTCATTTAATTATCCTTTATCCTAATAAACAGAAACATATTCATCCTTAAACATAAATATTCATTTAATTATCCTTTATCCTAATAAACAGAAACATCTATCCTTAAACATTCATTCAATAATGCTTGTAAATTGGACACTCATTATCAAAATTGAATGGTCAGCTTTAAGCTGGACACAAGTACACATTAGATGATTTTTGGTGATTTTAAATGATTTTTAAACAAAGATTTGATATTGAATTAATGTGAAAGAAATTAGTGCTAGATACACAAGATTAAACGATACCCAGATTACAGTAATAGGTGTTAATGGCTTTTGCCCGTGTCCTGTTTGTAGCACCTGCAGCTGATTCCAATTGTTGATAAATTGTGAAAAGACATTTGTCCTGTTCATGCCACACATATTTTATTTTCTCTTCTTCGTGAACACGATAAAAATTTTCTTCAGGAACTATATGAAATGAAATGTGGTTTTATGCACGTCAGCTCCAACCGGGCTATATTGCGCTCTTCAGGAAAAAGACTAAGTACTTGGTTGTATTATTCACCAGCTTTTAGTGTCAATTTTTTTAATTAACTTACCCTTAATATTTCTTTCACTATTTTTTTCTCATCGTGGAATCTGGCCTTTAAATCTTCTACGTAAAATTTAAACAGGTCAAGGGGAGTTGACCCTGGTTGACCCAACATGTTGGTAAAACGAACATCTTGACAAATAACAGGATATAAATCCATCCATAATGACATGGAATTTAATTTACCCTTGTCATGAAGTTCATCTAACAATACCTGTAAAATATAAACATACAATAGATTTGACTTAACCCTGCATGTTCCACTGAACCGTGGACGATACACTGAACCATGCATGATCCATTGAACCATGGAGGATGCATTGAACCGTGGATGATACATTTTACCCTTGATGAATCATCTAACCCGGGATGTTAATTTTAACCATGTTTGATACAGGGGATGATAAGTTTAACCTTGTTTGATACCGGGGATGATGAATTTAATTGTGGATGAATCTTGGCTGATACACTGATGATACATCTAACAATGGATGATCCACTGAATTGTGCATGATACATACAACCAAGAAAGTTACATTATAACCATTGAAGATACATTTAATCAGGGGATAATACACTGGACCATGGAAGATACATTTAAACAGATAAGATGGAGATAATTAAAGACCTACGAGGAAACTTTCTCTATTTTTACGTTGCTGTCTTTTGACTCGTCTTCTCTCTCGTTCTTTATCGTCATCATTTTCTTGTTCCAGCAGACGGATATGATCCTCGAAACAAATCAGCGCATCTTCCTTGTCCATACCTAAAATAAATACGACAACTGATCAAAATACAGGTCAAGATTTCATTTAGTTTTATATACTTACAATGCAAATGCCTACCCACAATTCCAAGAGCCACCCGTTTAGAGCTTGTAACTCAACAGAACATTTGATTGGCTAATCGATCACATTAACCAGAACGTGGGCTATTTAACAACTCTTCCAGATCCTGGTGTGAAAACAAGTAAAACGAAATTTTGAACTATAAACAAGAAGCGAAATAGAATCCGTATTCTAATCAGACTGGATACACATGTATCTTATATACCACATCTGATATACAACATCTAATATACCACATCTTATATACCACAGCTGATATACCACATCTGATATACATGTATCTAATATACCACATCTGATATACATGTATCTGATATACTACAGCTGATATACATGTATCTAATATACCACATCTGATATACATGTATCTGATATACCATATCTGATACACATGTATCTGATATACCACATCTGATATACATGTATCTAATATACCACATCTGATATACATGTATCTGATATACCACAGCTGATATACATGTATCTTATATACCACAGCTGATATACATGTATCTAATATACCACATCTGATATACATGTATCTAATATACCACATCTGATATATATGTATCTAACATACCACAACTGATATACCACATCTGATATACAAATATCTTATATATCTGTATATACAAGATATACACAATAAACTCAAGCAAGAGTTGATACTTACTGCCGAGATCAGGATCATCTGTAAATCTCTGATTATCCACCAACATCTGTTGTAACTCTGACCACGACGTACTGTGAGTTAGATTGGGCATGCTGTCTAAAATCTCGGAAAATACTTTTATGTTTCTTTTTCTGAGTGTCTTGGCCTCTTCCTGAAATCAAACAACACAAGATCATGTTTAACTAGGAAAGGTAGAAAAACATGAGCTGAATAGAATCTTGAACAAATAAGTACGGGATCTCCAAATTCAAGAAGAACAGAAGCTGTATGACGAGGAGATGTTTTTAATGTAAGGCTCGTTTTCCATTTACATGTTTCGGCATATACAAGTTTTCATTAGTTGCATGGAAACGGTCCTATTAATTTTTCATAGGTGAAAACGCGTACATATATTAGTAGAGAAAGACATTTCATATAGAATCACTAACCTTTTCTCGTTTAGCTAATAAATGTACGACATCATCAAATAAATCACGTCTGTCTCTATCACTGACAGTTCTCCAGATTTCTTCATCTCCAAATATATTATCAGCTTTCCTATTAAAAAAAAATTATATAATTAATGCGATTTATTTTCTGTATATTTTATATCAATAAACAAATTATGAATAGTATTACAATACTAAACTTAGGCTGTCTGTCTACAGTTAGCTCCCCTTGAGAAACCAGGCACTACTAGGCCAATGAAATGAGGTTTAACTTCCTACTGTTCTGCACTGACACGGCTAATGAAGACGGGCATATGTCATACAGCTGTGTGCTATGAGGGAAATTTTGTCAAAGAATCTTTTACGTTCACGTCAATGTGTACAAGGGGACTTGCTGACAAGGGGGAACCACATTGGAAAATCCAAATGAATTTTATCGGCCAACACAGGGATCGAACACGGGACCTCGAGGTTAGCGAGTCAATGTTTTACTCACTGAGCCACCATGGCTCCCCGAGATTCTAAATCAATAAAGAGAATATAAAAGATGGCAGAACAAACCAGTATTTTATAGATGAGTTTATTTTATCGCTAGTCAGCAGAAATTTCTCCAAATCTTCCTTCGCTTGTTTTGCTCGTAACCTTTGTTCTTCCTGTAAATAAAACAAAATATTATTCGACTGGTTCAATACTGACTATCACGTGGGGGAGACAGTGTATACGTCATTTAATATCGGAACACTTGGTACCGCCAGCTTTACCGACATGTCCACATGTTTGATAAAGTCAGGTAGGGACCAGAATCTGAATGAAAAATCTAAAAACAAAATAATCCTGGAACCTTTGAAACTTGGAGACAAAACTGAGAACCGACTAGTTTCTTTCAACAACAGTCTCCCTGGCCATATTACAAGTTTACTAAAACAATTGAAACAGGGTATAGGTGCTCTAGAAACAGTAAGCATATGCCACTGTAACCCAGGTATCATTTAATCTTGTGTATCTAGCACTAATTTCTTTCACATATGTTTAATATCAAATTTTTGTTTAAATATTTGTAAAAACCGTTTAAAATCACCAAAAATCATCTAATTTGTACTTCTGTCCAGTTTAAAGCTGACCATTCAATTTTGATAATGAGTGTCCAATTTACAAGTATTTTAATTTCTCAATCACTTTATATTGATTAATGTTTTGACACCTGGGTTACAGTGTGCTGTCTTGTAAATATAAAATATAATTGAATTTTACCTTTTCTTCTTTAGCCCTTTGTGTTTTATATTCATTAAATGCCTGTTTCTTTTCGTTTAAATGTTTCAATGCTCCGTAACGAGGGTCGTTGATAATCTGTTTCATTGCCTGTTCCCATGGCACTGTGGATGGCACTTCCTGTATAATAAATAAATGTAAATGATGTCATAAGTCAACTGATTAAGAAAGATTAAAGTGGAATTTATTGGGTTAAATTTTAATCTGTTATGGTATGGATTGACATTTTGATATTCACAAATATCAATCACTAGGTTTGGCGGTTATACAATTATTTCTTAAACTTAAAGTGGGCAGATTTGTAAACAGGCCCTAAGCCTTGAAGGGGGGGGGGGGGGGGGGGGGCAAATGGTTAGCGTGCGCATTGTATCACATTAGATCTGTCATTGAGTCAACTGGCATGGTTTCGATACTCGGGTTGTACGTGACAAGGAATAGGGTCACCTGTCCAACCTTGTGTGTCTTCTTTGGGTCCCCCAGTTTCCTCCCACTGCTAAAGACCCCTACGCGCAAGTGAATTATTGAAATATGTTAGTCCTGAAATGATTTAGTTTGTGTCAAGGGGACGCTAAACCCCTATCTCTCTCACTCCTAATTCTTAGTCTCAACCCGAATAAAACTTTTAATGATTAAGATAAAATCACGGGTACATTATCTCCTGACTTGGTTTTAATCAAATCAAAATCAGTGCGCATATTAATCCAGATTTTTTTTCTACTTGTCATTTTAAAATATTACTTGGATTCGACAAGTATTATTTCGAGCCCTGGTACACAGAGCTTAACTCTAACAGGAAAAATGTTTAGGCCTATCAGGATAAGTCTCTGTAGCCAGATCTATAAATAACTTACTCTTTCTTTTAACAAACTTTTAAACGCTTCAATGGCCTCTTTTTTATTCTTAAACACCAGGGGAGCTTCTTTCTTTGGTGGTTCTTCTTCTTCACTTTCAGAACTAAAGCAACAAAAATAGAAATAAATAAATGATAATTCCCACATTCACAAATGGAAATGGGTTTAATATTTCAAATAAATACCGTACGTAAGACATTATGAGACTAACACATGGTACATGTACAATGGGTGGGGCGTAACATTATGAGACTAACACATGGTATATGTGTGATGCGTGGTGGGTGATATTATGAGACTAACACATGGTACGACGTGTAGGAGGTGACATTATAAGACTAACACATGGTACATGTACGACGTGTAGGAGGTGACATTATAAGACTAACACATGGTACATGTACGATGCGTGGGAGGAGACATTATGAGACTAACACATGGTACATGTACAATGGGTGGGAGGTGACATGAGACTAACACATGGTACTTGTGCAATGCATGGCAGGTGAAGTTTGCTTACAGACCAATGTTGCTGCTTGTCCTTTTTTAAATCCAACTCTCTTTGAACAGATTTTAACTTTATTTTACAATGTTTTATTCTCAACCTCCTCAGTAACATGACATAATAAGCTATCAATAACTTTAAACATTGTCAATAAATGTTAACAAACAATTCATGTAATTTCTGTGTCTGGAGCCGCTGTGGTTCAGTGAATAAGATGCTGGCAAACTAACCAGGAAATCTCAGGTTTACTACTGGTGTTGACCGAGAAAGTTCCTCTGGATTTTTCGACGCGGTTTATCCTTGTCAAAGTTTCTTTTACGTCTCATCGAAACGACTAGATGCTGTCTTTGCCAGGCCCTTCATTAGGCACCCACTGACATGTGGTAACAACGCTGGAAAATTCACAGGTAACTTTCTTGACCAGTACAGGGATCAAACCCCAGACCCCTGGTTAACAAGCTAACATCTTATTCACTAAGCCACAACAACATTCACCGAAACGGGGGAAAGCCACGCTGGACAATTTGAGGGAACTTTCTCGACCCTTACCGGGATCGAACAGCAGACCTTCTGCTTACTGCTTAGTAAACTTGCACCTCATTACGAAACAAATATAGTATAATTATAAACTAGAACCAAATTAACAAACCTGCTGTCTGGAATTTCTATTTTATTTGGAATCTCGACTACAGGTTGAACAACTGCTGGGCCAGCAGGTGGTAGTTCTATAGAAGCTAGTGTAGCTTGCATCGCTTGTTCAATGGCCGACGAAGGTGCTGACACTTTCGGTAGAATCGGTGGCGTGGACACACCCGTTGGTGCAACACTCACAGGGGCAGATCTGATAAAAAAAAAAATAAATAATCCATTTAACCAATTGTTTCATTTCCAAATTGATGTAGACGACTTCTACCAGATATCATCGAACGCTCATTTAATTATTCTA
Organism: Patella vulgata; assembly: GCF_932274485.2. Lineage (NCBI taxonomy): Eukaryota > Metazoa > Mollusca > Gastropoda > Patellidae > Patella > Patella vulgata. The sequence goes on from NC_065887.2 coordinate 4,100,293, forward strand.
GTAGTTAGTGCAGGAGAAATCTCACTACACACAAGACGGACAACATATAGACAGTGCAAGAAATAACAAATATCAAATCAAGTGAATGGATCTGTGTTCATGACCTTTAACATCTCGACCTATAACCTCTAAATGGATCCAGGGGTCATCATTTGATTAAATTTAAATGATCAATGTTTGCTTTGCTTTGGGTGCTTTTTTCAGATTTCTAGAGATTGAGAAGATATTTTTCATTTCGCTTTATTTACTTTTAATTGTTAGATATTTGCATTAAATATTTCTTATAGTAAACAGGAGAACTGAACAAATGACACTGAAAAAACAAATTGAGAAAGTGGTAAGAAATGTAAATTTAAACCATTTTCGTCGATTTTATACAAACAGGACAATAAAAATTGTCAGGCATAAGGAGGAAGATGAATGAACTAGGTTCTTGGGTAACCAAAAGGGGGAAGAAGGAACAGAGAGATAAGACTATAGATAGAATCAACTAGGTCGATGGAAAACCAAATGAGATGAATTAATGGGGGTTTGGATCTGTAAAATTTTCATGAGACCATGCTACGAATTTACAAGGTCAATGTACGATATAAGAAATTAAATATTACTCACTGTCCACTCAATTGTCTGGCTACAAGAGCTGAAATATACAGATAAATTAATTCATATATTTTTATTTTTTAATCAGTGGTTATGTATTTAGATTCTTGTCTGTCAAGGTAATATATCTTTGACATGCTGCTTTTATTTTCTATAAATTACAGGCCATCATGTAGAAGACTGACTGGATAATTTCCTCTATCAATAACATGCTACATGTAGAGAACAGACTGGGTAATTTCCTCTTGATCCACTAAACCCACTTGTTTTATTATTCTATCCAACAGAAGAATTAGCCATCTTACCTTCTAAATCCTCTAAATCTTTAGGTTTTGTCCATTTACTTTCTTTAGTTTGTGAATTATGATAATAAACTTTACCGCTGTCTGATTTATATTCCTTCCACGGACATTGTGATAATAATTTCTAAAATATAAAAACGAATAAATGAGTTGAAATGAAATGGGGTGTAACGTCCTACTTTTCTACTGGGCTAACGAAGACCGGCATCTTCCATAAACAGTGTTCTATGAGGTAAATTTTGCCTGGACAGAAGCGCTACGGCCTACACTTATATCGAATTCCAACTATCTATTCTTTTACGGGCAAGCCAATATGTCTCCACGACACATTGTTTTTTTGCCCGATCCGAATGACAGTGAAAACGGACTACAAATAGTTGACCAATAGGATGACCGTCTGTCTGGAGTTATATATTCCTGTAAACGTAGGTTGATATTTAAAGATCAAGTTTTGATTGTGTAAAACCGATATACGTACCTCAGCATCTGATTTAAGTTCATCTGGTTTCTCCCAGCTCGATTGTTTCGTGAGATTATTATAGTAATATGTTCTACCATCTGGTGCTTTATGTTCAGACCAGGTCTTCTGTAATAAAAAAATAAACAAAAATCAACTGAAGTGGGGGTTAACATAACATCCTATTGTTATCCTATTCAGGGTTACCCAAGACGGGAATACACCATACAATGTGCTAGGAGGGAAATTTTGCAGCAGCACTACAACCTACTCATCATATCAAATTCCAACTGTCAAGGGTTCTTTTATGTACATGTGTACATGGAACCTCGGTTTTTCGTCCCATCCAAACAACTAGACAGCTGTCCTTGTCCTTTGCCATGCCCTCACTCCTACAGCACTGACAACATAGGGATCTTACTCACCGAGCCACTGTGGCTCCCCCTTCTGTAATAATAAGTGAGAGAGAGAGAGAAATGGGGTTTAACATCCACTCGACACAAACTAGGTCATTTCGGGACTAACATATGGTTTGATTTTATTTCAATAATTCGCTTGCGCATAGGGGTCTTTAGCAGTGGGAGGAAACCGGAGGACCCGGAGAAAACCCACGAGGTTGGAGAGGCAATAATAAGTGTATATACGTCTAGTTTAATTGTTGAAAGTGAGAAAAAAAGTGATATCTTGATACCGCACGACGACGTTAGTCTGAGTGTTGTATGGATATATTACTCACTGCATTAAACAACCTAATATACAGACATTATCTCGCAAGTACATTTCAATGAAATTGTCATTTTATTTCATAAATGTAAATAATTGTCTTACCTTATCTGAATCTGAAAAGAGAAAATGAAAATAAATTACATTTTTATTTATTTGACTAAAAGATTGTAACATTGGTCAGTTTGCCAGCCCATCATCTTCAATAGAAGGCTTAATCTCGCCTTAACTACGTACATCTTATCAAGCCCTTCACGTAATACCCCGCATATTTTGGCACTATTTTTGATTGGGTATAAGCCCAGCTTGTGATCCTATCAGATTCCTTCGTTAAAAATATTGTTACGATTATCAAGTCTCGCGCTTATAGCTAAAATGTCTACATGTGACAATCGAGTTGCAAAGTTCAAGGTTCGATCAATGTCAAGGTTGCTGGAAATCATACCTTATCAACAAAGAGTTTCTATGGAGGCCGCCATATTTGTTTACAGTGTGTTGTGTGCGACGACCACTGATTGGACAATGCTAATTGATCACGTGTAAACACAACGAGCGCAAAATTTCGGGAATTGCCCAGTTCTGAAGCAATGGTTAGATATTGTAAAACTCGCGATCGTTGCTTCAGGAACATGCCAGCCCATAAGACCAGGATCCAATTCTATTTGGGAAACATTCTGAACATCTGAGACACGCTATCTGTGATAAAAGGCGTGACGCATTCTGAACATCTGAGACACGCTACCTGCGGAGAAGTATCTCAGACACAGTCAGTAGCCATGATATCCATATCACGTGATCTACACATCACAGATCATGACATTGGCGTCAATGGGTCATGAGGTCAACATTGTAAACAATAGGTTTATCTTCAGCATTGTGTCCGTTGCACCCATAAAGACTATATAATTCGTACAGTCCCAACATGTTTTCTCTTCTTCCAATGATTTTTCACAAAAATAACATCTACAACTCATAGAATTGACGTTGTCTTCAATGACAGCGTCTGCGAGGGTTGTTCATAGAGGCCGCCATATTGCACTATTTTGTGCGTCGGTCGGGTCTATTTCAGATATACACAATCAATTCTGTTGATATTTTTAGCGTTGGGATTGACTAATAGTTAATGTGTTTCAGTTCTAAAACAAATATTTTAAACTTTAACGCAAATTTAGAAAATAGCCAAATTCTGGCTGGGATTACTGAGCAAAATGGGCATTCACTGTATACGTGCGAAAAAAAAGCTAGCCACCAAATTTTCGTACGTCAGTTACGTACGTATGTGAAAGTGATATACTGATTTGGATTGATCTGTTGGCAATCAACTTGTTTCCTGATTTTGGGTCACTACATATGTATGTGAACAACAGTGGAGTATGAAAAGTAACTATATCTCAACACAGCATTATTTATAGACCTAAAAACTTTCCATGACAACAAATCAATATAAAAAAATGATAATTTTATTTAAAATCCCTATCAAAGAGTTCTTGTCAATTTAATAAAATAAATCAAATGGGTGTTTTTATATAGCGTCTATTTGTGGATTCGGCACTTTACAAATGGATATATTATTATAGTTAATCATTTTATTGATAAGGTTTACAAAATGGGTGTTTTGTGTACTTTCTTTTTATAATAATCTTTTCTCTATAAATATGTGGATACGGTTAACAGAAGCAAGGACTATAGTGGAATACTTTATACACAGTTATAAGTGAAATAAAATTAAGTGGCACATCGTTATTAGTCAGGACGGAGCAGTAAAGTAGAATTTTTAAAAATCATTTCATTTGCAATACATATAATTGGCTTTTTGTTTTGGAGGTGTCTGAAGTTATGGAACATCAATTTATGGAATGACAATTTAACACATTTTATTGAAATAATTAAGATGTAGCAGCATTCTGCCATAATAAACCTTGATTAATACAAACAGAAACAATACCTTTCACAAGTCTTACCTAAACCTGGTTTAAACATTCCCATAGGTGGCATCATAGGTGGCATTCCAGGGAAACCTTGTGGTGGCAGGTTGGGAATAGGAGGAAACCCTAAAACATCAATAAACATATTTAACGAATCTTCAAACTACCTATTTAAGACCTCTATCCATACTGCACATTAAGTTAAATATAGACTTAAAGATGGATGCATGTTTCTGGCTTCAAATGTGACCTAAATTATTGTTTAGACATTTATTCACATGACTAGCCCATAATCAACTCTCTAGATCATCGGATAGCTTAGATATTGAGTGGATTAGACAATTCCAGTTTTATCTGTTATAAACCGGAGACTGCTGGTAAAGGAACTGACAATCAAGACTTCGTTCATTATCATGACAATGCTACTTGACAATCAAGACTTCATCTATTAAATTAATATCATGGCAATGATAGTTGATATTCGAGAATATTAACTGTGGGCAGAATATAGTAATGCAACTGAAATTTCAATATATTCAATTTTCATTTTCATTTTTTGAACCATCACAGCAAGAACGGCCAACTCTTTCTCTAAATCTTGCAATCCACATTATTAAATTTCTATGTTAGAGGGTTATTTCCATGTTAAATGTTTATTTCTGACATCATGAGAAAATATGTCTAACCTGGAGGCATCATAGACGGGTCACCTGGAGGTCCGCCCATATTTGGAGGGATAAAACCGGGGGGTGGAGCACCACCTGGTCCTGTTGGGGGCATCTAAAAATTAAATACAAATATTAATCAATAAATACATAAATGCTATCAAAATTTAATATGAAATTGATTTGGATAGATCCTTCTTTTGTGTCTTCTGGGGACATTGATATTAAAGGCCAGGTCATGTGGTATTAAATACTCACTGACTATATTACAATAATTCTTAAAAGAATAACAGTTTTCTGTACTGATAAATAGAAAAGTTGTCATCGTAAAAAATATGAATTTCAACATGTCTCTCTAAAATAAACAACACAACATTGCATATGTACATGCAAACGCACTCTACCATGACCCGATTCTCGTGTATACCTTGATGTACAGTTAGCATAAATTAAAATGTTGCAAATAACAATAATAATAATACACTTTAAAAGAAAACTTACAAAAGGGGGTCGCATCAATGGAGGGGGATTAACAGCTCCATTGTTAGGATTATTATTCTGAAAAAAAATCAAAATATTTAATTACTGTACGCAGTGCTACATGTTTATTCTCCTTTTTTCTTGAATCGCTTTTATTTATAATTGTTTATTGTATTAGTTTGTTTTTCAATTTGAGTGAAGCTCACGCTGTTTATTTCTTACAATGTCTGTGTAGTTTGTCTTGTCCACAGGTTTGTCTTGTCCCATCCCCAGTTTCGTCCTGTCTACAACGGCTTCATCTGTTTACAACTGATACAACGGCTTTATTTGTGTACAAAGTTTCGTAAAGATGTGGAACAGTTCCTGGTAATACAATGTACTGTGAAGGGACGGAGGAAAGGATGGACAGACATTTCTTTCAATATACCAGTACCACATTTTAACCAACCTTGCTGGATTTCAGGTCAAATTGTGTTAATAGATAATATTTGTTCTTGTGTTTGTACAGTTGACAATAACGCCAATCCGGCTAGACATAGAACAAAGATACTCAGTGCAGTCTTGCTGTTGTGACTGTTCATATTGGTTCTCAATAGAAGTCACAATTAATGTACATGCCAGTAGATCAATTTGGGTTAAAACTGATATTTGTGAAAACAATTCAATAACGATGCCAATGAGGTTTATAGTTAACGGATATATGAGGTGCTAGACAGTCACAGAGCCTGGTGTAATCTCAATCTGAAGACAAAACAATTAGCCCTATTTGGTGCTGAAAATATGATCAGTGATGCAAATGATTGTAATTGAAATTTTGTGGCGATATTCGACTATTTTAATGCTTGACAGAATGAAAATATAAGAGATGACTTGTGTTTTAGAGAAAAATAACATAACGTTCAGAAAACGCGTGAAACTTACCGCCATCTTGCCTTATTATCTCCCCTTTTTACAAAGGGAGCTAAATCCACTTCACAAACAGTAGTCTTGAATGTCCAAACATGTTATTAATGAGGAAACAGCCAATTCTTTGAGCACTTTGACTTGTATTTTATAAAAAAATTATTGATTATTTTCAGGGTAATTAGGAACTAATCTCTGATCATTTCTCATTTCATCAGCATTGTTGTAATTCTGTAGGCCTGCAGAGTTATTTCCCTTTAGAAGTGCCTATGATTGCAGTTAACAGCCATGTATTGTAAGGGGACAGTAGAAGAAAATGAAATGGGGTGTAAATGTCTTACTGTTCTGCACCGACTGGGCTTATTACGACGGGCATAGCCTACCGTGTCGTACGAATGAAATTTCGCTATAAGTGGGAAGCCATATGGTGGCTGAGTGGGTAAGACGCTGCCTTAATAGCGTGTTCGATCAATGCATTGGCCGAGAAAGCTCATCAGGAATTTTCGAAGTGATTTCCCCTTGCTAGTGGTGCAGGAGGCCAATGTGTACACAGGACCTTGGTTTTTGATCCCATCCAAACTACTAGTCACTTTGCCATGCCCTCTGTCTTACACCACTAATAAAGGGAAATAAATCACTCTGGAATATCCTGAGGAACTTTCTCGGCCATTTTGAGACTAAAATATGGTATTTTTCAATGGTTACGTGTGCAATAGGCCTACATGGGAGAGAATTTTGCCCTTACAACAGCGTTTTTACAGGTTTTTGTGCATGGGATAAAGCTTGGTTTTCTTCCAATCCAAAAGACTAGGTGCAATTTCACTGTCAGTCCAGCAGGCACTGTCCCTACAAGCGCCATCGCCGACATTGAAGAATCGAAACCGGGATCAGAATCTGGGACATTCTATAAATAGAACAGCACCGGTATATCTTATGATTTCACCCAGATAATATAATTGGTGACACCGGGTCTGTTTTATTTAACACTCGACTGGCTTCAAGTAGAAAGAGAGAGAGAGGTTTAACATCCACTTGACACAAACCAGATCATATCGGGACTAACATATAGTTTAATTTTATTTAACACTGGACTGGCTTCAAGTAGAAAGATAGAGAAAAAGGGTTTAACATCCACTCGACACAAACTAGGTAATTTTGGGACTAACCTGGTTCAATTTTATTTCAACTAGCAGGATACTTGGCTTTGCCCGGGTCCAATTCGCCTGGGACATAAATTCCCCCAGGGCCCAAATTTGATGGTCTAAAACATTGACAGGATCATGCTGGTTAATTTGATACCACATATGTGGGAGGGGGGTGGGAGGGGGGAGCAGCGACGAAGCTGGATTTGTTGGGGCCAGGCCCAATTGGCCTGGGGCTCAAATTCAGTGGCCTAAAACATTTATAGGGACAAGCTGGTTAATTTGATATCACATGTGTTTGGGGGGTGGGGAGATCTTTTCTACGAAGCGTGATGGGCGAATCATACATACATACACATATAGGAGATTCGCTTGCACCTAGAGGTCTTTAGCAGGGAGAGGAAACCGGAGAAAACCCATAATGTAAACAAAATAACAGTTTTACATTTTATTTTTAATGAAACTTAACAAAATTACATCAACAAATATAGGCAGATGTATACATGTGGCAGGAAGATTTACCCAGTGCTATCCAATATTACCCAATACTACCAGATAGTATATATGTGCTATGTGGTAGTATTTAATTAGTATTGGGTAGTATTGGGTGGTATTGGGTAGTATTTGATAGTATTGGGTAAATTGTCCTGCCATGCTAGTATACATGTGTAGTTATCATTATATGTATATTAAAATCACTGATCTACATGTGAGGGATTGTTAATCTCTTGTAAACTACCATCTTGTAAACACTGGATCAGTATAAGAAATATGAGTCCATATTCAGTTCGATTCCATTCAGTATTAACAGCTGACAACATTCAGCATCCACTTCAGACGAAGTGTAGGATATAATCAACACAAGCCAGTGCCATATTTATGATTTTCTCTGAAATCTTTTGATGGGCCTCTTTTGAACAGTTTATCTTTTGTTGATATTTTGATCTTTCTTTCTTAAAGATACATTAGTTAAGAGCTAAATCTTTATTTTGACTTCAAATGTTATGTAAACTATTATTTGGACATTTATTTACATGACAAGTCTATAATCAATTCTCTAGACCATCAGATGGCCAAGATTAAAACGGATTAGAACATCTGGAAGAATTATAAAATATCTACCATGTCAGCATTGTCTAAACTACAAAAATTATAACTTTGCTCAGAACAAAGTAATTTGAATGAAATTGTGGGCTGCACATGATGATAGTACCTCGCCGGGACGAAGTCGGGGGGCGCTCTGTAATCACTAGTTCGAATGCTGGTTGTTTAGTAATTGGGTTTATTGTCGATTTAACTCATGTAAACAATACAGGACGGCTTACAAAATAGTCTACAACAACAAAGTATACATCTACAACACAGTAAACAACACAGGTGAAAACAATATACGGACGTCAGGCGCCCACCATCGTACATCACCGCATGGCTTCTATCTAAACAATAATAATCAGTTACTATGACAATAATACAGATAATTCAACCGGACACATGGATGCGGCGCTCATCGGCTGCATTCAGCGTTCTTCGTCTTTTTACGCAAAATACTAATTTTGGGCATAACAGAAATATTTAAAATATTCAGCTCTTTATCCAAATCTAACATAATGCATCCTGAATTAAATGTTAAATATTGAATTTAATTAAATATTGGCATGGATTAAAGGGGCATTATGGATGATTAGATAACGAGTTGACAGTTCTCGCTATAATAGTTAAATAAATTACATAAACGGAATATGCAGAAAATTTCAGTCAAATTACTCTGAGAAAACCAAATTTTAAAAACACAGTAGGTTTGATTGTTACCATTGTTACGATAAAAAACAAAGTCTCGATTTAGCTCTTGCATAACGTATGTTTAACTGGTGAAAAAATAGATATTTTTTTATTGTCTTAAAAATGTAACTGAGGATAAGTGACTTTAATAAATGTCTTCTATATAAATTTTAGTTGGTTTATTTCAATATCCCTTTCTTCTTCCATTAAAAATAAGATTGCCAGTATTCATCCATGAATTAAATCATATAGAGTTTCCCGTACTCATACATGAATTTAATCTTATACAGTTTCCCATACTCATCCATGTACTCATCCATGAATTTAGTCATATAGAGTTCCCCGTACTCATCCATGTACTCATCCATGAATTAAATCATATAGAGTTCCCCGTACTCATCCATGAATTAAATCATATAGAGTTCCCCGTACTCATCCATGAATTAAATCATATAGAGTTTCCCATACTCATCCATGAATTTAATGTTATAGAGTTCCCCGTACTCATCCATGAATTAAATCATATAGAGTTTCCCGTTCTCATCCATGAATTAAATCATATAGAGTTTCCCGTACTCATCCATGAATTAAATCATATACAGTTTCCCGTACTCATCCATGAATTAAATCATATACAGTTTCCCGTACTCATCCATGAATTAAATCATATACAGTTTCCCCTATCACATTCCAACTCCTTATTTTAACATAAATCAGAGAAGCTGAGCTCCTTTAAATAAATAAAAAGTACATGAAAAATAATTAACAACAGACAGAACATAAATAACCATGTAATATCAAGGTCCTAAATCGTCTTTCATTCATTCATCCCATCTTTCATTCATTCATCCCATCTTTCATTCATTTATGTGGAAGTTGTGGTGGCTCAGTAATTATATAGACATCTCGGTGATGGCCGAGATGTTCATCGGAAGTTTCTGGTGTGCCTCCCACTTGTCAGTGCTGCCAGACAAAGGGCCTGGCAAGGACATTGTATAGTCATTCGGATGGGACATAAAAATCGGAGTTCCCATGTACACATTGGCGCACACATAAAAGAACCCTTGACAGTTGGAATTTGAATATAAGGGCAGGCAGTAGTGCCACTGTATGGCGCATATACCTGTCTTCATTAGCCCAGTCGGTGAAGAACAGTAGGACGTTAAACCCCATCTCATTTCATTTATTCATTCATAATGACTGTTCATGTTTTAATATTATAGTAATCTTTTGTATTTTTGTTTAAGAATGAATCTTCTTCTTTATTTTTCAGCAATAAGTTGTGATGAAACCCAGGCTAAACCCCATTTTAAATTAGTCAACATGAATTTCAAGGCTTTAGTCCACTGTTCCTCCGAATTAAATTGGATTCTGAAAGGAAAAAGAAATGATTATATGAATGAAAATGTATTTTATGATTTGGGTTAATTAACAGGAAAATCTGATTAAAATGCCGATCTATATTTCGTTTCGTTATTTTTATACTTTTAATGGTCTCTACAACATGAAGATCTGACCAGTTCTAGTGGGAGGTTGCTTTAGGGGTCGTACGAGCGACTATTGACCCTATGACGTCAGACATTTAATTAACTAATCGGCGTTGATGCTTCTAGTGGGTTACCCACAGCTTCGTGCACATCACACCAGTCGCAGCGGACCGTTTATCGGATTATCCCTAACCTCAGCCAGAAAGCGTGTTATATAGCAACTCTTCTAGATCCTAGTGTAGTAAAGACAAATAAAACAAAATTTTGAACTATAAAAAACAAAACAAAATAGGATCTGTGTTTTAATCACGATTGTTTAATGAGGTAAATGTGTTTTATTTGTTTTGCTCAAGATAATTTTGACTAACATTTCTATGATTTCGTTGAGTTCACCCTTTTAAACAAACTGATAAGCGAACCGAGGCAGGCATATTTAAAATGCAACCTTTGGTTATAACCATTATCACTTCATTAAACAGGCTACACAAATTATAGAAAATACCAAAAATATATAATGTTCTTTATCATTGCGCCTGAAATGCATCCTGGTCAGGCCCGTTACTGGGGGGGTGGGGGGGGGCTTTGCACCCCCACCCCCCATGTGAAAAATTTGTCAACCATACCCCCCCCCCAGATATTAAGTGTCCGTCAATTATACAGCTTCCCGTCCCCCTCATTGCTCTGATCTAGTTACGGCCCTGATCCTGGTATTAAAACCACTACTACTCTACTGCAGTCTTGTCTGGTGTGTTTGCTGGGGGGAATTATATATATTTGATATGTTTTAAAAAGGAGCGCCTCCTTTCTCCCCCTACGGTATCACTGAGATCCATGCTGACCTGCAGTGTTCCACGGATTCTTCCATCCACTATTACAACTTTAGTAAGTCAATTCGTCGCAGTCTTGGAATAATTTTATAGTGAGGACGTTATATATTAAGGAGTTTATTTGTCGCTGTCTTGGAATAATTATAGAAAAGTGTTTTTATTTCCTGATTAGCTATGATACCTAGACCAGTCTCACACTACAACACCAACTTACTTAATGGAATAAGAATTTCCGGAATTAGAGTCTTCTATTTTTCCTTTCTCCATTCTGTAGGGTAAACAAAAACTGGTATCGCCCCTCTCTACTTCTTCTTTGAACTGTAAAACATGAGGGATTACAATAAAACATGGAGGGATTACAATCAAACACTGGGGGATTACAATAAAACATGGTGGGATTACAATCAAACATGGAGGGATTATAATCAAACATGGAGGGATTACAATCAAACATGGAGGGATTACAATCAAACACTGAGGGATAACAATAAAACATGGCGGGATTACAATCAAACATGGAGGGATTACAATCAAATATGGAGGGGTTTAAATCAAACATGGAGGGATTACAATCAAATATGGAAGGATTACAACTGAACAGGGGGGAAAAACAATCAAACATGGAAGGATTAGACTACAATCGAATATGGAGGGATTACAATGAAACATGGAGGGATTATAATCAAACATGGAGGGATTACAATGAAACATGGAGGGAAGACAATCAACCATTGAGGGATTACAATCAAACATGGAGGGGTTTCAATCAAACATGGAGGGATTACAATCAAACATGGAGGGATTACAATATGGAGGGATTAGAATTCATAAATAAAATATATCTGAACCTAGACTAGATGTCTGTGGATTGTGGGAATAAAACTAATGATCTCATACACTTTACAGAATTTAACCTTGAAAAATACACTTCAGTTTTAAAATCACTGATCTTTATCTCAATTTTTCTAGGTTTAATCCACTGTGAAATGTATTCATATTAGTTATTTCATTAGGACACCAAAATCAACCATAGATAATCTCCTGGATTAGACTCAATTAGATTATATAAAACTACCTGTTGTAAACAATCTAAGAATGCCACCATAGCTTGATCAAACCTAAAACACAAGCAAATAAAATAATAATAATAATAACAAGCCAACAGTGAGGCTGATGTCCCCCGCCGAAATAGGAAAATAATTAGAGGACACATATAAATTTATCACAAATTATCTTTTACAAAGTATTGAACAATCAAACAGTAAGTATATCTTTACTTATAGTCTAAGCATACAATGTTTTTGATGATTGCTTATCTCTGCTTACCCTAAGCGGAAAATGCTCATCTTCGAACTCCATCAAGGCATTGACCTAATCAACACATACACCAAGTTTGAACATTCTAGCTCAATTAGGAAGAGAGTTATCGTGCCCCAAAGTATCAACCAATCAAATTGCTTATCTCTGCTTACCCTAAGCGGAAAATGCTCATCTTCGAACTCCATCAAGGCATTGACCTAATAAACACATACACCAAGTTTGAACATTCTAGCTCAATTAAAAGTTATCGTGTCCCAAAGCATCAACCAATCAAATTGCTTATCTCTGCTTACCCTAAGCGGAAAATGCTCATCTTCGAACCCCATCAAGGCATTGACCTAATCAACACATACACCAAGTTTGAACATTCTAGCCCAATTAGGAAGAGAGTTATCGTGTCCCAAAGCATCAACTAATCAAATTGCTTATCTCTGCTTACCCTAAGCGGAAAATGCTCATCTTCGAACTCCATCAAGGCATTGACCTAATAAACACATACACCAAGTTTGAACATTCTAGCTCAATTAGGAAGAGAGTTATTGTGTCCCAAAAAGTGTGACGGACGGACAGACAGACAGACAGACAGACAGACGGACGAACCCATTTTAATAGTCCCCTGCTTTCTTCGAAAGGCGGGGGACAATAATAATCATATCAGTAGTGCAGGGTGGAGTGGTCTCCCCTTGTCAGGGGTGCAGGATGGAATGATGTCCCCATGTCAGTGGTGAACGACGGAGTGGTCTCCCCTTGTCAGGGGTGCCAGATGGAGTGATGTCCCCTTGTCAGTGGTGCAGGCGGAGTGACCTCCTCGTCAGGGGTGCCAGATGGAGTGATGTCCCCTTGTCAGTGGTGCAGGGCAGAGTGGCCTTCCCTTGTCAGGGGTGCAGGATGATGCGGTGTCCCCTTGTCAGTATTGCAGGATGAATCAGTGTCCCCTTGTCAGTGGTGCAGGATTGAGGGCCTGGCAAAAGCATCTAGTCATTCGGATGGGATGATAATTCGGACTGAAAAATCCTGAGAAACCTCGGCAAACACTGGGATCGTCCTGGTTACTAAGCCACTGTGACTCCAACTTCAGTACAGGAGATAATTCATAGGGAAGTAATAAGTAAATGCATATCTAATGCAAGCTAAAGCTACATTTTCTTACTTTGTATCCCATAAAAAGCGGAATCCACCAGAACCATATAAGGGCAATTCTTTATTCTTCTCCGTCAGTGATTCTAAATATGAATGGTTGCCATAGGGAACTAAACGATACCTAGAAAACAAATTATCTTAAACATACAAATGAAGAAATGCCTTACAATTGGACTGGTTATCAAAGTTAAGGTAAAATCCCCAAAGACATTTGAAATGATAGATAAGTGAGTATAGTAAATAAAATTTGAAACATGACATCCTAACCAAAAGTAGACCATTTTCTAGCAAATCAAGATCCCCGACATCCATAAGTTGGCCTTCCGAGCACTCATAAAGGCCTCACCACCCCAACCAACAAAAAACTTAAATTTATATGTTTCACAGAATAATAAGTGAATTTTTTGGTGGGGCCTGTGAAATAGTTACCTTTGAAATGTTAAATTCATTTTACGAGCCAGTGAGTGTAGTAAAAGAACTGTTTGTCCCCATGCAGCATTTATTTCATTCCAATCAACCTACAAATATGTTTAAAGAAATGAATTGAAAAGGGTTTAACGTAATACATGTCTAAAGAAGAACTGTGATATATTTCTAGAATGGAATGAATTGAATTAAAATGGGGTTTAACGTCCTACTGTTCTGCACCACTGAGCTAATGAAGACTGACATCCGCCATACAGTGTGCTATGAGGGAAATTTTGCCCCGGGAGCGGCATTTCTGACTACTCTATATCGAATCCCAAAATATACATAGGACTGGTTTTTTTTCCCCCGTCCAAATGATTAGACAGTGTTACTTTCCAGATCTTTCGTCTTGCACCACGGAGAAATCAGGCTGAATAATCTTGAGGAACATTCACAGCAAATGGGATCAATCCTAAATACTACATTTAGTTTGGTTCTAGAACACTGAGTCTCTTCAATAGCAAATAATCCATTTTCTGTGACATTTATTAGATTTTCTGGTGTTTGCACGCTTCAACAAAGTTTAAGGAAACATCTAATTTATAATAAAATAGGGAACGAGAGGGGGAACAAGAGAGGGGATGGCAACAGCCCCTTAATTAATAAAGGGGTATTTTAACCTAAAATATTATGAAGATGTATAAACTAGTTTTTTGTACTGCTGTTGTTCAGGGATTTTTAAATATCTTATAATATGATACTTACTGGAACACTGGGCAGTCGTCCTAATCTAAAATTATTGATGGTACCAAACTGACCACTGTGCCTACAAGTTATAAATAAACAGCTTAACGGCATTTCAGAACTAACAAATTATAAATCTTTATAATGCATGTGGTCATTCTGCACAAAGAGATCCAACTACATGTACTTCATACTTTGAGAATAGAACATATCCAAGTATACTATTTTGTAATGTGTTTCTAGTCCGTCTCACATCTGTCATACTCACAAAGAGTAAATAAACTTTTTCAAATTTATTGAATGGATGTGGAATAAATAATTCTCAAAATATACATAATGTTTTCGACTAGAATCATCGATTTAGGACTTAAAATGTTAGTTAATTAGCTTAGTGTCTGTTTCTCTCAAGGGGTGCTAACTGAAGACAGGCAACCTAAGTTTGGTATGGCATGTGGAAGGTCTATAGCAGTGACTCGGAGGAAACCAACAAAGTTTGACTGACAATCCTCAAGCCTGTGATCAAAACCATGACACTTGAACCTATGACAGCCCTTAGACTGCAAGCCCACCAAACTGCAATCCTACAAATATATATATTTACAATAAAAAGGGGAAGCTTGTCTCAACATGGAAAAGTAGGGTATCTTCCTCACCATGATAGAATTTAGGGAACATAGTAATTAACTTACCATATATGGAATGTAGAGTTAAAAACATTTGTTTTTTTAAGTTTATCAAGTTGAGTTTGCGCATATTGAAGTTGGTTAGCTATACTGAAAAAACAGAAAAAAAAATATTTATCATATTGAAGTTAGTTAGCTATACTGAAACGGGGAAAAAAAATAATCATCATATACCGTAAATGAAAGGAAATAAAATTAAGTTTAAGTTTTCTGCACTGACATATTAACGATACATTATGGATCATTAGATAAAGAGCTGACAGTTCGCACTATAATAGTTAAAAACTAGATAATGTAAAGGGAATTTGCTGAAAATTTCAGTCAAATTGATCCACCCTGAACCGAGAATTTAGCAATTGAATTTTGGGTCTAGCCTCGAATACCATTACTAAAGTCGGTAAAATAAAAAACATAGTCTCGATTATCCATTTCATGATTAAATCAAGAATGGAAGTCGAACAGCAAATCAGAACCTAATCCAGTAAATATCGCAGGCTAGCGATGACATTGAGAGTTGATTATGGCTGGATAAGTTAATTAATGTCTAATTAATAATTCAGGCTTAAAGAAAAACCTGCAATAGACAAATTTAGCTCTTGTATAATGTATGTGTTTAAGATTTTAATGATGTTTATGTTTGAAGATTATATACACACAAACCTTCTTTGTTCATCATCCAACTCCAAGGCTTGACGTTTATATTCATTATATTCCTTCCAATATCTGTCAACAAAAAAACAAACAAATAAAATATCTACATCAACTGACAAGATTTATTTTTACAGTGAACATGGAGATACGTCCTATTCAAATAATCAGACACATTCCCCTTGTTTAGGAGTGACTTCCCAAACTTCCCACTTTAAAATGCTATTGCATTTCAAATGATTTTGAATTTATCCTGATATTACATGTATATATGTCTGTGTAGCTTAGGAGGGACTTATGGAAGATTAGGTTTTTTTTGCAAACTAAATAAGATGCCTCATTAAATAAAGTTTTTATTATTATTGTTAGTCTCACAGAGATTCTAGTCAAGAGTTATTTTCTAACAATGGCTTGGTGAAACAATGTTTAAAAAATAACACAAAATGGTGAAATAAATTAACTGTGATAGAATATAACATGGATGTTATTCCGGTCGTATATTCCGGACATGTCCTACACTATTTCCCAAACGTCCGACCCGGAATATGCCCAATCAGACATCATAATATGGTGAATACCATAATATATGTATAACCCAGTAATTGTAAAATATGATTGCAGTTGTGAAGGATATAATATAAGCTTACTTCTAAAACAATGTAATTTTGAAAAAGTTATGAAATACTATAACTTTAAAAAAACATAAATATTAAAGTTGTGAAATAACATAATTTTTTTAAATATTACAGTTGCGAAATAAGAATTTTAAGATATTGTTAAACTTGAGATAAAATATAACTGGGAAAATAATAATATAGATTTATATTTAAATTTCGGAAGGAAATAATCGTTACTTTTCTTCCTCTTCATCTAATATTTTAGATTTATCTTCTTCTTCTTGTAACTTAGCAACAACTATCTTTTGTTCCTCTTCAGCCTTCGCCAGTTCTTTATGTAACGTTTCTTCTTCAGCTTTTAACTTTAATAAAAAAAACAAAATATTTATCCACAAATAATTATATATTTATTGAACAGGAAGAGAATGGAGTGGAGTTTAACAATACATCAGTTATTCAGAGACTTACAAATGTCTGATGAAATGAAATGAAATGAAATGGGGTTTAACGTCCTACTGTTCTGCTCCTATACTGGGCTAATGAAGACGGGCATACGCCATACAGTGTGCTATGAGGGAAATTTTGCCCGGGCAGCGGCACTATCGCCTACTCTTATATCGAATTCCAACTGCCAAGGGATCTTTTACGTGCATTCCAATGTTTACACGGGACCTCGGTTTTTCGTCTCATCCGAAGGACTAGACAGCTGTCCTTGTCAGGCCCTCCATCCTGCATCACTGACAAGGGGAAACCACATCGGAAAATCGGGATGAACTTTCTCGGCCAATGCAGGGATCGAACACCCGACCTCCAGGCTAGTGAGCCAGCGCCTTACCCACCACGGCTCCCAAATGTCTGATATTTAAAATTATATTCTAATGAGGGTATTTATATACAAATTAGTGGATGACCCGGCGCTGCACAGGTTGAAAGTAGTAAAACTCTGAAACCAGAAGCGGTAGTCCAACACCACCATTACTCGCCGATCCGAGCTACCCCTATTTACCAAATTTCAGCCGTGAGACAGCCCTAGTGTAGCTGCCAACCCTAAACAGACAAACGACCGTCACAAATATTAGCATAGACAACTGATAACTCCAACAAAATACATTCAGAGAATCAAATATGCTTAATATTTTTAATTTATCAATGAATGGTAATATTTATTTACATGCTTGTTAAAATTATTGCAAAGTCATCACAGCCTAAAACAGAAATGTTTTCATGAAACTTTAGCTATTGTCTGTATGGAGCCGCAGTGGCACAATGGCACTGAATCACTAGCCAAGATTTCCTGGGTTCGATCCCAAAGCTCCTTGCAATTTTTTTTAACATGGTTTCCCTTTTCAGTGATTCCAAACGGAAGGTCAAGGTACTGCCATCCGTGTCATCATTGGTAATGTGACATCATATCAATTCAGTCAATTGATGCAGTCACCCAAAGAACAAGTCTGCCCAGTTTCATGTTGATTGTACACCAATTTGCGAAGCCTTTAAGGCTCTTTTTTTCAAGAGTGTCGTAACAAGAAGAAAAAGAAGACTATCACGCGTTTGCAAAAAGTTCCAGGATCAAAAATTACTTCTTAAGTGCGGTTAAGTGGTCAAGAACAAGACATTTTAAAAGTAGCATATTGATACAGCTTGAAACCATTAATCAACCTAAAATAAGACACTATCCAGCACATGTATTTCAATAAAATCATCAGGCGAGTCCAATATTTCAACAATGTGTGATTGACACATCAAAGGATGACGTCACATTTGTATTTCAAATGAAAATATTGTTTATCCTACCTGTTTAAGTTCCTTATCAAGAGCTTTTTCATCCACATCATCTGTTTCATGTTGTAATTTAGTGAGTAGATCACGATAATCTCGGCACTCGTCTTCTGTAATCTTCAACTGATTATCTAATTGGTCTAATAATGAGTCTGTACACTCCTGTAATTAACATATATATAATGGTACAGGCTCACTGACGAGGAAGGAGGAGGGATGAGTCAAGATAGCTCAGTGAGTAAGGTGCTTGCTCGCTAGCCTGAAGGTTTCAGGATCGATCACGGTGCTGGCCTAGAAAGTTCATAGAGATATTTTCGGCGTGGTTTCCCATTGTCAGTGGTGCAGGATAGGCTGCCTGGCAAGGACAGCTGTCTAGTCATTTGGATGGGACAAAAAAAACGAGATCCTGTGTACACATTACAGTGCCCATTAAAGAAGCTTGACAGTTGGAATTCGATATAAGAGTAGGTCTTGGCACCACAGTCTGGGCAAAATTTCCCTCACAGCACACTGCATTGCGTATGCCTGTCTTCATTAGCCCTGTCGGTGCAGAACACTAGGATGTTAAACCCTATTTCAAGTCTGACAAATATTTAAAAACATTAACATTATGTTAGCTATATCATTAATTCACAAAACTTCATTTTATTGTTTTCTCCTACCTGTAGTAGACAATTTAATCAAATTTAGTATAGGCCAAAATATTTACTACCTGTGTTGGTCTCCTAAATCATCTTGGCCCCCGAGGGTCGAGACCCCATGCCACATCATTAACAGACAAGAGAGAATCAAGATGTTATATCTTACCTCACAGAGCGGATGATCAACTTCCGATTGTCCTGACATAATATCGAACAAACAGGCTGTAACCTAGCAACAGACAAATATATAGTAAACAATCACAGACAAGGTGTAGTTGTTTTTAAGACAAAAATAAATCCACAAAATTTGTATAAGGAGAGAAAGAGAGAGAGAGAGAGAGAGAGAGAGAGAGAGGGTTTCACACCCACTCATCACAATCTAGGTCATTTCGGGTATAACTAAATGGTCCAAGTTTATTTCAATAATTCGCTTGCGAGTAGGAGTCTTTAGCAGTGGGAGGAAACTGGAGAAAACTCACGAGGTTGTCACAAACAAAACTATGCCAGTTGACTCAGTGACAAACCGTCTGATCCAACGCACCATTCGAACACCCAATCCCCGCTAATTTGTAAAAAGATTTTCAGTGTAGTTTATAAAACACTTTATAATTAACAAGACATTTGAATTAAGTGATTGTTTTATGCAATACCTACATAATCATGATGAATATTCAATACATAGATAACCATCATGAATTTTCAATACATAGATAACCATCATGAATATTCAATACCAAGACAACCATCATGAATATTTAACTATTTTGAATATGATGTACCCACTTCTGACGTTTCTTTTACCTACATGTATCTACTTGCTAGTTACTGTTCAATATAGTATACCTATAAAATGTTGTGAACACATCAATCTTAAAATGAAAGCGAAAGAAGAGTTATAAAATAAAAAAAAACTATGGTATATATAGTTTAAAGAAACGTGATATATTGAAGTCATATATCTTTAAATAAATATGTGTAATATGGTAAGAGACTCTACCTTTAATCTGTGACTTAAATTATCCATACTGCCCGGCCCTGGATCACCAAGTAACGTAAAATCGTGACTAAGATTTAACTGCATTTCACTGAAAATCAAAAATGGATCAATTTTCAAAACCTAATCCAGAATTAGTACAGAAGTCGATCATAGTGTGTGGTCGTATTTATTCACAGAATACGGTGGCAGGTACACCTTAAACATACATTATGCAAGAGCTAAATCTGCCTATTGCAGGTCTTTCTTTGCGCCTCGAATGTTATCTAAATTATTAATTAGACATTAATTAACATGACAAACCCATACTTGGGGTTCGTCAGGGAGAAAATCTGTCCCCGCTTCTGTTTTCCATATATTTGCAAGACTTGTCATCTTTCTTGTCACAACACTATAAATGTTTAAGCGTCCATGAAACTGATCTTGAAAATGTAGGTGTATACCTGAAACTATTTGCACTTTTGTATGCGGATGACACTGTTCTTTTAGCAGAAAGTGAATCAGAATTACAAGCTGCATTCAATGCCATGTTAGAATATTGCACCGTCTGGAAACTTGAAATTAATTCAACAAAAACTAAAACAATTGTTTTTTCAAAAGGTAAAATAAGAAAAACACCTAAAATTACCTATGGAGATGTTGAAATAGAAAACGTTCACGAATATGCTTATCTTGGTATAATTTTTAATTTTAATGGAAATTTTGTCAAGGCCAAGAAACAACTTCACAGCAAAGCATCTTCAGCAATGTTTTCATTAATCCAAAAAGCTCGTAAACTAAATCTTGATGTAGATACCCAGATACATTTGTTTAATTGCCTTGTAGTACCTATCGCCCTGTATGGTTGTGAAATATGGGGTTTTACTGATATTATACTGTTAGAAAGACTTCAACTGAGATTTTGTAAATATGTATTAAAAGTAAAAATGTCTACTCCAAATGTTATGGTCTATGGTGAACTTGGTGTATATCCTTTGCAAATTTATATAAAATATAGAATGATTAATTACTAGTATAAGCTTGTAACTGGCCCCAGATCTAAAATCGCTTGTGTACTGTATAACACTTTGTATAAATCATATGAGCCTAATACATGGTTAAATTATATAAAAGACGCTTTGAACAGTGCTGGGTTGTCTTATATTTGGGATTCCCAAGCCTGTAACATTAATGCTAATTGGTTAAAGCAATGTTTACTGCTAAGGCTAAAGGATCAATATCAACAAGAATGGAATAGCACTGTACATAATACAAGCAAATGCAAAAATTATCGTTTATTTAAATCCACGTTCATCTTTGAACAGTACTTAATAGATCTACCTCCGAAATATAGACATTACTTTAGTAAATTTAGATGTCGAAGTCATAGACTGCCAATTGAAGCCGGGGTTTTCATAAAGACCCCAGAAGAAAATCGTATTTGTTCTCTCTGCAATACAGGTGAATTAGGCGACGAATTTCATTACATTTTCAAATGCCAAATCCTTAAAAATGAACGTTGTAAATTTATAAAAAGTTATTACCTGAAGTGTCCTTCAGCTATCAACGTGTACAATATATTTAATAGCCACGGTGCAGAACTGGAGAATCTATGTAAATTCATCTCTATTATTGTAAATAAGTTTAAATAAGTTTAAATGAATACTGAATGTTATCTGTAATGATGTGTATATTATATTATCTGAAAATACTATGTACGTATACTATCACTAACTGTAAATATTTTATGTGTATATTATATTCATGTGTCTCACTGAGATTTTGAATAAAGATTATTATTATTAAGGATCTAAATCGCTCATATCTGGAACCTAGAAATTGACACAAATGGGTCGCAACGCATATAATAATGTAATATGAATGTATATAAACTGATTTACATTTAATCTTTCTGTTTTTACTATTAATTTCAAATCAGTTATGTTCGGCGAAATACATAGGAAGTGTCAATCGAATGGCAATCTCTAGCGTCCAGTTATTCAAGTCTACACCGATAATATTTATTGCGAATGCTCTCCAGATAAGAATATGGCATCACCGTTGGACATGACTTGTGGAATATGTCTGGCCTCGTTCCTTGAGTCTCTTATTACAAATGGCGCTGAAATGTATTATGGTACACGATTTGTGTACCAATGGTAAAATGTTTATTTTGTCTTAAATATTGGATATCAGAAGCCTAACTTTTCCCAGTAAGAAAACAACACCAATGTTGATTTAAATTGACAAATAATTTGTGTGTGATATAATTAATCAATACGACCAAGTCCACCTGTTCTCAAGAACACACTTCAATCAATTTAGTTAATTATTAATATAAGTGGATCTAATGTTAATGGATGTGTAATTTATACATTATTATCAAGTAGGATCAATTAGAGATGTAATAAATATCACATGGTTATACATTGTTTATTATTAGATAGAAGAAAGGCAGTGGGGTATTATTAGAAAATTAAAATAATTCTCAGATGTTTAATTTAACTCAACTTCCAGCATATTTTAATATATCACATACTTGGGGACCTTCTCTGACCCAAACTGACCAAAATATTTCTGTGTCTTGTTATAAAGAGAGAGAGGGTTTTAACGTCCACTCGACACAAACCAGGTCATTTCGTGGCTAACATACATGTATGGTTCAATTTTTATTTTAATAATATGCTTGCGCATAAGGGTCCTTAGCAGTGAGAGGAAACGAGAGAAAACCCTTGAGGTTAAACAGGCAACCCTACTCCTTGTCGCGTACAAGTAGGGAATTGAAACCATGCCACGTCTTGTCATATCCAAGCAAAGAATTGGTTCAAAGGTAAAAGCTTACATCAACTCTATGCCCTATCTAAAGTATTGTCAAGTAAATAGCACAGTTAGTCGAATGTTAAGCTTCGTGTATTGTAGTCGGTAACGAGTACAGTTCGTAGAACGGTTGTGAAGCTACATGTATCGTCGTCGGTAACGAGTACAGTTGGTTAGTAGACACGATAGTCAAGCTACATGTATCGTCGTCAGTAACGAGTACAGTTAGCTAGTAGTTAGCAAGTAGATACAGTTGTCAAGCTACATGCATCGTTGTCGGTAATAAATACAGTTAGTTCGTAGATACGAAGGAAATCCTAGTAAAGAGTCCTGGATCTGGGTAACTTGCTTCCAATGATAAATAAGAATAATTAATTAATACTGTACCCTGACGATGGAATGATCCTCTTCACGATATTACCATCTTCTTCATACTCTGGTAACTATATATACATGTAGAGAGACAGAACGATAAGATTAATATGCAACAAAGGACAGCGCAGAGCATTTAGTAAACAGGCAAAAATTATACAATTTAATCTGACTTATTTAAAGATACATGTACCGGTATGTTCTTACAATCATCGTATGGTCAACCAGAAAACATATCATTATTTTACAATATAATTCTATTGACACAGACAGAGCATTTTGTAAACAGCCAAAAATTATACATTTCAAGTTTTTTATATAAAGGTATGTTCTTTCAATCATCGTAGGGTCAACCAGAAATATATTTCTAATGACAAGAGAAAATAAAATTACAGACTCCTCAACACTTATTTTTGTTCAATTAAAGTACCTGTATTGACTACTGACACTTTATCGCCTCCCAGTATTGGATTTACTACACAATATGAAAGTTCATCGGGAATTTCCAGCATAGTCCCTCTTTGTCAGTGATGCACAACATAGGGCCTGGCACGAAAAACAAAGGAACCGAGTACACAATGACATGCAGGTAAAACATTCCTTGGCAGTTGGAATCAAATATAAAAGTAGGCTGAAGCGCCGCTGTCTAGGCAAACTTTCCCCCATAGAACAATATATTATTGATGCCTGTCTTCATTAGCCCAATCGGAGATTAGCGGTAGTAAGCTAAACCCTATTTCCTTCGAGAATGGGATTAAGGCCTGTACACACCTGTGTCCTCTTTGTGGTAATATTTATTGTTTCTTCTTCTTCTTCATCGTTATATCTGGTTAAAGGGGCTGAAGAAAGAAAAAAAAAAGGTTAAAACAAATTGAATATACATGCAGTTGTAATGGAATACATACATAGTGGTAAAGAAATTGTAATAGGTGTACCATAGTTTTAAACAAATTAAATACTGTAGTTGCAAAGAAAATGAATACACATGAAATACATGTGCATGTAGTTGTGAATAAATTATAATCATTTATAAGGCTACAGTATTCTAAAAGATACTAGAATGGTTTAGCTGTAAACTGAAATACTGTACCTATCTATGGTAAAACTTTTAAAAAAAAATATGAGAGAGCAATGGGGTTTAATGGCCACTCGATACAAACTTGTTCATTTCAGGACTAACATATTTGTTCAATTTTCCTTCAATAATTTGTTTGCGTCTAGGAGGCCTTAGCAGTGGGAGGAAACAACCAGAAAATTAGACAGGCGACCTTACTTCATGTCACATACAAGCGGGGAATCATCATTATGTAGGTCAGCGACCTTTTGGTCTATCAGTTTTCTACACAGAGATTCATAGCACTTGTTAGTGTCACATTATGGAGTCAGTGTGGGTCACCCAACCCCCCACTTTAATATAGAGCAAAGCTCTAAAGCATCGCGTGTAGCGCAGTGCTTGAGCAAAGCTCTTTTCTGGTAACACAGGAGCGTAACTAAACTGTCACCCACAGATTGTTGATTACAAAAAAATTCAGACCGGAACCGGATATAGGCCTACTGGGCAAAAATGGCAATGCACATGCCAACTTACCAAATATCGACCAAGCGTACGTGATTACGTGTCTGATAGAAATATTTTTATGACGCGTTTAATCAATGACATCACACATTTCTGACGTCAATGAAAATAATTCTCACACTTTTATGCTGTTTTTTTTTTAAACAAAATTAATCATATAATTTAGATCTAATTTAAAATGAATTCGGAAAAACGAAATTATTTAACATTCTTTGTATCACTTGAGAAGCTTAAAGTAGCTAAGTCTCTAACTCAATATCATCCAAAATCTTCAACATTGAAAACACGATTTATTTGTCAAATTAAATCAACATTCACGTCGTGATCTTACCGGGAAAAGATGGGCTTTTGATATCCAATATTTAAGACAAAATAAACATTTTACCATTGGTACACGAATCGTGTACCATAATGCGCTTCAGCCCCAGTTGTATCAAGAGACTCGAGGGACGAGGCTAGACACATTGCACCAAATCAAACGGCGTATGTAGACTGGAATAACCAGACGCTAGAAATATGCACTCGCTTGAGACTGCTGGCTTATTTTGCCGAACATAACTGATTTGAAATTGGAGTAAAAACGGAAACCATCGAATGTAAATCAGTTTATATACATTCATATTACAGTATTATATGGGTTGCGACCCACTTTTGTCAATTTCTAGGTCCCAAATGTTAGCGATTTAGCTCCTTTAATTATGAAGGTTTTATATTTAACAACAATCACATCAGCTTCGCTCTACTCAGGCAATGTCTGTTAGATATTATCAATCAGATACATACCAGTCAGCTCATCAAACAGCCGCTGTTCGATCGTGTTAAAAGATGTGTCTAACTTCAAAGGTTGCAGACATCTTTGACAGACGAAACTCACATTCGTCGTCGTTCCGGACTTCCCTGGTTCTGACAGAGGCGCGGCCATTTACAAAGTAGGAAAGAAAAGTGTATTACGTTCAGGACAATAAGGTCTTCCTGACTCAAACTACCATAACTGGCCCAAACACAAATAATTTCCAAATATTTCCCTAAAGTTAAAAGACCTGGGGGATGGGTTTGTTTTTATTTTGATGATTAAATTTAGTTCAAAATGTGAATTTGGATCTCCGCGTGGCTATTTCGCTTTCTTGATATCAAGTACTTCCTGCTGATAAACGGATTACATTTCTCAACAAACGAAAGGGGGGATTTTACTGAGAAAAACGAGGTCTTTGATTTTGTTCTTCTTTTGTGGTATTTATAAAGACACATTTGTAATCAGTTTTGCGCGCGTTCAATTTTATATACAACCAATAACGGTAAAAAAAAAAAGGAGGATAATTTTACGACATTAAAATGTCGAACCAAATATAACTTCTCACAGTCTTAGTACATAGCGAATTTATAGTTACTGATTTGAGAAAGTTAAACGAATATAAAAAAGTTGAGCCCAAGAGCTTTATTTTATAGTTGGATTGTTCTTTTACGACATACTTTTGACAAGATGTCTTTCTTTATTTCCGGTGTAGCCATTGTCAATAAACCGGTTTCATTCATGAAATTGTCGTCGTGTCTGTTGTGTTGGCACTCATCTTCGTCCATTCATAACATCGTAGCACCAGCAGGTAAAACAATTTTAAAAGTTTAAACACAATTATGTCAATTAAATTAATTCATTCATTAAAATTCAATAATTTATTTTAAATTTAAAACCAAGATATGAAGATCAATTTTAAAAGAAATGTTGTTTTATTTTGATTAAAATAATTTGACCGTGACAGCGTGGCCATAATTGTCATAATTGTATATGGCAGGACCTTATTGATTATGGAGTCAGGAACCCTGTAAGTAATCATAAGTGTCATCCCCGCTGAACAGTGAATTACCAGCGGCAGGGTTAGACTGTTTTACGTGGTGGTCCAATTAGGGCCCAGAGTTTGGTCAAGGACCCAGAGAGGGGTCAGGGTGGTAGCACGATTTACTTAAATCTACCCAAATCCAACATTATTTCAACTCATATTATAAAAATTTACGATTGTAAGTTAAAAATGAGAAATTAGCATAAAGGACAGTATATTATTAAATATCGATACCCGGTATAAATTATTGTCTTTTAAATATTGAAGTAATGGTAGATTTGGGTGGTTTGGGTAAATCGTGCTACCTGGGTTGGAGGAAAAAAATTAAGATATATTTTTTGTTTTAGATAAAATTCTTCGCTTCAACTGAAAATAATAAGCTTATAAGTTATATAGCAGGCATAATTGCCTGAGTAGCAGTGTTGTAAAAATCCACTAGCCCGACACCCAGGGCTACCAAAAATAACTTGGGCTAGTGATCTATTTAGCCGTACTAGTCCTGGGCTAGTGCCCTTTTATTGGTTTGTGAATCAAACTAGTGACGATATAGATAAATAAACTGTAAAATATCCCACATTTATTTCTCATATTCCACTGAAAACTCAATCATAACAATAGATTTTGTGTAGTAAAACTTAGAGCCGTATGGACATTTTTTTGTACCCCTTCTATTCATTCATTCTTGACATTTCATTTCTGCATCTTGCACGCTTTGACAGGTCACGTATAAACCAGTTGAAATCAGGTTGATTTAAAAACAAAAGACTCGCTTATACTTTATATTAGATTAGTTCTGACATAAATATTTAAAAAGCATACCTTTGTATTTTTAAATACAAGATAATTTTGATTATTTAACATGTCAGGTATTTCCAAAGAATTTACTACACGTGTTCATTACACACTCGCCATGATGAATGGTTCCAGTGACCCGTGTGTTATCAACTTTGACCCTATCGGCACACAGCTAGTGATAATATAAACAATTTTACTATCCTGTCTATTTTAATATATCAGCACATCAAACTGATTTGTTTCATTTTGAGGCCTTTTTTGAGTGATCAGGTAAATAAATACCGTAAAACAATTAATTTGTCAATCAGTCGAGGCTATCTCCTGCTTTGCAGTAAGTGCTAATAATAACGTAACGTATACAAATCTTCGAGCGGGAATTAAAGGACGTTAATTTACTGTGATATATTATAAATGACATGTGCTATATGAAGTATTTATATGGTCTTCAGTGAAAGAAAACATTGTTGTGGCTACCATTCCTGGTTTTGAAGGTCAGATATGATATGAAAACGAATATCGGTTTGTAGTTTTTTTAACCGTTTCACCAGTGCAACCGAACCGTGGCGGGTTAACCGAGTAGCCGTATACATCCTTAATTATTAGGCAATCAAGTCTACAATCTTTATTAAAATCGATAGGTTGGCAGTCAACAAAACATATGCCCAAATATTGAAGATTAAATCTTGTACCTTGTCAAACTATGGACTAGTGGATATTAATGCCGGGCTAGTGCCTGACAGTAGACTACTAGCCCTGGGCTAGTGGATTCAAAATTTTTTTTACGCCCCTGCTGAGTCGAGTCAAGCTTATTTTTGTAAAAACCTTTATAATCAGGGCAGGATATAAGGCATTTAGTTGTCCCTGACACTGCTGAACTAGTTTCTGATATTGTCAACTTAGTGCCAGACATGTGTTATTAATATCAATAAAAAACACAGAAAAAAAAACCCAATTCGTGCCGCACAGAATGACATGCCTGACCTGACAGTGTCTGTGACATCCAGGTGAGGTTTGTTCATAATTATTTTGAGTTTATCAATTGATGCAAAATAATTGTTAAATAATTTAGTTTCAATTGAACTTCCAAATTGTTTTTTATTTAAGTTGTATGAGTATTAATTGCTGATTAATTTTGTTAAAAAAACGAAATGATAAACGAAATGATAAACAAAATGAAATGGGGTTTAACATCCTACTGTTCTGCTCCTAAACTGGGCTAATGAAGACGGGCATACGTCATGCAGTGTGCTGTGAGGGAAATTTTTCCCGGGCAGCGGCGCTCTGTCCTACTCTTATATTGAATTCCAATTGACAAGGGATCTTTTCCATGCACGCCAGTATGTACACGGGACCTCAGTTTTTCGTCCCATCCGAACGACTAGACAGCTGTCCTTGTCAGGCCCTCCGTCCTGCATCACTGACAAGGGGAAACCACGCCGGAAAATCTGGATGAACTTTCTCGGCCAATGCAGGGATTGAACACCCGACCTCGAGACTAGGGAGCCAGCTTCTTACCCACTTAGCCACCGTGAACTCCAGTTGATATCAGAGTAGGATGATTGTACATGTATGCTTAATTTGTTGTTGAATGTGAAGGAAATACATGTATTGATTAATTTTTTCCTCCCTGATTTTATATGCTCATTATAATGCTGTCTAATAATCATTTGGGTTTTTCTCCAGCTTCACTCAGGGATAATATAAGGTAGGGTGTCCCACAATAACAGAGAAACTGAGACGGTATCATATTATATGGTAGGGTGTCCCACAATAACAGAGAAACTGAGACGGTATCATATTATAAGGTAGGATGTCCCACAATAACAGAGAAACTGAAACGGTATCATATTATAAGATAGGGTGTCCCACAATAACAGAGAAACTGAGACGGTATCATATTATATGGTAGGGTGTCCCACAATAACAGAGAAACTGAGACGGTATCATATTATATGGTAGGGTGTCCCACAATAACAGAGAAACTGAGACGGTATCATATTATATGGTAGGGTGTCCCACAATAACAGAGAAACTGAGACAGTATTATATTATATGGTAGGGTGTCCCACAATAACAGAGAAACTGAGACGGTATCATATTATAAGGTAGGGTGTCCCACAATAACAGAGAAACTGAGACGGTATCATATTATAAGGTAGGGTGTCCCACAATAACAGAGAAACTGAGACAGTATCATATTATATGGTAGGGTGTCCCACAATAACAGAGAAACTGTGACGGTATCATATTATATGGTAGGGTGTCACACAATAACAGAGAAACTGAGACGGTATCATATTATATGGTAGGATGCCCCACAATAACGAATATCTGTAATTGTTGATAATTATGCTACCATATATTGATGTACATGTACATATATAACAAGGCTTATTAGGTAGTCGTGGTGGCCTAATGAGTAGGGCGCTGACTCACCAACATAGAGGTCCGGGGTTCAATCCCAGTGTTGGCCGAGAAAGCATGTCACGATATTCCAGTGTGGTTTCCCATGGTCAGTAGTGCAGGACCTGGCAAGGGAAAAATGTCCAACTGTTCGGATGGAATAAACAAACAGGTTTTGCTTACACATCGGGGTGCACGTAAAAGAATCCTTGGGAGAATATGAAATAAGAGTAGGCTGTTGTGGCACATACATCACACACAGCAATGCATCATGCCTGCCTTCATTAACCCAGTGGGTGCAGAAATGGAGGATGTTAAAACTCCATTTCATTTCAAATGTATTGAGGAGCCACGGTTGGCAAATTATCCTCATCGCATACTGGATGGTACATGTATACATTAAGCTAGTTGGTGCAGAAACGTAGAGCCCATTTCTGACTGTGTGATTCTACCCTAATATGGAACAGAACAATATCTATAAATCATGCATGTACTCCTGGGCCCTTATTTACAAACACTTAAACTAAGTTACAACCGAAATTTTAAGAAATACTGCAACTTCATTGGATATATGCAAATTGATTTTACTGGTCAGCCAATCGAATTGCAGTATTTCTTAAAATTTCGATTGTATCTTAGTTTAAGTTTTCGTGAATAAGGGCCCTGGTTAATAGAGGCTTTATCTATAACAACCAGGTGAGATTATCCAGT
Organism: Patella vulgata; assembly: GCF_932274485.2. Taxonomy (NCBI): domain Eukaryota; kingdom Metazoa; phylum Mollusca; class Gastropoda; family Patellidae; genus Patella; species Patella vulgata. The sequence goes on from NC_065887.2 coordinate 4,131,045, forward strand.
TGTAAATTAGATCAATTAATTACCCATGTTACCTGTATGGATTCTAAAATAATCTAGTTATCACTCTTATCACTTCATCAGATTGGGAAATTAAATCCTAATCAGGGAAATTGAAAGTAGGAGATAATTGCTACCTGAGATATAAATTATTGATAGACTATACTAGTGGAAGAATTTCCAATAAATCACACATTTCCATACTGTCCAATCCCAATAAAAGACGGCTGGTTTCCATGGTGACTATAAATAATTGGTGGTAGTGTACTAATGTATAAGATTGAGTAATTAATTAGGGTTATTATTGATGGTGGTTTACATATTTAAGGTATAAAATTGAACGACTAATTAGGATTATTATCGGGTACCTGTAAAAGATAAAGGATCTGAAATAGTTTTATTGTATCATTTACCTGTAGCTTGTTTGAGAGACTAACATAGAATATCTGGAGTTGAACCTGGTTGCTCGTTTGTCAGGATACAGGTAGGAAGCACAAGGTGGAAATTTGTTAGCTTTATTTTACCTGGTGTCAATTACAGGTGAACCTGACTGCTCGTTAGTCAGGATACAGGTAGGAAGGACAAGGTGGATTATTAAATATTTATTTATAATACGATGTATGAAAATATTTAAAAAAAGGTTGATGTTTGTTAGCTTTATTTTACCTGGAGTCAATGTACAGGTGAATCTGACTGCTCGTTTGTCACAATACAGGTAGGCAACACAATCTAACACATTTATTTATAACACAGAAACTTTAGAAACTAGGATAGTTGAAGAAAAATTTATCAAAACTTGTGGAAATTGTTAGTTTTTTTTGTCAGTGATCCGTAATTGGAACAGAGTTGAGGAACAGTCTGGAATTTTATACAAAGAAAATGTTCAAAGTCGTTGGAATGGGACAAAAAAATTCCAGGACCTTCTCTGTGAAGATTTGTAGTAGACATTAGAGAGGTTTCTCAACTTTACATGTACATTTAGACCGTTAAACGTCATCAGTTTTGGTGATGTACATGTATGACGTGCAGCGCAAGTCATAAAGTGTGGCATACAGATAGCATCCCCCATAACTGTAAGTTAACAACGCTTGGCTAAACCTTGTTCAATTTCTAAGAGTCCATAAGTTTTCTCTGAATCATGGTTTTCACGGACCAAATCCACAGAGAAGACCTTTTCCTTCATGTAGATAAATAAGAAGAGGTTGAGACATGTAATCTCACCTTTAATGATCTAAAATATTAGATAAAAATACCACTTTCTGAAAAAATAGTTTCCAGCTCAAAAAAACCACAAAACTTTTATGGTTATAAAATATCTGAATTTAATTGTGCTTGATAACGACAAGGGAATTGTTGTTGAAATATTGCTCTACGAGTTCAGTTAGTGAAAACAGTAAGTAGTATGCTAAACCCCATTTCATTTGCTCCTGTTAAATTCAGTAATTATACAAAATAAAAGTTTTATTTACTGTAACCAATTACTAAAATGCTATTCAAACAATCTCCTATATGGACATGACTTGTGGAATATGTCTGGCCTCGTTCCTTGAGTCTCTTATTACAAATGGCGCTGAAATGTATTATGGTACACGATTTGTGTACCAATGGTAAAATGTTTATTTTGTCTTAAATATTGGATATCAGAAGCCTAACTTTTCCCAGTAAGAAAACAACACCAATGTTGATTTAAATTGACAAATAATTTGTGTGTGATATAATTAATCAATACGACCAAGTCCACCTGTTCTCAAGAACACACTTCAATCAATTTAGTTAATTATTAATATAAGTGGATCTAATGTTAATGGATGTGTAATTTATACATTATTATCAAGTAGGATCAATTAGAGATGTAATAAATATCACATGGTTATACATTGTTTATTATTAGATAGAAGAAAGGCAGTGGGGTATTATTAGAAAATTAAAATAATTCTCAGATGTTTAATTTAACTCAACTTCCAGCATATTTTAATATATCACATACTTGGGGACCTTCTCTGACCCAAACTGACCAAAATATTTCTGTGTCTTGTTATAAAGAGAGAGAGGGTTTTAACGTCCACTCGACACAAACCAGGTCATTTCGTGGCTAACATACATGTATGGTTCAATTTTTATTTTAATAATATGCTTGCGCATAAGGGTCCTTAGCAGTGAGAGGAAACGAGAGAAAACCCTTGAGGTTAAACAGGCAACCCTACTCCTTTTCACGTACAAGTAGGGAATTGAAACCATGCCACGTCTTGTCATATCCAAGCAAAGAATTGGTTCAAACGTAAAAGCTTACATCAACTCTATGCCCTATCTAAAGTATTGTCAAGTAAATAGCACAGTTAGTCGAATGTTAAGCTTCGTGTATTGTAGTCGGTAACGAGTACAGTTCGTAGAACGGTTGTGAAGCTACATGTATCGTCGTCGGTAACAAGTACAGTTGGTTAGTAGACACGATAGTCAAGCTACATGTATCGTCGTCAGTAACGAGTACAGTTAGCTAGTAGTTAGCAAGTAGATACAGTTGTCAAGCTACATGCATCGTTGTCGGTAATAAATACAGTTAGTTCGTAGATACGAAGGAAATCCTAGTAAAGAGTCCTGGATCTGGGTAACTTGCTTCCAATGATAAATAAGAATAATTAATTAATATTGTACCCTGACGATGGAATGATCCTCTTCACGATATTACCATCTTCTTCATACTCTGGTAACTATATATACATGTAGAGACAGAACGATAAGATTAATATGCAACAAAGGACAGCGCAGGCAAAAATTATACAATTTAATCTGACTTATTTAAAGATACATGTACCGGTATGTTCTTACAATCATCGTATGGTCAACCAGAAAACATATCATTATTTTACAATATAATTCTATTGACACAGACAGAGCATTTTGTAAACAGCCAAAAATTATACATTTCAAGTTTTTTATATAAAGGTATGTTCTTTCAATCATCGTAGGGTCAACCAGAAATATATTTCTAATGACAAGAGAAAATAAAATTACAGACTCCTCAACACTTATTTTTGTTCAATTAAAGTACCTGTATTGACTACTGACACTTTATCGCCTCCCAGTATTGGATTTACTACACAATATGAAAGTTCATCGGGAATTTCCAGCATAGTCCCTCTTTGTCAGTGATGCACAACATAGGGCCTGGCACGAAAAACAAAGGTACCGAGTACACAATGACATGCAGGTAAAACATCCCTTGGCAGTTGGAATCAAATATAAAAGTAGGCTGAAGCGCCGCTGTCTAGGCAAACTTTCCCCCATAGAACAATATATTATTGATGCCTGTCTTGATTAGCCCAATCGGAGATTAGCGGTAGTAAGCTAAACCCTATTTCCTTCGAGAATGGGATTAAGGCCTGTACACACCTGTGTCCTCTTTGTGGTAATATTTATTGTTTCTTCTTCTTCTTCATCGTTATATCTGGTTAAAGGGGCTGAAGAAAGAAAAAAAAAACGTTAAAACAAATTGAATATACATGCAGTTGTAATGGAATACATACATAGTGGTAAAGAAATTGTAATAGGTGTACCATAGTTTTAAACAAATTAAATACTGTAGTTGCAAAGAAAATGAATACACATGAAATACATGTGCATGTAGTTGTGAATAAATTATAATCATTTATAAGGCTACAGTATTCTAAAAGATACTAGAATGGTTTAGCTGTAAACTGAAATACTGTACCTATCTATGGTAAAACTTTTAAAAAAAAATATGAGAGAGCAATGGGGTTTAATGGCCACTCGATACAAACTTGTTCATTTCAGGACTAACATATTTGTTCAATTTTCCTTCAATAATTCGTTTGCGTCTAGGAGGCCTTAGCAGTGGGAGGAAACAACCAGAAAATTAGACAGGCGACCTTACTTCATGTCACATACAAGCGGGGAATCATCATTATGTAGGTCAGCGACCTTTTGGTCTATCAGTTTTCTACACAGAGATTCATAGCACTTGTTAGTGTCACATTATGTAGTCAGTGTGGGTCACCCAACCCCCCACTTTAATATAGAGCAAAGCCCTAAAGCATCGCGTGAAGCGCAGTGCTTGAGCAAAGCTCTTTTCTGGTAACACAGGAGCGTAACTAAACTGTCACCCACAGATTGTTGATTACAAAAAAATTCAGACCGGAACCGGATATAGGCCTACTGGGCAAAAATGGCAATGCACATGCCAACTTACCAAATATCGACCAAGCGTACGTGATTACGTGTCTGATAGAAATATTTTTATGACGCGTTTAATCAATGACATCACACATTTCTGACGTCAATGAAAATAATTCTCACACTTTTATGCTGGTTTTTTTTTAAACAAAATTAATCATACAATTTAGATCTAATTTAAAATGAATTCGGAAAAACGAAATTATTTAACATTCTTTGTATCACTTGAGAAGCTTAAAGTAGCTAAGTCTCTAACTCAATATCATCCAAAATCTTCAACATTGAAAACACGATTTATTTGTCAAATTAAATCAACATTCACGTCGTGATCTTACCGGGAAAAGATGGGCTTTTGATATCCAATATTTAAGACAAAATAAACATTTTACCATTGGTACACGAATCGTGTACCATAATGCGCTTCAGCCCCAGTTGTATCAAGAGACTCGAGGGACGAGGCTAGACACATTGCACCAAATCAAACGGCGTATGTAGACTGGAATAACCAGACGCTAGAAATATGCACTCGCTTGAGACTGCTGGCTTATTTTGCCGAACATAACTGATTTGAAATTGGAGTAAAAACGGAAACCATCGAATGTAAATCAGTTTATATACATTCATATTACAGTATTATATGGGTTGCGACCCACTTTTGTCAATTTCTAGGTCCCAAATGTTAGCGATTTAGCTCCTTTAATTATGAAGGTTTTATATTTAACAACAATCACATCAGCTTCGCTCTACTCAGGCAATGTCTGTTAGATATTATCAATCAGATACATACCAGTCAGCTCATCAAACAGCCGCTGTTCGATCGTGTTAAAAGATGTGTCTAACTTCAAAGGTTGCAGACATCTTTGACAGACGAAACTCACATTCGTCGTCGTTCCGGACTTCCCTGGTTCTGACAGAGGCGCGGCCATTTACAAAGTAGGAAAGAAAAGTGTATTACGTTCAGGACAATAAGGTCTTCCTGACTCAAACTACCATAACTGGCCCAAACACAAATAATTTCCAAATATTTCCCTAAAGTTAAAAGACCTGGGGGATGGGTTTGTTTTTATTTTGATGATTAAATTTAGTTCAAAATGTGAATTTGGATCTCCGCGTGGCTATTTCGCTTTCTTGATATCAAGTACTTCCTGCTGATAAACGGATTACATTTCTCAACAAACGAAAGGGGGGATTTTACTGAGAAAAACGAGGTCTTTGATTTTGTTCTTCTTTTGTGGTATTTATAAAGACACATTTGTAATCAGTTTTGCGCGCGTTCAATTTTATATACAACCAATAACAGTAAAAAAAAAAAAGGAGGATAATTTTACGACATTAAAATGTCGAACCAAATATAACTTCTCACAGTCTTAGTACATAGCGAATTTATAGTTACTGATTTGAGAAAGTTAAACGAATATAAAAAAGTTGAGCCCAAGAGCTTTATTTTATAGTTGGATTGTTCTTTTACGACATACTTTTGACAAGATGTCTTTCTTTATTTCCGGTGTAGCCATTGTCAATAAACCGGTTTCATTCATGAAATTGTCGTCGTGTCTATTGTGTTGGCACTCATCTTCGTCCATTCATAACATCGTAGCACCAGCAGGTAAAACAATTTTAAAAGTTTAAACACAATTATGTCAATTAAATTAATTCATTCATTAAAATTCAATAATTTATTTTAAATTTAAAACCAAGATATGAAGATCAATTTTAAAAGAAATGTTGTTTTATTTTGATTAAAATAATTTGACCGTGACAGCGTGGCCATAATTGTCATAATTGTATATGGCAGGACCTTATTGATTATGGAGTCAGGAACCCTGTAAGTAATCATAAGTGTCATCCCCGCTGAACAGTGAATAACCAGAGGCAGGGTTAGACTGTTTTACGTGGTGGTCCAATTAGGGCCCAGAGTTTGGTCAAGGACCCAGAGAGGGGTCAGGGAGGTAGCACGATTTACTCAAATCTACCCAAATCCAACATTATTTCAACTCATATTATAAAAATTTACGATTGTAAGTTAAAAATGAGAAATTAGCATAAAGGACAGTATATTATTAAATATCGATACCCGGTATAAATTATTGTCTTTTAAATATTGAAGTAATGGTAGATTTGGGTGGTTTGGGTAAATCGTGCTACCTGGGTTGGAGGAAAAAAATTAAGATATATTTTTTGTTTTAGATAAAATTCTTCGCTTCAACTGAAAATAATAAGCTTATAAGTTATATAGCAGGCATAATTGCCTGAGTAGCAGTGTTGTAAAAATCCACTAGCCCGACGCCCAGGGCTACCAAAAATAACTTGGGCTAGTGATCTATTTAGCCGTACTAGTCCTGGGCTAGTGCCCTTTTATTGGTTTGTGAATCAAACTAGTGACGATATAGATAAATAAACTGTAAAATATCCCACATTTATTTCTCATATTCCACTGAAAACTCAATCATAACAATAGATTTTGAGTAGTAAAACTTAGAGCCGTATGGACATTTTTTTGTACCCCTTCTATTCATTCATTCTTGACATTTCATTTCTGCATCTTGCACGCTTTGACAGGTCACGTATAAACCAGTTGAAATCAGGTTGATTTAAAAACAAAAGACTCGCTTATACTTTATATTAGATTAGTTCTGACATAAATATTTAAAAAGCATACCTTTGTATTTTTAAATACAAGCTAATTTTGATTATTTAACATGTCAGGTATTTCCAAAGAATTTACTACACGTGTTCATTACACACTCGCCATGATGAATGGTTCCAGTGACCCGTGTGTTATCAACTTTGACCCTATCGGCACACAGCTAGTGATAATATAAACAATTTTACCTATCCTGTCTATTTTAATATATCAGCACATCAAACTGATTTGTTTCATTTTGAGGCTCTTTTTTGAGTGATCAGGTAAATAAATACCGTAAAACAATTAATTTGTCAATCAGTCGAGGCTATCTCCTGCTTTGCAGTAAGTGCTAATAATAACGTAACGTATACAAATCTTCGAGCGGGAATTAAAGGACGTTAATTTACTGTGATATATTATAAATGACATGTGCTATATGAAGTATTTATATGGTCTTCAGTGAAAGAAAACATTGTTGTGGCTACCATTCCTGGTTTTGAAGGTCAGATATGATATGAAAACGAATATCGGTTTGTAGTTTTTTTAACCGTTTCACCAGTGCAACCGAACCGTGGCGGGTTAACCGAGTAGCCGTATACATCCTTAATTATTAGGCAATCAAGTCTACAATCTTTATTAAAATCGATAGGTTGGCAGTCAACAAAACATATGCCAAAATATTGAATTAAATCTTGTACCTTGTCAAACTATGGACTAGTGGATATTAATGCCGGGCTAGTGCCTGACAGTAGACTACTAGCCCTGGGCTAGTGGATTCAAAAATTTTTTTACGCCCCTGCTGAGTAGAGTCAAGCTTATTTTTGTAAAAACCTTTATAATCAGGGCAGGATATAAGGCATTTAGTTGTCCCTGACACTGCTGAACTAGTTTCTGATATTGTCAACTTAGTGCCAGACATGTGTTATTAATATCAATAAAAAACACAGAAAAAAAAACCCAATTCGTGCCGCACAGAATGACATGCCTGACCTGACAGTGTCTGTGACATCCAGGTGAGGTTTGTTCATAATTATTTTGAGTTTATCAAGTGATGCAAAATAATTGTTAAATAATTTAGTTTCAATTGAACTTCTAAATTGTTTTTTATTTAAGTTGTATGAGTATTAATTGCTGATTAATTTTGTTAAAAAAACGAAATGATAAACAAAATGAAATGGGGTTTAACGTCCTACTGTTCTGCTCCTAAACTGGGCTAATGAAGACGGGCATACGTCATGCAGTGTGCTATGAGGGAAATTTTTCCCGGGCAGCGGCGCTCTGTCCTACTCTTATATTGAATTCCAATTGCCAAGGGATCTTTTACATGCACGCCAATATATACACGGGACCTCGGTTTTTCGTCCCATCCGAACGACTAGACAGCTGTCCTTGTCAGGCCCTCCGTCTTGCATCACTGACAAGGGGAAACCACGACGGAAAATCTGGATGAACTTTCTCGGCCAATGCAGGGATTGAACACCCGACCTCCAGACTAGGGAGCCAGCGTCTTACCGACTTAGCCACCGTGAACTCCAGTTGATATCAGAGTAGGATGATTGTACATGTATGCTTAATTTGTTGTTGAATGTGAAGGAAATACATGTATTGATTAATTTTTTCCTCCCTGATTTTATATGCTCATTATAATGCTGTCTAATAATCATTTGGGTTTTTCTCCAGCTTCACTCAGGGATAATATATGGTAGGGTGTCCCACAATAACAGAGAAACTGAGACGGTATCATATTATATGGTAGGGTGTCCCACAATAACAGAGAAACTGAGACAGTATCATATTATAAGGTAGGGTGTCCCACAATAACAGAGAAACTGAGACGGTATCATATTATATGGTAGGGTGTCCCACAATAACAGAGAAACTGAGACGGTATCATATTATATGGTAGGGTGTCCCACAATAACAGAGAAACTGAGACAGTATCATATTAAATGGTAGGGTGTCCCACAATAACAGAGAAACTGAGACAGTATCATATTATAAGGTAGGGTGTCCCACAATAACAGAGAAACTGAGACAGTATCATATTATAAGGTAGGGTGTCCCACAATAACAGAGAAGCTGAGACAGTATCATATTATAAGGTAGGGTGTCCCACAATAACAGAGAAGCTGAGACAGTATCATATTATATGGTAGAGTGTCCCACAATAACAGAGAAACTGAGACGGTATCATATTATATGGTAGGGTGTCCCACAATAACAGAGAAACTGAGACGGTATCATATTATATGGTAGGATGCCCCACAATAACGAATATCTATAATTGTTGATAATTATGCTACCATATATTGATGTACATATATAACAAGGCTTATTAGGTAGTCGTGGTGGCCTAATGAGTAGGGCGCTGACTCACCAACATAGAGGTCCGGGGTTCGATCCCAGTGTTGGCCGAGAAAGCATGTCACGATATTCCAGTGTGGTTTCCCATGGTCAGTAGTGCAGGACCTGGCAAGGGAAAAATGTCCAACTGTTCGGATGGAATAAACAAACAGGTTTTGCTTACACATCGGGGTGCACGTAAAAGAATCCTTGGGAGAATATGAAATAAGAGTAGCCTGTTGTGGCACATACATCACACACAGCAATGCATCATGCCTGCCTTCATTAACCCAGTGGGTGCAGAAATGGAGGATGTTAAAACTCCATTTCATTTCAAATGTATTGAGGAGCCACGGTTGGCAAATTATCCTCATCGCATACTGGATGGTACATGTATACATTAAGCTAGTTGGTGCAGAAACGTAGAGCCCATTTCTGACTGTGATTCTACCCTAATATGGAACAGAACAATATCTATAAATCATGCATGTACTCCTGGGCCCTTATTTACAAACACTTAAACTAAGTTACAACCGAAATTTTAAGAAATACTGCAACTTCATTGGATATATGCAAATTGATTTTACTGGTCAGCCAATCGAATTGCAGTATTTCTTAAAATTTCGATTGTATCTTAGTTTAAGTTTTCTTGAATAAGGGCCCTGGTTAATAGAGGCTTTATCTATAACAACCAGGTGAGATTATCCAGTTGTAAATTAGATCAATTAATTACCCATGTTACCTGTATGGATTCTAAAATAATCTAGTTATCACTCTTATCACTTCATCAGATTGGGAAATTAAATCCTAATCAGGGAAATTGAAAGTAGGAGATAATTGCTACCTGAGATATAAATTATTGATAGACTATACTAGTGGAAGAATTTCCAATAAATCACACATTTCCATACTGTCCAATCCCAATAAAAGACGGCTGGTTTCCATGGTGACTATACAATAATTGGTGGTAGTGTACTAATGTATAAGATTGAGTAATTAATTAGGGTTATTATTGATGGTGGTTTACATATTTAAGGTATAAAATTGAACGACTAATTAGGATTATTATCGGGTACCTGTAAAAGATAAAGGATCTGAAATAGTTTTATTGTATCATTTACCTGTAGCTTGTTTGAGAGACTAACATAGAATATCTGGAGTTGAACCTGGTTGCTCGTTTGTCAGGATACAGGTAGGAAGCACAAGGTGGAAATTTGTTAGCTTTATTTTACCTGGTGTCAATTACAGGTGAACCTGACTGCTCGTTAGTCAGGATACAGGTAGGAAGGACAAGGTGGATTATTAAATATTTATTTATAATACGATGTATGAAAATATTTAAAAAAAGGTTGATGTTTGTTAGCTTTATTTTACCTGGAGTCAATGTACAGGTGAATCTGACTGCTCGTTTGTCACAATACAGGTAGGCAACACAATCTAACACATTTATTTATAACACAGAAACTTTAGAAACTAGGATAGTTGAAGAAAAATTTATCAAAACTTGTGGAAATTGTTAGTTTTTTTTGTCATTGATCCGTAATTGGAACAGAGTTGAGGAACAGTCTGGAATTTTATACAAAGATAATGTTCATAGTCGTTGGAATGGGACAAAAAAATTCCAGGACCTTCTCTGTGAAGATTTGTAGTAGACATTAGAGAGGTTTCTCAACTTTACATGTACATTTAGACCGTTAAACGTCATCAGTTTTGGTGATGTACATGTATGACGTGCAGCGCAAGTCATAAAGTGTGGCATACAGATAGCATCCCCCATAACTGTAAGTTAACAACGCTTGGCTAAACCTTGTTCAATTTCTAAGAGTCCATAAGTTTTCTCTGAATCATGGTTTTCACGGACCAAATCCACAGAGAAGACCTTTTCCTTCATGTAGATAAATAAGAAGAGGTTGAGACATGTAATCTCACCTTTAATGATCTAAAATATTAGATAAAAATACCACTTTCTGAAAAAATAGTTTCCAGCTCAAAAAAACCACAAAACTTTTATGGTTATAAAATATCTGAATTTAATTGTGCTTGATAACGACAAGGGAATTGTTGTTGAAATATTGCTCTACGAGTTCAGTTAGTGAAAACAGTAAGTAGTATGCTAAACCCCATTTCATTTGCTCCTGTTAAATTCAGTAATTATACAAAATAAAAGTTTTATTTACTGTAACCAATTACTAAAATGCTATTCAAACAATCTCCTATATGCAAATTAAGAATTCAAAAATTACGTTTTATGTTAGTTTCAAAATGGCCAGAGTATTGTTTACGAGACGAAAAATCTTGTTCTTTTTAATGGATCCCTCTTTGTTTGCATTTTAAAAACTTACATATTATCTCGGTGCATATAAAGTTACAGTGTAAATGTAGCTTAGAAACATAAATAGGCAGACAGGTAGTTGAGACGACCCACATAGATGTACATGTACATGTATGTACGTCCCTGTAGGTAATGTACATGTTTATAATACAAATTATTTAGCTTGTAGTAGACAGCTTGGTATACTTTCTTTTGGACATTAGTATATATTGTTCCACTTAAATGGATTGTACAGTATATGAATGGTTAGCTACATACATTCAATAAATCAGCTGTAAAGCCTATTATTCGTATTGTATTTTATGGACAACATGGTGGCTAAAAATACAGTTTATGTCTATTGCAAGAACATTGTGTGGATGTGTAATTTGATCCATATTATTCCCAATTGTATAGGTCATGTAAATACATGTATGATTGATGTCTTATCCTTCATGTAGTTTGGATCAATCCAGTTGTCGACTAATTGGGTAATATTTCCGTTAATCATCAACGAGAAAATAATTAGTTTTAAAAATTACATGAATACATAATGAATGATGTTTATTTATAATTAGAGACTGAATCGATTTTTGAACATTTTGCTCAGGTAACTTGTAACAATATATTTCCTGCTTGATATAAATAACAGGTGGAGGTGGGTGGGGTCTAGTGGTTTTACGCGCACATGTTAAATCATAAGGTACAGGGATTTGATGGCATTACATGTATATCATAAGGTCTGTCATTAAGTCAACTGGCGTGGTTTTGATTCCCCGGTTTTACGTCACAAGGAGTAGGTTTGTCTGTCCAGCAGGGTGAGTTTTCTCTGTGTCCTCCAGGTTCCTCCCACTGCTAAAGACCCCTATATATGCAAGTGAATCATTGAAATAAAATTGAACCATATGCTAGGCCCCGGAATGACCTAGTTTGTGTTGAGAGAGGACATTAAACCCTCATTTGTAGTTTAAACCACACAATTGAATATCACATACATCAACTCCGCAACATAGATTATAGATGTTTCATACTTGCATTTATTTGATAAAAATCTGAGTATTTCTGTAGAATTGATACAATACTAAGTATGTTTTGTGGCTTCAGGGCCTCCAGGCCTGGGAAATTTGTTAGTTTCACAGCTAGTCTATAAATCTACAGTAAGATATTACTTATCAGGGGAGGATCCAGTAATTTTTATAGGAGGGAGTTTGCCACGTTCCTAAGACAATGTATCTTTTTTGGGGGGGAGGGGGTCTCCCCCTTGGCATTCGTTTCTCACATTTTGTTTCCTCTAAATTACGTAGGCATACATACATTATTGAGCTTTTAACAAAAAGAGAGAAATCCAACATTTTTATTATTAATTGTGATATGACATATGTCTCTATATCATTATCTCGTGCTTTGACTGTCCATCTCATCCAACCATCTGATGATAAAGCACAAGGCCGTCACACTTTACTCATAAAAAGTGTTTGTACCCTCCCTTTCGAACCACACCTGCTTATACACATCTTAAAATTTTGTTTTTCATTTCAGTATCAAAAATATTTCTAAGAAAAATGTCATCAAATTGTCGTGCAGCAGTTATCAGCGGTCCATCAGGGGGAGGAAAATCTACTCTCTTAACCAAGTTAATGGGAGAATATCCAAACAGTTTTGCCTTCAGTGTTTCCCGTAAGTACATCCAAACAGTTTTGCCTTCAGTGTTTCTAGGGGTGATGATTTTCCGTTTCAGATTTATCCAGACATCTTCGTAGTTACTACCGTTTCTTCGAGAATAAGGGCTGGATTCATAAGGCTACAGTATATTTGTGATGTCACGTGGTTAATGCGGATAAACACGAGTCACAAGCCCGGCAGCAAAATAAGAAGTAAATGAAACGATTTTTACTTTTATGAAGTGACAGAAGTTTTTTTTAAGACATATATATTTATTACAATGTTTAATTCAAGTTAAACTACAGAGTAATTGTATACAGGGATACATGAAAGATGGGTTTTCGTTTCGATTAAAATTATGATTCCTAAATGATGAAATGAAAGTAGCTAAATACTAAAATAGACAGTAACAAAACCACGCGATATCATTCAATATTTCCGATTTTTATGAATAAAAAGATGAAATACTTGGATAACTGCAAAATTGTTTTGAGTTTGTGTTTAGTATCAGCAAATATCGGCTTTTCCGTCTTTTTCCGTGTGAGATTTCAAATTCAGTTTTGAGTGGACAATTCCGCGATTTCCACGTTTTTTCCGCGATCACGGAAAATCATCACCCCTATGTTTCCCGTAAGTACATTCATTGTATTATGCTAGGTCTTTATTACAATCTGGGATCCACGGTGGCTAAATGACTACGAGGTCTCAGTTCGCTCCCGGTGTTGGCCTAGAAAGTTCATCAGGATTTTCCAGGATGGTTTTCCCTTCTCGGTGATGCAAGATGTAGGGCCTGGCAAGGACATCTGTCTAGTTGTTCGGATGGGACGTAAAAAATCCTTGGCAGTTCCTGAGGATTTTCTGCCTGCTTTAGTTGTTTGCATGGGATGAAAAACTGCATGCACGTAAAAGAACCCCTGACAGTTGGTCGAGTTGGAATCCAATGAGAAATTGGTGGAAAATCTGTTCTCCAGATAAACTTTCCTTAAAAGGCCACACTGTATGGCGTACATGAATGCTTATCTTCATTCACCCTGTTCCATTTCATTCAATTAAAAAAGAGGTACCAATGTACATTTACCTGTACATTTACCTGTACATGTAGCACTTTAAAATATTTTCCCTTGTTTATTCATTTTTTTTTTTTTTTTTTTTAGATACAACAAGAAAACCACGACCAGGTGAATCTGATGGAAAAGGTAATATTAAAAACAGATTAATTATAATTATAATTCTTAACTATTTGTTTCTTTAAATAATCCTTTGGAATGGGACTGAGGTTTCTAAATTTTTTGGTGAAATATGATTTGTGTATTTGAATAAAATATATAAATATGATTGGTCTATTGCAGATTACCATTTTGTACAGAAGGAGAAATTTGGTGAAATGATTTCCAACCAGGAATTTTTAGAACATGCAGAGTTTTCAGGCAATATGTATGGGACCAGGTGAGTTAAAGCAATATAGCTCTAGTATGATGGGTTTTCAGGCAATATGTATGAGACCAGGTGGGTTAAAGCGATTTAGCTCTAGTATGATGGGTTTTCAGGCAATATGTATGGGACCAGGTGAGTTAAAGGATAATATTGGTGTCAGTCACTATAAAATATGTGATAGAACTGGTTAAATTCATTCCAAATATTATTTTAACACAGAGATCATTGCTACGGCAGATGTGTAACAAGCACGTGACGAAACGGGAAGTGACGCCAAACATGACACACACGAGTTATCCGTCTATATATCTGATTGAAGTAATGAGCGATAACAGATAAACGATCGAATTTCATTTCACTGATAATTCAGTTGAAGTTGAAAAGTTATTATATAGGACGGTGGGAGGGTATCTCACAATTCAAAAATAGAATTGGCTGTCGGGAGGTGAGTTAAAGTGATATAGCTCTAGTATGATGGGTTTTCCAGTTTATCAAATATCATATCTCGGCATTGCCAAAATAGCTGTGTGCCGGACAAATATGTTTCAACAGAAAAATGAAATGAAATGGGTATTAATTATCCTCCTTGTCTCCACCGACTGGGCGTACACCATGCAGGGGGCTAAGAGGGAAATTTACCTGGACAGCGGCACAACGAACTACTGTTATTTTGAATTCAACTGTCAAGTGTTTGTGTACACAATGTCCTTGCCAGACCCTCTGTCCTGCATCCACTAACAAGGGGAACCACCCACATTGGAAAATTCCGGAAAACTGTATCAATCTAACACTGAATGGACCTCCTGCTCAGTTAGCCACTGCCTTACTCACTGCGCCCTCGAGCTCCCGATTATCGGAAAAATTAACAAAAGAAGAGGTGACTTGTTTAATGTAGGTGATGACGGACAGCAATACAATATTCTGACACACAGAAATATATAAAAATCTTTTAAAAAAGAAATTATCTTTTTAAAATATAAAAACATAGATTTAACTTTTTTTATTTTCAGTAAAAAATCAGTGAATGATATCCAGAAATCTGGTAAAATCTGTATTTTAGAAGTAGAAATTACTGGGGTTAAAAGTATAAAAAAATCCGATTTACAGCCAACACCAAGATATATCTTTATTAAACCACCAAGTCTAGATATATTGGTTCGTTAAATTTAATTACTTTACAATAACATTAACGTGGGAGTTGATTACAGAACGTTTCACAGCTCATAAAAAATTATGGTGTCCCAAGTGGATCACTGTGAAGTTATAGGATTCCTCAGTACAATTTTAGGACCAGGAAGTGGTCACTAACTGCTACTCATCTTGTTCTTGGGGTGATGCTCTTCAAAACAACCCTAAGGCTCCATTAATTCAAGTCCAATTGACTTGTAAATTGGCATGCTTCTTCTTTCCACAAATCTACACCGATGTGGTGAATTACGTTGTTGAATTCCTGGCCCATAGTATGATCGTACTTGTTTATCGTACCCGGAATGGAAGAGTTGGCAGGCCCGGTGGATTGACACACACCCTGTAGATCATTGTACGAGGAATGGAGTAGTTGGCTGGCCAGTTGGAAATAGTATGGTCTGTCATGGGTTTGGTCACAGGATATGTGTCAGGGTTGTTTACGTAACTTCTTGTGTTCTCACTTGGCACTTCGATTATATCCAACTTCAAGAGACCACATGTTAGTCTCAAAATGACCCAGTATGTGTTGAATGTATAACATACTCCATCTCTCTCTATACCTGGAATTATCACATAAGTTGAAGCCTGATTTCCTCCAGCTTCAAAAGGGCTCCACTTCTTTCTCCTTCACTGTACCTGGATTGCACACACCACATCACCACTGTAGTGTTGGCAGTACAAGGTAATATTAATGTAACAGTAGACTGATGACACCACTGTAGTGTGGGCAGTACAGGGTAATATTGATGTAACAGTAAACTAATGACACCACTGTAGTGTGGGCAGTACAGGGTAATATTAATGTAACAGTAGACTGATGACACCACTGTAGTGTGGGCAGTGTGGGCAGTACAGGGTAATATTGATGTAACAGTAAACTAATGACACCACTGTAGTGTGGGCAGTACAGGGTAATATTAATGTAACAGTAGACTGATGACACCACTGTAGTGTGGGCAGTACAGGGTAATATTGATGTAACAGTAAACTAATGACACCACTGTAGTGTGGGCAGTACAGGGTAATATTAATGTAACAGTAGACTGATGACACCACTGTAGTGTGGGCAGTACAAGGTAATATTAATGTAATAGTAGACTGATGACACCACTGTAGTGTGGGCAGGACAAGGTAATATTAATGTAATAGTAGACGGATGACACCACTGTAGTGTGGGCAGTACAGGGTAATATTAATGTAACAGTAGACTGATGACACCACTGTAGTGTGGGCAGTACAAGGTAATATTAATGTAATAGTAGACTGATGACACCACTGTAGTGTGGGCAGTACAGGGTAATATTAATGTAACAGTAGACTGATGATACCAATCATGAGCGTTTATAATCTTTCGTGTGGGTCGTACACAATAATATTAATGTAACAGTAGACTAATAGTAAGTGCAGAAAAACCACACTACACTGACTACACGCAAAACAAAATCTACAAGACAAACCTGCGGATAAAACAGAAAATAGACATTGCACCAAATAAACAAATAATGATAAACGATTTAGAAAAATGATACGAATGAAGTTTGATTTTATTTTGTAGAAGAGTAGATTAGAAGGTAGAGGAACTGAAACACCAGAAAGTTTACAAAAACGACTTGATACAGCAGCCGAAGCTTTAGACTACGGTAAAATATACTCACAAAATATTTCTCCCAACCTTGTTCTCAAGGTTCCCTACAACAGAGATCTGCCCGGTTCCTCTGGTTTCCTCCTGCTTGTAAACATCCATACATGCAAGCGATTGATTGAAATAAATTTGAAGTATATGTTAGTCCCAAAATGACATAGTTTGTGTTAAGTAATTGTTTATTACCATGTATATAGTATATCAGTTTTTATAAAACAATAGTTGACAATACATTCGTGATGGTGGAGATGTATAATAATAGGTAATTGTATTTCAAAGAATTGTGAACTGTTTATTCCAGTTTATTTACTAAATTGTATTTACTGGTAAAGATGGTTCATTTGATCATAAAACCCTCTCTCTCTCAAAGGTAGCGGGGGAAGTGGTGGATGGCTGAATTGTTATCATAAATTTTGTCATTGAGTCAACTGGTTTCGATTCCCCTGTCGTACATGACAAGGAGTATGGTCGCCTGTCCAACTTCGTGGGTTTTCTGCGAGCCCTCCGGTTTCCTCCCACAGCTAAAGACCCCTACCTGCAAGTGAATTATTGAAATAAAATTGAACCATGTATTAGTCCCGAAATGACCTAGTTTGTGTCAAGTGGACTTAAACCCCATCCCTCTCTCTCCCTCAGTCTCTTTTAATGACTAGTTTTAGTGTATTATAAAATTGTTATTTTAAAGATGGATCATTTGATCATACCCCCCCCCTCTCTCTCTCTCTCTCTCTCTCTCTCAGTCTCTATTAATGAGTAGTTTTAGTGTATTATAAAATTGTTATTTTAAAGCTGGTAAAGACGGTGTCTATGATTATATTATCATCAACGATAGTCTAGAAGATGCTTATAAAATATTTAAAAATATTTTTAAGCAAGTAAGTTTTATTATTTCTAATTTTCTAGTTTTATCATTGAACTACTCTAGGGTTCTTAGTTTATAAAATCAGCTATTCCAGTATTCACTTTTATTGTCGTAGTTTGATCAGAAGGTCTGTCATTGAGTCAAGTAGAGTGATGGTTTCAATTCCCCATTTGTACGTGACAAGGAGTAGGGTTGTCTGTGCAGCCTCGTGGGTTTTCTCCGGGTACTCTCCGGTTTCCTCCCACTGTAAAGACCCCTGCACGCAAGAAAAATGAAATGAAACGGGGTTTAACGTCCTACTGTTCTGCTCCAACTGGGCTAATGAAGATGGGCATAGTCCATACAGTGTGCTATGAGGGAAATTTTGTCCGGACGGCAATTTAATTCCAACTGTTAAGGCTTCTTTTACCAAGGTGTCTTGATTATTTATACCATCCGAATGAATAGACACTGTTCCTTGCCAGGGCCTCCATCCTGCACCACTGACATGGATGAACCTGCGGAACTTTCTTGGCACACACTGGAATCGAACGATGGAACTCATAGCTAGTGAACCAGCAGCTTACTGAGAGCACCATGGGTTCCTCCCCTGAGAGGCCAAACACGATTGAAGAAATGAAGTGCAGTGCAATAGGGTTTACTCTTCTGCACCCACCGGGCTATACAATTTCCATCTTCATTAGCCCAGTTCAGAGCAGAACAGTAGGACGTTAAAGTTACAATTTCATATTTTTAAGTTATATTTTTAAAATGTATTAAAATAAAGCCTTAAAATAGATGGTATCTATCAACAGTCCTACCTTGTTAAAGAATAATCCTATTAATCCTATAATTCACTATTGCCAGTTGAGAAATTGGCAAAAATATCATTTTCAACTTCAAATCCAAACGTTTGAAGATAGCTATTCCATGGGGGGATTAGAAAAACAAGGGAGGTAATTGTGTTATTATTTCCGGTGTAAATGAGTTTTAAGTGTGAGAATGACACCTATGATCGTATAATAGTGAGTTGACAACCTATTGAGCAAAAGACATAGAAATAATTATCTTTTGACTTTCTTAGAAAATATGAAATTCTCGCTTTAAACCCCATTTCATTCATTTGCTATGCTATTTTGCTTCCACCTACATGTTCTCAAATTCTGACAAAAGGTGCACCAGACCTTTAACCTGACAAATAATGAGGAACAACACGAGGATCACGCCTGGTACCTCCTGGTGAGTGAGTGAGCACCTTACTCTCTGAGCCACTGTGACTCCCCAAGTTTCCAGGACTTTATTCCTCTTCACAATTATGTCACACTGATCCGCAGTGAATATTTGCTTGGCCGCGACAATCACTGATAAGGATGACATTGATGCGGCTTAATGAGCTAGAAATATTAATTTTTTTCCTGCGACAAATTAAATTCTAAAACATTTTTTGTATATATTGGAAAAATAAATAAAGGCTTTTGACGTATTTGTAGGTAAAAATTATTTCCGATTTAGTGTAAATGGGTATTAAATTGACTAAAATGCAGCATTCTCTCCGAAGCAGTTATGTCTTATGTAAACAATGCACGCGCCATTCAGCCAATGATTCACACCGCGTGCTGTGACAGCACATGTTAAGGCAGTCATCTATGACAGACATATTATACGAGACTCGTAATTCTCTGTGAAACAGATTGCAATTATGTATGTAATTATCGTGTTTTTCTTTGACAGGATCTGAAATCGTTACAGTGAAGACGTTCCACATCAGCACATGGTTACTTATATTGCTCACTTTATTAGAGGGACTACTTTATTTTGTGTTCTTAAACTTGGTAGCGAGTTCACCGTTTGTCACCAGAAATATCCATACACCACCACATCACCAGTAAAAAACCAACATTACCTCATGTTGATCATTTTACATTGACGTTCCATTTCTCTCATAATAGTCAAATAACATCAGGTTTATTTATCGCTGTGATAAACCAGGCGCGTGTTCAGAGCGTATTTTATTCCTCCAACATTCATCGAAATAATGTCTAATGAAACAAGATGTGAACAAGCAGAAATCTTGTTTTTGAACATCTGATTTATAAAATTTTTGTGTAATGCCCCAGACCCCAAACTCACCCCTGCTAAAGTCAGGATATTAAAGGAACTAAATCTATATTCTTTGGCAACAAGAAATAAACATAAACGAGTTGTGTTGAACGCATATAATAATGTAATATGAATGTATATGAACTGATTTACATTCAATCATTTTTGTTTTTACCCTAATTTCCAATCAGTTATGTTCGGCAAAAAATATGTGAGGAGTCCAAATTAAATGGTATTCTTTGATGTCTGGTTATTCATGTCTACACCAGTAGTATTCTGTGGGATATGTTTAGCCTCATTCATCAAGTTGCTTCATTACAAATGATGCTCGAAAGCATTCTGGTACGCAGCTTGTGTGCCAGTTTTAAAATTTACATTTTGTCTTAAGTATTAGATATCAGAAGCCCATCTTTTCACAGTAAATTATCAACATCAATGTTGATTTTAATTGACTATTTAGTCATCTTTACAATGTCATAGACTGTGGATGATATTGAGTTGCCTCCTTTAATACGTATAACATGTTAGTGATGTTGATAGATATGTCTAATATTACAATAATCATTCAATCAACACAGAAATTGGTACAGTACCATTCGTTCTGTCCGTGTCACATGTCTTATAAATTACTGTAGTAGAGACAGAAGTAAGGAACACAAACCTCTTTTCAAAAACCAGATCATTTATTTCACATTTCTGGAAAAATCATGTATTTTTTAACACGTTAGTTAGAATAAGTAGTGTTTTTATATATTTTTATACTTGATAGGATAAACCTTGAGTTAAATATTATAAATGGTAATTCACAATCGAATTTTGTATCGTACAATAGCAAGCTGGTGATCATGGCTGTCATATATTTATCTACTCTGTCGTCTGCTTGATTTGCATGTTGGGGGCACGCGTTAAAATAGCGCCACGCCATCTTACGTGGACTACGTCATTGTTCTAGACCATCACTTCTCTGTGCTCTCTTCTATGGTTTGTTTTCAGCAAAAATATGACGTTAAAACTTCCAATCTCGATCCAAGACATAAATTTACATATTGTTTATCTCTGGGAAAACTCGCCGGCCATATGTGGTCGTTTTGAATGTTGCTTCACAAAGATCCAAGATGACGCCTCACACTTGCGTTTCTTCAGAAATTCACGCATTTAGCCAAATCACTCACATTGTGCGCTAAAAATAGTGCCCGGTAAATCATCAAATCGAATGAACTTTTGATGTCAAGATGTGTAACTCATGCAAACCGATGCCTAAATGTTGAGAAATAGGCAGCATTTCATTCTAACACATCCTGCCAATGAGGAACCCCTGGGCGGAGCTTAGGGACCGATTTCACTCTGATTAATGGGCGGTGATTTTTAATGGCTTGTGGGTTTTACCAGAGATAAACGAAGGTTCAAGTTATCTATAGAATCGAGATTAAACATCCTGTTTATATCGTCTGTGAAACTCTACAGACTGAACTGAATTGAGCCATTTTCACACTGATAATCCTGTTTTGAGATTCATCTTCCACCATATTGTAGTTTGCAAGTTATTCCCATCCCTTAAATATCGATCAGAAACTTTAATTTTGTTATTTCTTTTACACAACCAAAAAAGAAGATGAATAATTTGGGTGATGAATTGAATCTCGACTGTCCAAACTAAAACTACTACATGTATACCAATAACAATATCTAAACCACTTTATCATTGTATAATGAATCTCAAACAGTTGTTAAATATGTTGCCTAAAGTCTTCTCTTTTTCATATTTTTCTGTAGATGTCTTCAGCATGCACCATGTTTTAGTTTTTATTAGATAATCTCACAGATCTTGGTGTATTTTTTATTCGATAATCTCACAGATCTTGGTGTATTTTTTATTCGAAAATCTCACCGATCTTGGTGTAGTATTTATTCGATGCTCTCACAGATCTTGGTGTATTTTTATTTGATAATCTCACAGATCTTGGTGTAGTATTTTTTCGATGCTCTCACAGATCTTGGTGTATTTTTATTCGATAATCTCACGGATCTTTGTAGACTGGTTAGAGTGTTCGCACTGTATCATAAGGTCTGTCATTGAGTCAACTGGCGTGATTTTGATTCCCCAGTTGTATGTGACAAGGAGTAGGGTCGCCTGTCCATCCTCGTGGGTTTTCTCCCGGTCCTCCGGTTTCCTTCCACTGCTAAATACATCTACCCGCAAATGAATTATTGAAATAAAATTGAACCATATGTTAGTCCTGAAATGACCTAGTTTGTGTCGAGTGGACGTTAATCCCCATTTCTCTCTCTCTCTCTCTACATGCAAGATTTTCTGTGAGTTATTCTATTATTATTGGTTGACGAAACTTCAATATAAAACTATAATCTATCAGCATTACTCCTCATACCATTTCTTATTCGTGATCATCGCATACAGTATATTCATTTAAGTACATCACATAGTTAAAAAAAAAAGTTTATTCATTTGGGTACATCGCATAGCTAAAAGAGTTTATTCATTTGGAGATCTTGTATAGCTAAAACAGTATATTCATTTGGGGATCTTGCATAGTTAAATCAGTATATTCATTTGGGTACATCGCATAGCTTAAAGAGTTTATTCATTTGGGTACATCGCATAGCTTAAAGATTTTATTCATTTGGGTACATCGTATAGTTAAAACAGTTTATTCATTTGGGTGAATCGCATAGCTAAAACAGTATATTTTGTTGTATTCTAGGTAATCATATGTTTGTAGTAATTGTAGGTTATTTGTTGTTAAAAATAAAAACATGGATAAAACTATAAGAAGGGTTTAGACCAACACTGGTATTAAACCCAGGGTCTCCAGGCCAGTGAGCTAGCATCTCACCAGCTGAGCCACCATCTTACCAGCTGAGCCACCATCAGGATCGGAGACGGTCTAGCACAAATGACGTTATATATGGATTGCTGGTTAGGGTTAGGTCTAGGGTTAGCGCTAGCCCTGTTTACATCTCGAGACCTTGACGAAATCTGCAGTCCTAACCCTTACCCACACTCGACACATGACGTCATATGTGCCAGACCGTCTCCGATCCTGATGGTGGCTCAGCTGGTAAGATGGTGGCTCAGCTGGTAAGATGCTAGCTCACTGGCCTGGAGACCCTGGGTTTAAAAAAAACCTGTACTAAAAAACAGGACATTTATACTTACACAGGTCACAATTACTGAAGAGGTTATGACCAGGATTATCCAGTCATATTAAAACAATTACTGAAGAGGTTATGACCAGGATTATCCAGTCATATTAAAACAATTGCAGTAATTCTCAATCTGATTACAACACAGATCCTATTTCATTCCGTTTTTTATAGTTCAAAATTCTGTTTTACTTGTCTTTACTACACTAGGATCTGGAAGAGTTGTTATATAACCTGTGTTCTGGTTGATGTGAGGGATTAGCCAATGAAACCATCTATTACGGCGAGTTCTTGGCGTGTGGTGCATGGAACTGTGACAATAATGCTGAATTGGGCCAACAGCCGCTCATATGACCCCTGACGCAAACCTTCCAATACAACCAGTCAGATCTTCGTGTAGTAGAGACCATCGAAAGTACAAAAAAAAACGAAATATAGATCAGTATTTTAATCGGATTGAGTAAATGTAGTCCTTCGAACTGTGACCTAGTTAATACTTACTATCATTGAAACATCAATTGCTTGGTCAAAACGTCGCTTAGTATTAAACTCAGTAATTGTGTATCCATAAAATTATACCTTGTGTCATTGAAACAATTTAACATTAAGACTTATTGGCTCAGTCATATATTTAACATCATTTAATCACTTTGTTGACACATTATTTAAGACTATCAATTATTAGACTATCTGTTTAGTTGACACATTATTTAAGACTTTCAATTATTAGACTATCTGTTAAATTGACACATTATTTAAGACTATCAATTATTAGACTATCTGTTAAGTTTGAGTATAGGTAGGCTATTTATTATATGTTATTTGTCATTATAATGTGGTCAGATTTGTTGGTTTTGTCAAATTAATTTCATGTATCTAGAGGTTGTAATAAAGAGGAAAATTATTCGGTTTTTTGTTTCTATGGTTATATGTTTTGTTGCCTGGCAACCTATGGGATTTAAGGGTTACAAATTGTGAATTTCGTATTCTACTACAGATTTATTGTTCTTGAGCCCATTCTGAACATCTGAGACACGCTACCTGCGGAGTAGTATCTCAGACACAGTCAACAGCCATGATATCCATATCATGTGATCTACACATCACAGGTCATGACATTGACGTCAATGGGTCATGAGGTCAACAACACGTTATATTGGAAACAATAGGTTTATCTTCAGCATTGTGTCCTTAGCACCCATAAAGACTATATCATTCGTACAGTCCCAACATGTTCTTTCTTCTTCCAATTATTTTTCACAAAAATAACATCTACAACTCATAGAATTGACGTTGTCTTCAATGACAGCGTCTTCAATGACAGCGTCTGCGAATTGTTATTCATAGAGGGCACTATTTTGTGCTTCGGTCTATTTCAGATATACATAATCATTTCTGTTAATGTTTTTAGCGTTGGGATTGACTAATAGTTAATTTATTTCAGTTCTAAAACAAATATTTTAAACTTTAACGCAAATTTAGAAAATAGCCAAATTCTGGCTGGGATTACTGAGCAAAATGGCCATTCACTGTATACGTGCGAAAAAAAAGCTAGCCACCAATTAATTTTCGTACGTTAGTTACGTACGTCTTGAGCCATGTATATTCTTTTGTCATCTGAAGCTGGGGGGATTTTGTGAGTCAGGTGCAGGCTCACTAACCAGACAGTCTGAGGTTCGATTCGGTGTTTGATCCCTGCATTGGCCGAGAAAGTTCATCCAGGCCCCAAGTTCACAAAGCATTCTCAGACTTAAGTTGAGAATTTACTCAAAATTGTTCTCCTTATTTTAACTAAAATAATATAGACCTTTATGAAACTATTGTTGTTTTAAAGTATCAAATACATCAATAAGCAACTATGTGCAAAGTTTCGTGTTTCTGGATCAAAGATATTTTTCATAATTAGTGATTGAAAGTTGAGTAAATTCTCAACTTAAGTCTGAGAATGCATGGTTCCCCCTTGTCAGTGATGCAGGACGGAGGGCCTGACAAGGACAGCTGTCTAGTCCTTCGATTGAGACGAAAAACCGAGGTCCCATGTATACATTAGAATGCATTTAAAAGATCCCTTGGCAGTTGGAATTCGATATAAGAGTAGGCGATAGTTCCACTGCCCGGGCAAAATTTCCCTCATAGCACACTGTATGGCGTATGCCCGTCTTCATTAGCCCAGCATAGGAGCAGAACAGTAGGACGTTAAACCCCATCTCATTTCATTTCGATTCGGCGTGGTGGTTTCCCCCTTGTTAAAGGGTGCAGACAGAATTTGAAATAAGAGTTGGCCATGCCATAGCCCCACTGTACAGATATAATTATTCCTCATAGCACAACATATGACATATACCTGTCTTCACAGTTTCCCAGCAGCTGCAGATGAGTAGGACGTTAAACTCCATTTCATTTCACTTCATTTTTGTCATAGATCAAACTTTAGTTGCATAGTTGGGGAACCTGTGGTGTGGGCTGTCAAACTATTTGTTTTGAAAGGAAATGAAGTGAAATGGGGTTTAAATCCCTACAGTTTTGCACCAATGGTTCGCATTGGACCTTGATTTTTCATACAGATACCTTTTCCCTTGCCAGGGCCTCATTCCTTCAACACAGGGATTAAAAAGCAAAGCTAAACAATACCAATAATAATAAGAATTTCTCAGCCAACACCAGGATTGAAACCGTGACGTCTTGATTAGGGAGCTACCCCCTTACTTACTGAGCACTTTGTTCTAATTGAAATTAGCGTAGGCCTACAGATGGCTTTGTCAGGTTGTAGCATATCTGGCGGGTGGATGATGTTACCATCAGATCATAGATAGCATTGTTTAGGGTTACTTGGTCATTACAGAATCAACTCTAAACATGTCGTCGTTAGGTAGACGAAGTGACGTATCGTCAAATAAAGTCGTATGAAGATATCGTCACTTCGTCTGCACACCGACGATGTGTCTAATTGACATACACTTTCCACTTAAACCACTCCCATCTACCAAAGTATAATTAATGGATCTGACTCATCATATGTTCATCATGATCATTAGATGGCCATGTCAATACACCCTGCAACTTCTATACCGCAACCATGGCAAATACACCCCATTAGGCAAAGCGGCGTGAAGCCCACAAGGGACATAACTCAACTAATCTTTTCTAAGGGGAGATAACTCTGCCCCTAGATCCCCCCCCCCCCCCGCCCAGGGTCGCCTCTATACTACTGAGATGGATTCCAAGTACTAAGGGCGCTATTGCACTTTCGTACCTCTACCAGTTCCCGTGGTCGTAGGAACTTGAAATTTTCAGAGGATGTTCAGGGGGACTAGCAATGACCACACACCAAATTTCAGCCGAATTGATCAATAACTTTTTATTTTACCGACCTTTTAATTTCTAACGAGAGAGAGCTTCATCCGTTTGACGCCATTTGCTTTGTTTACTATTTAGACTCGAATAACAAGACACTAAGACGGAAACAGACACACTGCACTAGCTGCCTAACACTGCAGTTCATAAAAATTAATATAATTTTCGTATACTTTAATTTTTGCGCGAAGCCACCATTTTCTATAAAATACTATTTGGTGTTGATCAGTGGATTGGCCTTTAGGTGTGAATATTGCCGTGACCTTGATTTTGACCTTGAGTCCAAACTTCCCATCCATATCGGGGCCTTTGCGTTTAAGCTTGCCGTGGCCTTATTTCTTTCTGTATTGTATAAGTTAATGTTCGAGGTGAAAGCAGAGACGACGTCCTTCAGAAAAGATAATTGGGTCAAAGTCGTAGGTCAAGGTCACCTTACAGAAAACTAAACTCAAACTTTTCAAAGTCGTTTTAGGGACATTTGACCTTGACTTACGACCTTGACCCCGTAACCATTTTTGAAGGCTATCACCTTGGCTTGAATCATGGACGTTTACCTTGGTCCTGTCGCACACTGCTCGGTCAGAAAAAGGTCAAACGCAGAGGGGCCCGTGTCCGAAAGGAAGTCAATGGGCGTGGTCAATGTGAACGGTCGTGGTGACCTCCACTAGTCACCTGTAACCATCCGTGACCTTGACTTCGACCTTGAGTCCAAACTTCCCATCTATCTCGGGCCCTTTTCGTTTATGCTTACCGTGGCCTTATTTCTAACTGTATTATCAAAGTTAATGTTCGAGGTGAAAGCAGAGACGACGTCCCCCAGAAAAGATAATTGGGTCAAAGTCGTAGGTCAAGGTCATGTTACAGAAAATTAAACTCAAACTTTTCAAAGTCAGTTTTGGGACATTTGACCTTGACTTACGACCTTGACCCCGTAACCATTTTCGAAGGCTATCACCTTGCCTTGAACCATCGACGTTTACTTTGTTCCTGTCGCACACTGTTCGGTCAGAAAAGGGTCAAACGCAAAGGGCCCGTGTCCGAAAGGAAGTCAATGGGCGTGGTCAATGTGAAAGGTCGTGGTGACCTCCACTAGTCACCTGTAACCATCCGTGACCTTGACTTCGACCTTGAGTCCAAACTTCCCATCTATCTCGGGCCCTTTTCGTTTATGCTTGCCGTGACCTTATTTCTAACTGTATTATCAAAGTTAATGTTCGAGGTTAAAGCAGAGACGACGTCCCCCAGAAAAGATAATTGGGTCAAAGTCGTAGGTCAAGGTCATCTTACAGAAAACTAAACTCAAACTTTTCAAAGTCAGTTTTGGGACATTTGACCTTGACTTACGACCTTGACCCCGTAACCATTTTCGAAGGCTATCACATTGGCTTGAAACATGAACGTTTAACTTGGTCCTGTCGCACACTGCTCGGTCAGAAAACGGTCAAACGCAGAGGGTCCGTGTCCGAAAGGAAGTCAATGGGCGTGGTCAATGTGAAAGGTCGTGGTGACCTCCACTAGTCACCGTTAACCATCCGTAACCATGACTCTGACCTTGAGTCCAAACGTCCCATCCATATCGGGGCCTTTGCGTTTATGCTTGCCGTGGCCTTATTTCTAACTGTATTATCAAAGTTAATGTTTGAGGTTAAAGCAGAGACGACGTCCTCCAGAAAAGATAATTGGGTCAAAGTCGTAGGTCAAGGTCATCTTACAGAAAACTAAACTCAAACTTTTCAAAGTCAGTTTTGGGACATTTGACCTTGACTTACGACCTTGACCCCGTAACCATTTTCGAAGGCTATCAACTTGGCTTGAACCATCGACGTTTACTTTGGTCCTGTCGCACACTGTTCGGTCAGAAAAGGGTCAAACGCAAAGGGCCCGTGTCCGAAAGGAAGTCAATGGGCGTGGTCAATGTGAAAGGTCGTGGTGACCTCCATTAGTCACCGTTAACCATCCGTGACCTTGATTTTGACCTTGAGTCCAAACTTCCCATCCATCTCGGGCCCTTTGCGTTTATGCTTGCCGTGACCTTATTTCTTACTGTATTATCAAAATTAATGTTCGAGGTGAAAGCAGAGACGACGTCCTTCAGAAAATATAATTGGGTCAAAGTCGTAGGTCAAGGTCATGTTACAGAAAAATAAACTCAAACTTTTCAAAGTCATTTTTGGGACATTTGACCTTGACTTACGACCTTGACCCCCTAACTATTTTAAACAGCCATCATCTGGGCTTCAGCCATCGACGTTTACCTTGGTCCTGTCGCACACTGCTCGGTCAGAAAACGATCAAACGAAGAGGGTCTGTGTTCGAAAGGAAGTCAATAGGCGCGGTCAATGTAATTGATTCATCTGACCTCATGATACGATTGTGGTGAACCAATCTGACCGAACAGTGTGCGACAGGATCAAAGTAAACGTCGATGGTTCAAGCCAAGTTGATAGCCTTCGAAAATGGTTACGGGGTCAAGGTCGTAAGTCAAGGTCAAATGTCCCAAAACTGACTTTGAAAAGTTTGAGTTTAGTTTTCTGTAAGATGACCTTGACCTACGACTTTGACCCAATTATCTTTTCTGGAGGACGTCGTCTCTGCTTTAACCTCGAACATTAACTTTGATAATACAGTTAGAAATAAGGCCACGGCAAGCATAAACGCAAAGGCCCCGATATGGGTGGGAAGTTTGGCCTCAAGGTCAAAATCAAGGTCACGGCAATATTTACACCTAACGGCCAATCCACTGATCAACACCAAATAGTATTTTATTGAAAATGGTGGCTTCGCGCAAAAATTAAAGTATACGAAAATTATATTAATTTTTATGAACTGCAGTGTTAGGCAGCTGGTGCAGTGTGTCGGTTTCCGTCTAAGTGTCTTGTTATTCGAGTCGGTTTCCGTCTTAGTGTCTTGTTATTCGAGTCTAAATAGTAAACAAAGCAAATGGCGTCAAACGGATGAAGCTCTCTCTCGTTAGAAATTAAAAGGTCGGTAAAATAAAAAGTTATTGATCAATTCGGCTGAAATTTGGTGTGTGGTCATTGCTAGTCCCCCTGAACATCCTCTGAAAATTTCAAGTTCCTACGACCACGGGAACTGGTAGAGGTACGAAAGTGCAATAGCGCCGTACTAAGTAGGCCTAGTGAATGAATAAAAAAGATCAATTATATAAAGAATCAAAAGGACCCGGTAGCCTAATTTTTAGCATCTTCATACAGCTTTTAAAATGAGGGTTTATATGCCATAAGATAACATACGCCTGTTGATTTAATGACTAGGAAATTTATTTGGTACCCTTACCTAATTTCTAAATTATACGGACGATCGAATCTTCTAATGGCGAAGTGCAGTAAATGTGGTATAAGGGAGACAACTACATTTAAACTTTGAAAATGTCATTGGTTCCAAAGTTCGATTTTGTCAACAACTTTTCGTATCACGTGATACATAAATGGAGAAAATGGCGTTTTAGTTTTTGTAGATATTTTCCTGTCAAGAAACTTTAAGTTTTTGTTATTTGAATAATACTTGATATACTGTACATTATAGTCATATACAACGCACGTAAGGAGGCCTAATTTTAAATGAAGAAAAAAAAGAGTGTGTTTATTTTCATTGCCATTGGAAGGAAGCAGGTATGCACGTCAAGAGACAGTCCTGGACGAAAACGTGATGTTACTTGAACGTGTCAGGGCGGTCCATGGCCAGAAAAAAGATTCAACAGGCAGACAAGTGGGTGCAGCTTTTATAAGAACAAATATTTGAGGCTGTGGACCGAGATAAGAGATGGTGGCCTACTGTCTGAGTCTTGGTAAATTTTAAACGGATTTCTTCGATTATGAACAAACTACTTAACTTTGGTTATTATAAACTTACCTGTGTGTTTGTAATGAACTCCCGTTCGATAAAATCCATTGCACAATTAATTATCACAACGATGAAAACAAGTTCTCTCTTGAAAAATTGAAATATCACAAACTTTTCCCAGAGAAAAATACCAATATGGAAGATGGTTACGTCACTCTGCGGAAGATATCATTTCGTATTAGGGGTGACAGCATAGGAAATTCAAGTACAATTACGACAAGAATCCATGACCACTCGGACCAAAGACCACTCGGTTCAAGACCAGTCGGACCAACTGATAGACCACTCAGCCCAAACAAATAGACTACTCGGACCATACAAAAAGACCATTCGGACCCAACAGAAAGACGACTCGGACCAATAATAAAGTGTTGTTTTAATAAATTGATAATTGCGTTTGTTTTAATATGATTACTCGAACCAATAATAAAGTGTTATTTTAATAAATTGATAATTGTGTTTATTTTAATATGACTACTCGAAACAATAATAAAGTGTTATTTGAATAAATTTCTAATTGTGTGTGTTTTAATATGACTACTCGAACTAATAATAACGTGTTGTTTGAATAAATTGATAATTGTATTCCAAATCGCAAAATATCGAGAACCACACTTGTAGTCACGTTTAAAAAGGGGCATATAAACGTCCGGTCTTCGTATTATTATGTGCTGTTTATATTAACGCATCAAGGGCGGATAACTTGAAAACGTGTCTCCCCCCCCCCCCCCCCCTATATAGTAACCCAGGGGTTAGTGGGGTAGAACGGAATGAAACCACTGGGGATACCGCGAATGTGGAAAAAGTAAAATTAGGCTATCAGACAAGAACAGTATACCCGTATATGTAGAAACTGTCAAAAGTCTGGACATACTGAGTCTCATTGCAAGAGTAAATAAGAAAAATTAGATTGATATTTTTTTTGCCACCATTATTAATTAATTTTAAAACTAATCGTTGATTTATTTTCCGTACACAAAATTGAACTAAACAACTCTAAATATAAGAATTCCGTATAAGAATTATTTGCTTCTTTGTATTGTGATATAATAATAAATAAATAGCATATTGTCTAGCCTTATAATATAATTTAATTGGTCCGACTGGTCTTGTTTTGGTCCGACTGGTCTTAGTCCAAGTAGTCTTTGGTCCGAGTGGTCTGGATACCTACGACAATTGGCATTGAGTTTGAGCGTTCGCACACATAACTACCCGCATTCCTGTATTTAGTAACCGTCTTTTACATTCTAGTAAAATCTCTGCAAATTTTATAGCTTTACTTTTTGAAATATTTTGTTCTAATTATTTGATTAGCGACTCGGATGGGATTATTTACTTTTGAACACGCATGCCGCACAAACACAACTATACATTCGTTTTACGGGCTTTATCACACTTCGGTCAAAACTGTCGAATCGAGAATTAATATTCCGCTTCTTACGGGGTCATACGGGCTTAGTAGCATTATATACCATTATATATGTTACTGAAGCGGTTATTATTCGATCGAAAGAATGCGTATAAAATTAAAAATACACTCAGAGAATTCGGAGGTAAGCTTCATGATCCTTGTTAAATTATTTATAACATAAAGAAGATAGGATATATATAGTTTATACATGACTTTATTTTTACGAGTATCCGTGCAATTGTGAAGAAAATTTGATAGACTGGCGATCAATGGTTTCCATATAAATCTCCTATGTAATTGCCTTCAATTGATATTTTTCGTCGCCCAAACCCATATACGATCAAAATGATCGCGCTGTCAAACTATCTTTCAATGTTAACCAACCCCCGCAACAGGTATATTGGATTCGACCAATACGTCACGAAGACATTGTTGACATCGACTCTGTCGAAATTACAAGTAAATTTTCAAATTTTTCAAGAGAGAACTTGTTCTCATCGTTGTGATAATTAGTTGTGCAATGGATTTTATCAAACGGGAGTTCATTACAAACACACAGGTAAGTTTATAATAACCAAAGTTAAGTAGTTTGTTCATAATCGAAGAAATCCGTTTAAAATTTACGATGGTTCACACAGTAGTACGTTGACCCGGCTACTTTTGACTTCCACACGATTTCACAAGATTTCTACTACTAACCCTAACCCTAGAGTAGCCGCCGGATCAACGTACTGCGCCGAGATGGTCTACAGTAAACTTCACATAAGTCGGATCTAAATTCAATCTTGGCTCAATTAGAAATAAACTGCAAGAGCCGGATAATAACTGATTCAAAGTAGTGTCGATTAACCGGATGCCATATAAATTCTTTAATGTCAATGTCTGTACTGCATTCTGGTTTTTTTTTCTTGTGATTGTTTGTTGATAAGTAAATTATAAAATGAAAACATTTTGAACTATAAAAACGAAACGAAATAGGATCTGTGTTTTAACCAGATTGTAGTTCTTTCTAGCAGGTGCAGATGTGAATCACATCACATAGTATTTCAATAAGCAAATCTGTCCATTGTTTTCTTCAAAACCATGATTGATTATTGTTATATTATTTATTACATCTCCGTCACATCCATCTACAATTAAGCATATATTATAATCCTAGCTGACACAAGTACAAATCATCTCTTTTAAATCAAAGCGTTAAAAGCTGGCATTTCCCGACATTTTAAAACGGAATAGGTTTGAAAAAGGAAATGAAGTGAAATGGGGTTTATTTAACGTCATGATTGGGGCTAAATATGTGCTGTGCGTTTACAACAGCCAAGCCAATCAAGATACGGACATAAAACATTTAAGGGTCGTGTATGAAATGGCACCATGAATGGTCTATTCTTACTCACAATATTTGCAGATAAACGAAAGTTGTGTACCGGTAACTACATTGGGTCGGGTGTGTTTAATTTGTCCTATAAAATAAAAATTAACTTATTTTCAAGATGTTACATGCATTAATAAAGAAAGTAAGTTTGCCAGGTGAAACTAAAGGCATCCAGTCGTAGCTAAAAACAAATACAAGTATATCTCAACGTTTTTAGCTACATTCTCGTAGCTATGAACCACCCTACCCCTGTTATATAAAAGTGTTTGTCAGCCCTAAAATTAACCACAGAAGCAGGTCTAAAATAATTTATCTTATTTAATGATAGAAAAGGCCAGGTAAAATAGGGCCTAGTTTCTATGTCTACCGTCGATTAGCCTTAAAATTAACCATAGAGAAATCGGCTAAATGGAAAATTAGACATTTTGGATTAGTTCTAGACAACATTTTTCTATTTTCGTCTTTTCGATGAAGGGAAAGAGATATGGAAATCTCAAGACAAGATTTGACAAGAGCCTGGTTTCTCACTCTCTCCTGTAGTCAGACGTGGATCTAGGGGGGTCGCACCCGGCGCACGCCCTCCCCTCCCTATTTTTTGCGGTGGCAAACAGTTTTTTACCCCATATATATTCTCGCCCGAAAGGAATTAGCAGTCAGCTTAGGTTGGAAATCATAATTTACTCCGAAACGAGTCGGTTGGTGGTGACTTGGTTGATTTCCCGTCAGTTCACCCACCGAGGGCCGTGCTTCGCGCTCCAAAGTGGGGGCAGCACCCCCCCCCCCTTTCTGAAAATCCTGGATCCGTCCCTGGTAGTGTCCGACAGGCCTAAAATGAACCATATACAAAACAACTATACAAGTCATGTACATGTAGGGAAGGAAACAATTCGACATTTCGGACTAATACTAGACAATTGTTTTTCTATTTTAGATTGATGATGATCATGTAATTACAGACCACAACCGATGGACAGAGAATCTTGTGATGATCGTAAGAAAAGTAAACATGACGTTGTTTCACTCAGTAAATTTACAACCCAGATAACTCAATATGTAGCAAACCTTTTTGATAAAGCTAAATACAGGTAAGAACTATTTGATAAAGCTTAATACAGGTAAGAACTATTTGATAAAGCTTAATGCAGGTAAGGACTATTTGATAAAAAAAAAGGCTAGAATGTGCCATCATGGCATTAAGTTTAAGAAATCAGGCTGAATTGATGCACTCTCCCCGCCCAAAAACAAAACAGCATACATTGTTGTATTTAATATGGTACAATAACTACCCAACAAAAACAGAACAACATAGTTAATCAAAGTAGGTGAAAAATCAAAATAGGAGTAAGCCATGGTACCACTGCCTGGGCAAAATTTCCCTCATGCTCACTTCATGGTGTAAGCTCATCTTCATGGTGTAAGCTCATCTTCATGGTGTAAGCTCATCTTCATTAGCCCGGTTGGTGTAGAAAAGTAGAATGTTACATCTCATTTAACTTCATTCACAGATTATTTTCATCTTGTTAGTTTTGTCAATAGTGCTGGCATGATTATTGAATCGATGTATCGCAATACACTTTCTTGTGATAGCGTATACTATTAAATCGTGATATGCTGAATCAATGATTCACGATTGTTTTTTATGTTTTTTATTTATTGCTTTAGTAAGGTTAAAACCTGTCACTCTTAATTATCCACGTCACATATTATCCATAGGTACACAAACACCTTTAAACAGTTTTATGTTTACGACATCAGCAGTACTAAAAATATCAATTATTGATTTATCGTGTTGTTTTATTGGTAAATATTGACCTAGTTATGTCTTTAGTGTCAAGGTATGTTTTATATATATTTTAGTGATATCCAGATTATTCTAAGAGACGGTCATCAGATAAATGGTCATAAATTAGTTTTATCGGCTCAGGGTGATAATTGGGGTGTGGCTGATCTTCATCTAGTTGATGAGTTAGATTTAACAGGTATTAATTACTGGTAGTGTTATATATTAAATATATAACAGGTATTATTACCACCTGTATAATATAATTGATGAGGTAAATTATTTACCAATAAATAAACCAGAACCATTTTCCTATACCACTGGAAAACCACGCCATAAAATCACAATTAACGTTCTCAAGCCAATACAGGGATGCAACATGGGATCCCCAGGTTAGCGATCAAAGTCTTACTCTAGAATGTCAGACTGTTAATTTCACACAAATTAACTTCTAGTGTTAAAACCTTGTCATTCATTGTTTTATATTCCAGATTTAGAATATGAAGTTGGTTATACGATGATAAAATGGCTTTATACCGATGAAGTTGATAAAAGTTTAAATATTGAAGACCAGGAAAGATTTACCATAGAATTGATGAAACAGGCATCCAGATTTAAACTCCATGATTTATATAAAAGGTAATCAGAATCATATGATTAAAACACAGATCATATTTCATTTCGTTTTTTATAGTTCAAAATTTAGTTTCACTTGTCTTTACTACACTAGAATCTGGAAGAGTTATTATGTAACCCTGTTCTGGATTAGCCTATGAAACGGTCTGTTATGGCGAGTTTTTGGCCTTTTGATGCACGAAATTGTGGGTAAACCACTAGAAACGTCAATGCTGATTGATTAATCAATGTCTGACGTCATAGGGTCAAAAGCCGCTCGTTTGACCCCTGACGTGAACTCCCACTATTACTTGTCAGAACTTCATCATGTAGTGTAGGCCATCAAAAGTATAAAAAACGAAACGAAATATAGATCTGTATTTTAATCAGATTGGTAATCGGGATCATATCAATTTCTCTCAAAAAATGAAATGAAATGAAATGAGATGGGTTTTAACGTCCTACTGTCCTGCTCCTATGCTGGGATAATGAAGACGGGCATACGCAATACAGTGTGCTATGAGGGAAATTTTGCCCGCGCAGCGACACTACGGCCTACTCTTATATCGAATTCCAACTGCCAAGGGATCTTTTACGTGCATTCCAATATATACACGGGACCTCGGTTTTTCGTATCATCCGAAGGACTAGATAGCTGTCCTTGTCAGACCCTCCGTCCTGCACAATTTCTCTCAAATTTTGCAAGTAACAACATCGAAATTTTACTTTAGTGAAAATAGACTCTGTTTCCCAGAATGATGTGTTATGATGTGTTTCCAGCGTGGTTTCCCCTTGTCAGTAGTGCAGGACATAGGGCCTGACAAGGACAGCTGTCTAGTCATTTGAATGGGACGGAAAACTGAGGTCCCGTCTACACATTAGAGTGCACTTAAAAGATCCCGATATAAGAGTGGTAATTTGCATATTTGTGTAAAAAATATGTATTTTTGATCAAAGTTTGAACATGAACGAGTTATTTTTAGCTATTTTAGACACCAGGGTTAAGTCTGACCTTAAGCCCTGAAAAAATTAAGGTTTGATTCTTGACAGGTCTAGAAGCAGAGTTCACACCTACCAAGGTAACACATGTAGGGCTGATAAGGAAAGTTTGTGTAGTCATTCAGAAGAGACACAATTTCAAGGTCCCTTTCGTTTCAATTCTGTTCTATTCCCCAGTTGGTAAAAATCAATACCCAGTAGTTGGCTTGTGGCTACGATGAAAAGGTTCAGTAACAGTATGTCAACAGAAAAATATTGATTCTGCCTTCAATTACATATTTAATCTCGAACAAGAAGATTAAACAATTTAAATTTTAGGAAGAAAGGCCCTAATACCACTTTTCGTTTATTTCGGAAGGTTCGCTCAGCTAATGTTTGTCTTGCTATTTTATTTATAGATGTGAAGAAGATTTAATTAGTTGTTTAACCAGTGAAAACAGTCAGACATTTTATCAGCTGGCAGCAGAATTATCAGCTCAAAAATTAAAATATTCGTGTTTACAGATTTTGTCTTCTACGAAGGTGAGTTCGTTAAGAATTTTTGCTGTGGTGGATTAGTGAGTAAGATGTTGGCTCGTTGACCTGGAGCTCCCTTGTTTGATCCCGGTGTTGACCGAGAACATTCATCAGGATTTTTTTGGCATGGTTCCCCCTTGTCAGTGGTGCAGGACAGAGGGCCTGCCAAGGGATAATGCATAGTCGTTCGGATGGGATGAAAAACAGGTCCTGTGCACACATTGATGTGCACATAAAAGAACCCTTGGCAGTTGGAATATAAATATAAAAATAGGTCATAGCGCTGCTGTCTGGGTAAAATTTCCCTCATAGCAGACTGTGTGACGAAAAGTACCAAAATAACCCGATGAAAGGGTTGAATTGGAGAGTGGGCAATTGATTTCATCAAATTGTTGTAGAAAATATTAAAAACGTGTTAGTGAAATATTAAACCTAGTTTTCATCCCTATATTCAGTTTCGAGATATTTTTCATTTGAATATTTTTTCAGGAAGATGAGAATGAAAGGGAAGAAATTACTCCAGTCAAGATGGTGGCCACACAGTTGGACGATTCACCTGAAACCGGAACGTATACTGAGAAGCAGAAACACTTTTCTTGTAATATTTGCCTTAAATCATTTGGATATCAGCGACTCCTTAAATTACACGTCAAGAGACATTCTGCAGTGAAACCATTCCGATGTGAATTATGCCCTGAAACGTTTCTGTTCTCCAGTCATTTAACGGAACATGTGTTAATGCATAAAGGAGAAGCGTCATGCGAATGTTCAATATGTAAACGGATATTTTACTGTAAGGAGAGGCTCCGTTCTCATTTCCGGATGCACCGACAGTGTAAAAAATGTCTTCAAACATTCACAACAGAGACTAAACTCAGAGAACATCGAGAAAATTGTGTCGTCGAAACCAAGGAGCAATCGTTGTTCGAATGTTTCATTTGTAACAAAAGTTTTGAAAGCAAAGTTCGATTAAGTTCACATTCACGCTCACACAAACCCAGAACCATTCCGTGTGACGTATGTCCCAAATCATTCTCATCTAAGCGGAATCTGAAGATGCATCGTATGAGACACTCGGCCAGTGCGTTAACAAAAGTGAAATGCGACATTTGTGGGTTACTAGTGCGCCCGTTAAAAATGAAACGACATTTAGAAGCTCACGATCGTGGCGAGGCTTTGACCTGTTTATACTGTAAAAAATGTTTTGTTGATGGTAAAACACGCGAGAAACATGAAATGACTCACATTAATTCACAAATAGAGGAAAAACGCTACAAGTGCGAGTTATGTAACCGAATGTTCGCTACAATCAGCAATGTCACGAGGCATAAAAAAATCCACACAGGTGAAAAGTCGTTTCTGTGTAACATTTGTGGAGAGGGATTCGGTCAGTACAGTCAACTCCAGGTCCACAACAGAATTCATACGGGGGAACGACCCTTCGCGTGTAAGATTTGTTATAAAACTTTCACCTCGAACTACGTTCTACAGAATCATTATCGCATCCATTCCAATGACCGTCCTCACACCTGTGATGTGTGCGGATTATCTTTTAAATCTCCGTTTAATTTTAAACGGCATTCGCAGAAACACACAAATCCTCGACCCTATAAATGTTCTGTTTGTGGTAAAGATTATACTAAAAAATATATTCTGAAAAATCATAGTTGTCGACCTAAACATTGATTGATCGATCGACTGATTGATTGATGTCCAAAAAGTCATCTCAGTAAGATCAGTCCAGGATTGACCATTAAGTAGAATAAGAACATGTTAAGGGTCCCTACAGAGTTTTTTCCAGTGCCAGATTTAACATGGATTATAGTTCAAATGTTGTATTTGAACAAGGGTTCACAATAAATGAAAAAAAATTACTTATATATATATATATGGAAGGTACCATAAGTTTTTTAGTGCTCAGGGTCGCTAATGGTCTCAATCCAGCCCTAAGCAGGATGTGTTAAACCCTATATTGTAGCATTTTACAAAAACATTCACAGAGCTGTGGACTAGATATTTGGTAAAATGATGAGTTGACAGTGATATCTTAAAACCAGTAAATTTTAGATTTTCCATGATGTGACTTGAGAGTCACACTGGCTCGCTAGCCCAGAGGTCGTGTGAGCACTCGCGGTGTTTGCCGAGAAAGTTGATCAGGATTTGTCGTCGTTTCCCTTTTTCAGTGGTGGTGCAGGACGGAGGACTTAATATTGGTTGAAACTATCAAATAAAAAAAGAACGGTTGATAAATATTATGACAAGATATTCTGTCAGTCCTAACACCACACTCTCTATTTAAAAGATTAATCATCTTCTTTATCACTGGATCCGAATAACAAAATCTAATCACACACAGGTCTTGAATATGTTTTTCACTCTCCTTCCAACGCTGGAGCACTTGGGTACTTACCTACATATACATCGATTTCAACTCCCAAACGA
Organism: Patella vulgata; assembly: GCF_932274485.2. NCBI lineage: Eukaryota > Metazoa > Mollusca > Gastropoda > Patellidae > Patella > Patella vulgata. Next base: position 4,170,898 of record NC_065887.2, read on the forward strand.
TTCCATCTTCACTTGTTTAATTCTACTGACATGTCCTTTGGTCCATATTCTGATTGCTGTGAAGTGTATTTGTAGCCTATACTTCTTAGATTTTGATGTCTTTCGTGCAAGTATCATAACATAGGATTATGTTGCTGTCACAATCTGTATAGAAATCAGATTTCGAACTTTGAAGTCTGCCAATATTTCACCCCTTCCCCGTGCCTAAAAAATATATATGAAAATATTTAGCACTCAATTAAACATTTTGGGTTTTAATTTGCTGTTTAATACACGTTGACTTTCCTCTGTTAAAAAAATACCCCGTCGGGATCTGAAACCCTCCATTGGGAGTGTAGCTTTAGATTCCTGTACATTTCTTGATTCTTTTACCATGTCTCCTGATTTCTATAACCTGTGTCTTGAATTCTATATATCCTGTGTCCTTTATTCTATATACTCTAGGATCTGTGTCCTGAATTCTATAAACCCTGTGTCCTGAATTCTATAAACCATGTATGTATCTTTTCCACATCAAAAAAATATATATTAGCCAATACGTACGACTCAACCAAATTGTAATTGATCTATATTTGGTTCAGGTGGTATTAAAGAAATAGTATTTTGTGTTATTGGTTGAAATCTTTCATTTGTTGATCTATTAGTTTTCCTTTCTGATGAATGTAGATGCGTCTTCTCTGTTACAAATATTATGATATATCAAACTCGTCATATATTCATGGTGTTTGCAACAGTATCTACAATATCTCTTATTGTCTATATTCAATGAATTTGAAAAAATGTTTTCAGGCATACATCGATTCTTCCTGTGTTTGTGTGACGACATTCCCTTTAAGTGTTTCTATGTAAGATCAGAACTCCTATAAATTGGCATAAAATTAAAATTGTTTAATGTTAGTTCATGTTCAGCTAAGTCAAGTAGTCTCATTTTAACATGAGTATCACTTTTCCCCTGCACTATTCTGTCACATAATAAAGAGGTTTCCAAATCCTCTCTGCTTCCCACTAGCTGTCCTTCAATCACAGGTCTGTCTCCATCTCTAGGTCTTGCTCTCGCAGCAGACTTAAACTCAGAAGGGTTGTAGAGTTTAATGCCACCTGATCCTTATAATAAAAGATTTACCTTCCACTTACAGTTAACCAAACTGTTTTCTAAATCTTTTGCGATTATGTTTACTTCAAAAGTTTGTTTCCATGCCTTCCAGGGTTATCTGTTTCTATTGGTTTAAACCGAGGAAGAACTTCCATTTTGATGGAGCAAGAAAACTAAATGCTCTTGCCCCCCCCGCAAATGTTGTGATACTCCACATCTTTGTTTCAAAAATGTCCCTCTAATTTGCTTGGAAAATGCAATTTGAGGGTCATTTTGACACAATTTGGCATAAAGAACAGTATATTATCAAATACAGATATAAATTATAAGTTAAAATAATGGTAGATTTGGGTGAATCGTGTTAGCCCGGCTGTTGTGCAGCAATTCTATTGGTTAACATTTGATTCAGTGGGGTAGTGTGTCTATGTGTGTCTATTGTAGGTGGGTACTTTAAAGTTGGGTCTAAATCCACCAAGTAAATCAATGCAGATGTGTCCAGTCCATCATGGTCTGTAGTTTCCACTCTCTGTTTAATTCTAGCTGAAGCGAGCTCGGTTTGTAGGTCAACATTCCTGGCCTTTAGCTTTGTCATGTCTTTATCTTGCTCGAGTTGTTCGGTTTTCAACTTCATCTCAGCTGATTGATGTATCCTCTGTTTTAACTAGCTGTACACTGCCATTCTTACCTCATGTATCTTATCTCGTCGATCGTTTGGTAGGGTTGGAGAAAGTTCATAGGGATTTCCCGACATGGTTTCCCCTTGTCAGTGGTGCAGGATGGAGGGCCTGACAAGGACAGCTGTTTTAATTACAAGCTGGGATCTATGGTTGCTCAGTGACTAGAGAGAGAGAGAGAGATGGGGTTTAATGTCCACTCGACATACACTAGGTCATTTCGGGACTAACACATGGTTCAATTTTATTTCAATAATTTGCTTGCGCGTAGGGGTCTTTAGCAGTGGGAGGAAACCGGGGGACCCAGAGAAAACCCACGCAGTTGGACAGGCAACCCTACTCCTTGTCACGTACAAGCAGGGAATCAAAACCCCGCCAGTTGACTCAATGACAGACCGTATCATACAGCGCACGCGTGCTAACCATTCAGCCATCCACACACACACACACACACCCCCCCCCCCCCCCGCTCAGTGACTAAGGCGCTGGCTCGCTAGCCTGGAGGTCGCTGGTTCGCTCCTGGTGTTGGCCGAGAAAGTTCATCCCGATTTTCTGACATGGATCCCCCTTGTCCGTGGTTCAGGACGGAGGGCCTGACAAGGACAGCTGTCTAGTCACTCAGATGCGATGAAAAACCAAGGTTCCGTGTAGACAATGGCATGCACGTAATAAAAGATCCCTTAGCAGTAGGCCACAGTGCCGCTGCCTGGGCAAAATTTCTCTCATAGCACACTGTATGGTCTATGCTGGTCTTCATTAGCCTAGTATAGGAGCGGAACAGTGGGACGTTTAACCCCATTTCATTTCATTCTGGTAGTGTTGGAAATTCTGATTGTTCTGTTTTTGATTTCTCCTTTCTCTAAAGGGACAGCATCTGTTGTACTGTTTGGTCAGTTTCTGGTAAGTTTCTGGTACTATTTCATCACCACCAAGGATTAATGATTCAATCCTTAGAAAGTATCGGAAACTTCTGTTGTGGATGTATTTATCTCAACTGCAGTCTTAGCCAGATCGTTGGAAAAAAAGAGTTCTCCATATTTTCTTGTCTGTCTCTCATGAATTGGGATTTACTTTAGATGGATGAACTAAACGCAACTCTGAGACCTCCTACCTCTCCTTGTCATTTTGTGGGTCTATTCTTTTCAATGATAATATTCTATAATATCTGCCTGAGTCTGTCTGTTTCTGTAGTTGTCAGTCCTTGTACATGTATTTGAACAGGCATCAACTTCTGTCATAGTCACAATTTCAGAGTGTAAATCTGTTCTGTTCTTGTCCGTAAATCTAGAACCATTCATCTTATTTTGGTCTTGCCAGTTTCAGTAACTGACCCTTTTGAATTTAATCCAAAGTCATTTCTTCACTAAAAAAAAAAATGTATCCTTACACTGAAAAAAAAAACTTGTGTTTAAACAACACAAACTTGTGTTATTTTCAACACAAGTTAGGTGTCTCTATTTAACAACACAAACTGTCAGTGGTGTAGTCGCACAGTTGGGAGGACAAACCAAGGTCTCATATACACTTTAAAGAACCCTTGACATGTTTAATAAAAGAGTAAGTTGTAGCAAGGCTGCCAGGTCACAATTATCTTAATAACATAAAAAAGTAGGATGTTAAACCCTATTTCATTTTATAAGCAAGGAAAAGTCACTTTAATGTACCTCAGGTTTTTTTTTTGTAATTCTGTGTATCTACCTACATTTGGTTTCTAGATATTGCCTATTTAATACTTTATGATTTACGACCAAATTCTAAGTGATTTATAGGTCACTTTACAATCTATATTTTACACAAATTTCTGGAGAGAATTAAAATATAGTTGTGTTTAGGAAGGATATTTAACATTAAAAACAAAAAAAATATTTAAATAACCCGTCAAATGCAACAGATAACTTATTAGCTTTTACAGTCACTGCATTCTTTTTTAGAATTATAAAGTAATTTGATGTCTTTATGTTCAAAAGGTATATGGTTGGCACTCTCGAACTTAATCCAAAATGATTTCTTCAATAAAAAAAAATGTTAAATACAAGATAGTGTTTTTTTTAAGAACATTTCATTCTCAAAGACACCATAGCCTGTATTTCTCACAGACACCATAGCCTGTATTCTTCACAGACACCATTGCCTGTATTTCTCACAGACACTGTAGTCTACCAATATCCCCCCGTCCCTTCTCCCGTGCCTAAAAAATATATAAGCCAATATTTAGCACTCAATTAAATGTTTTGGGTCTTACCGTGTTATACAGGTTAATCTTCCTCTGTTAAAAATATCCCGTCAGGATCTGAATCTCTCTATAGGGAGCGTAGCTTTAGACTCGGTTAAAAATATCCCGTCAGGATCTGAATCTCTCTATAGGGAGCGTAGCTTTAGACTCGGTTAAAAATATCCCGTCAGGATCTGAATCTCTCTATAGGGAGCGTAGCTTTAGACTCGGTTAAAAATATCCCGTCAGGATCTGAATCTCTCTATAGGGAGCGTAGCTTTAGACTCCTGTACATCTCTTGATTCTTTTACCATGTCTCCTGATTTCTATAACCTGTGTCCTGATTTCTGTAATCTGTCTCCTGAATTCTATATACCCTGTGTCTTGATTTCTAAACCCTGTGTCCCAAATTCTATACCCTGTGTCCTGAATTCTGAACCCTGTGTCCCAAATTCTATACCCTGTGTCCTAAATTCAATACCCTGTGTCCTGAATTCTATATACCCTGTGTCCTGAATTCTGTATACCCTGTGTCCTGATTTCTAAACCCTGTGTCCTGAATTCTATATACCCTGTGTCCTGAATTCTATATACCCTGTGTCCTGATTTCTTCTCCCTAATTATGTGTTGATAAAAGAACATCAATAGTATGACTGTCTTAAGGAGACTTTAAAACCCATTCCATTGAAATGGGCGTTAAATCTCGTTTCTCGTTCATTCTATTGTAAGAATATACATGTGTACCGTAACTGTATTATAAAATAAACAATATATCTGAATTGTGTGTTGTTGTTTTTTTAAGATTAACTCCTTAATGTGATAAAATAAAAAATAAAAGAGGCTCTTGTCTTATCCACCCCTCGAGTCTGTCTTCGTGAAATGGTACATCACAGCCCCCCCCCCCCTTTTTTTAAATATAACTGTATCTGGTAGGTTGGTACACTATACTGTCATTAAAACTGGACCCAACTCCTATAGTGTTGTTTAAAACTGGACCCGACTCCTATACTGTTGTTACAATACTGAACCCAACTACTAGACCCGACTCCTATACTGTTGTCAGAATACTGAACCCAACTACTAGACCCGACTCCTATACTGTTGTCAGAATACTGAACCCAACTACTAGACCCGACTCCTATACTGTTGTCAGAATACTGAACCCAACTACTAGACCCGACTCCTATACTGTTGTCAGAATACTGAACCCAACTACTAGACCCGACTCCTATACTGTTGTCAGAATACTGAACCCAACTACTAGACCCGACTCCTATACTGTTGTCAGAATACTGAACCCAACTACTAGACCCGACTCCTATACTGTTGTCAGAATACTGAACCCAACTACTGTACACAGCCACCAGTAATGTGGAAAATATTTTTAAAAAAATAACATCAAGCTATGTCTGTTATGTCCATTTTCGTAAGAGAGAATATCAAATAACTGGTCTGATTCCGATTTCTAATTCAGGAGCAAATAACTTGTCTGAAACTGATTTTGTTTCAGTAGATATAATAATACCAAGGTGAGAAACGAATTAGATTAAAATAATTGGGATCAAAGTTCGAAATTCTGTCAACCAGTGGCAATAGGCTACTCACTAATCATTGAGTCTATGATGACGTTTTAAAATTGGCCACGTGACTGTCCCAAAATTCTTAATTCTTTAGTTCATGTATTATTGACTTACCAGGTCACTGGTGACTTGAAAAATATTAAGCCCTGTTTACACTTGGCCGCGATAAGCATGCCGTTCTCGGCACGGTACCAGACCACGATAAATTTTAAGAAATTGACCCGTTTACATTACTCTAAAGTAACTGGTCTCGGAACCGTGCCAGGCATGCCAAATGTGAAACTCTTCACAGAAAGTTAATTTCAGTTCATATGCAAATTACCCAGATGAAAACAATTATGGCGGTTGATTTAGTTTGGGCAGCAATTTTGACAGAACTGATGTCAGAACTGTCAAAGTTTGTGTGAAAAAGGTCAAGGTTCATTTGGTGCATGTGCAGTAATCAGTACTGAGAACCCTTGGCGGTAAAATTTTGATGTAGGAGAACGCTGTACAGGCAAAATTTACCTCATAGTAAAATGTATACCATATCATACAGGTCTTTATTAACTGTGGGACATTTTATAACGCCATTTCATTTCATTAACTATATAGAGAAGGAGAAATAGGGTTTAACGTCCACTCGACACAAACTAGGTCATTTCGGGACTAACACATGGTTCAATTTTATTTCAATCATTCGCTTGCGTGTAGGGGTCTTTAGCAGTGAGAGGAAACTGGAGGACCCGGAGAAAACCCACGAGGTTGGACAGGCAACACTCCTTGTCACGTACAACCGAGGAATCGAAACCCCACCAGTTGACTCAATGACAGACCGTATGATACAGCGCGCGTGTGCTAACCATTCGGCTATCCACCCCCCCCATTAACTATATAACCAATTTTGTTTTCCAATGTCAACGCAGTACAGCATAGACAGCTTGTCAGGAGTGAGAGAAATGGGGTTTAACTCCACTTGACACAAACTAGGTCACTTCTGGACTAACACATGGTTCAATTTTTATTTCAATAATTTGCTTGCACGCAAGGGGTCTTTAGCAGTGGGATGAAACCGGAGGGTCCGGAAAGACCCACAAGGTTAAACAGGCGACCCTACTTCTTGTCACGTACAACTGGAGAATTGAAACAATGATACAGCGCGCACAAATAACCAGGTTGTCGGGTAATGAAACATGCCTACTGTACCTTGTATTATGAGATTGTCTCATCACTATTGGATCAACCCGGGGAGCCATGGTGGGTAAGTTACCGGCTCTCTAGTCTGGAGGTTGCGTGTTCAATCCCAGTGTTGGTCGAGAAAGTTCATCAGGATTTTCTGGCGTGGTTTCCCCTTGTCAGTGGTGAAGGAAGGAGGAGACTGACAAGGACAGCTGTCTAGTAATTTGAAAGGTACAAAAAAACGAGGTCCTGTGTATTCATTGGCATGCCCGTAAAAGATCCCTTGGCAGTTGGAATTGGACATAAGACTAAGAGTAGACCATACATGTAGTGCCACTGTCCAGGTAAACTTGCCTTCATAGCACACTCTATGGCGTATGCCCGTCTGCTAATAATCCTGTTAGAGAAGAACAGTAGGACGTTAAACCCCATTTTATTTCATTTCATTAGATCAACATAATTCAAAACAATTTATTTTCACATAACTATTTTCAGAAGGCAGGATGATATACCAAATATTATTTTCTTGCATGATCCCCTCTGGTCAGTGGTCCCATGTACACATTGGCGTGCATGTAAAAGATCCCTTAGCAGTCAGAATTCAATAGAAGAGTAGACTGTAGTTCAAAATTTCTCTCATAGCACACTGTATGGCATTTGCCCCATGTTAAACCCCACTTCACTTCACTACCAAGTACATTAACTAAATACTACCAAATACTTCGGCTAGTAGGATGTTAAACCCCCACTTCACTTCACTACCAAGTACATTAACTAAATACTACCAAATACCGGTACTTCATTATTTATTTTATTGAAATAAACTAACAGATTAGTTGAATTATACAAAAACAGATTAGTTGAATTATACAAAAACAAGTTGAGTTAAGAAATATAAAATACATTCATGCACAAAAAATATATTCTGACTCTGTACTAGTACATTAATTACATTTACATGTAAAATACAGATGTAACGTCATCCTTTGATGTTGGCGTACCATTATTTCAAATAATCGTACAAGCAACTTGCCAATCGTACATTAAATGAAATGAAATGGGGTTTAACGTCCTACTCCTATACTGGGCTAATGAAGACGGGCATACGTCATACAGTGTTCTATGAGGGAAATTTTGCCCGGGCAGCGGCACTATCGCCTACTCTTATATCGATTTCCAACTGCCAAGGGATATTTTGCGTGCATTCCAATGTATACACGGGACCTTGGTTTTTTGTCTCATCTGAAGGACTAGACAGCTGTCCTTGTCAGGCCCTCCGTCCTGCATCACTGACAAGGGGGAACCACGCCGGAAAATCTGGATGAACTTTCTCAACCAATGCAGGTATACACCCGACCTCCAGGCTAGCAAGCCAGCGTCTTACCCACTTAGCCACATGATCCCCTCTAACCGTCCATTATCTATACTAGATGATATATTGGACTCGTGTGACATATTTCATTGAAAAGCACGTGCGGGATAGTGTCTGTATTTTAAGTTGTTTAATGGTCTCGAGCTAAAGTCATTGCATAATATATTGAAACAACACTCGGCTAACGTCTCATGCAGTATCAATATATTACTTTAACTTAAACATGCATTATGCAAGAGCAAAATCTGCTTATTACAAGTCTTTCTTTAGGCCTGAAATGTTATCTAAATTATCAATTAGACATTAATTAACTTATCCAGACCATAATAAACTCTCGATGTCAAGGCTAGTCTTCGATGTTGGCTGGATTAGATTCCTATATGCCGCTAACGGCCATTGATAATTAAATCAGAAAAAGTGGATAATCGAGACTATGCTGTTTATATTAATGATTTTAGTAATGATGACTGAGACTATGCAAAAATTTCACCCGCTTCTTTCTCGGCTCATAGTGGATCAATTTGACTGAAATTTCCAGCAAATTACCTTTACATTATCTAGTTTTTAACTATTATAGGGCTGACCTTAAAAATATCTTTGTTTCACCAAACCCGACCCACAATCGAGGAGAAGGGTCGGTAGGTCGGGTTTTTTTCAGATCTTTTTTTTAAGAGCTAATTTGACAGCTTGATAATTTTCCGGGTGCAAACATTCGTCTTCTTTTATTGGCAAACAAATCAATGACATCGGCATCGGGATTTTTCTTGATGCACGACTCGCACACAAATTGCGACAAACTCACGTTTGAAACTCCCTCAACACGTTTTTAACGATCGTGCGGGTTGTGCCTTTATTTTTCTCGAAAACGGATATTGAAAATATCGTCGTCATGTTTAAAACGACGCCCCACAGACATAGAGGCAGAATCATTTCGTGGGAATGGACGTGCTTTCGTCTGCAACCATTTTGTTGAGAAGCGACACCTATGACGCTTTCGTCTTGATCAACCAGTTTCAATAATGAATCAAACCATAGCCATAATAAAGGGAAATAACTCTCGTGATATATTTCAGGTTGACACACAAAATAAAATAAAAAGATCGCGGAAAAGTGCAATAAAATAATTTAAGTCGGGGGTGGTTTTAGTTAGTCGGTCGCATTAGGCGAAACAAAGATATTTTTAAGGTCAGCCTAGCGATAACTGCCATCTCTTTATCTAATCTCCCATAATGTATCTTTAATGTCTCACTCTTGACCATTAAACCATACTTAATTTGGATTTTACAATTATACCAAGATCAACCCTTGTACAGATTGGTGTGAACGCAAAAGATCCCTTGACAATTGAGTAGGTGCCCTTGCATTGTTGTGCACATAACAGTACCCTCGACAGTTGAGTAGGTGCCCTTGCATTGGCATGCATGTAACAGTATCCTTGACAGTTGAGTAGGTACACCCACATTAGTAGCTCGATTTACCCAAATTCACCATCACTTCAACTCGTATAATAATATTTTTCTACTTGTACATCGACTTTTGATAATTTACCGTTCTTTGAATCTGATTAAAATACAGATCTATATTTTATTTAGTTTTTTTGGTACTTTCGATGGCCTCCACTACATGACGTCAGACATTGATCAATCAACGTTGACGTTTCTAGTTGTTTACCCACTGTTCCGTGCACCTCACACCAAAAATTTGCCGTAACAGACCATTTTATTGGCTAATTCCTCACATCATCCAGAACGCTGGTTATATAACAACTCTTCCAGATCCTAGCGTACTGAAGACAAATAAAACGAAATTTTGAACTACAGTATGATAAACGAGACAAAAAAGCCTCTGTGTTTTAATTAGATTGTATTTCTTTATGCCAATTTGCCTGTTAGGGTAAATAGTGTTCCTCTGTGTTGGCGTAAAGTACATGTAGTTAAATCCTCTGTGAACGACCGCTAACAAATTATACACTAAACGTCTACATTGTACATGTGTTTCAACGAGAACTGTTTCAGTGTGTTTTCGTGTGTTTGCGTAAAGTACTCCCCTCCGTGAACGACCGCTTACATATTTTACACTGAAAGGGTTTTTCACCGGTGTGAATGCGGATGTGATTTTGCAGGAAGAATTTCCGCGTGAAACGCTTGCCACAATATTTACAACTGAACGGCCGTTCCCCGATATGAACGGTTTGCAAATGTAGTTTCAAACTACCCTGTTGACTGAAGGAACTACTACAAACATCGCAAGAGAATGGCTTTATACCAAGATGGATTAATTTATGTCTTCCCAGGTCACCACTCTGAAAGAATTTCTTGCCGCAATCGTCACACTGAAAGTCTCGCTGGCCCGTGTGGATTTTGAGGTGCGATTTAAGACTACCTTGAGAACAGAAAAACTTTGAACAAACTTCGCATTGGTGTGGTTTGATGTCGCTGTGTGTTTGAATGTGACCTTTGAGAGCACTACTCTGAGCGAAACCCCGTCCGCAGGTTTCACAAGTAAATGGTTTACTCTTTGAATGAACGCGAAGGTGGTCGCCGAGATGACTTTTGGTACGAAACGTCTTCGGACAGATATCACATTTATGTTTCTTGATAACTCCAGCCGGGTGTGTGTGAACGTACTGATGCGATGAAAGGTGGCTACGGGAACGAAAAACTTTGTTGCACTGTTCACACGGAAACAGTCTGTCGTCGTAATGCATAGCTTGATGACTCTTTAAACTGGTTTTGCTTTTGAAGAATTTGCCGCATTCTACACAGTGAAATTTTTTTTCAACATTTTGATCGTGTACTATTAGATGTTTCTTCATATTGCCCATATCGTTAAAAGATTTCTCGCACATGTCACATTTGAACGGTTTTAGTCCTGAATGTATGCGCTTGTGACGAACCAGACTATGATTAGCGCTGAACGACTTCCCACATGTGTCACACTGAAATATCTTATCCTGCGTGTGAACATTTTTATGGGTTCTCAAGGCACTCATCGAGTTGTACGATCTCGCACACGAGTCAAAATCACACGTAAACAAAGTTCTCACTGGATCGTGGCTCTTCATGTGCGTCTTTAAAAATTTGAAAGATTTTCCACAAATTTCACATGGTTGGCGTTTAGCGGAATGTGAACGCATATGCGACTGGAGATTACCACCATCATTAAAGGCCTTGGAACAATGTGAACACTTAAAAGGTTTTTCACCCGTATGAATGCGATAATGGCGTGTTAGGCCCGTTTTTGATCCAAAAATCTTGTCGCAGATGTCACACTCATGCCGATTTCCTCGTTTTTCTGACTTGGGTGGGCAATCATTTTCCTTGTGTGGACTTGATTTTTTCTTTTTAGATGTGGTTAATTTTTTCTTTGATCTTCGTCTTCGTGTTTTATGTATTTTACCGTCCTCATTTTTAGAACTGCGACCTGTATTAGAATGTGTTTCTAGTCGTTTATTTGATGATGATTGTGGTCTTGTAGTATATGATCTTGTTCGTGTATTTGGTGAAAGTGTAGATGTGGAAACATCTTCCTCAGCGGCCATATTATTACTACTAGGTACTACCGGTATTATTTTATCATTTACTTTAGTCTTTCGGTTTTTGTCAGTCACTGAGCATTTTCACATAGATTCTCTGGCGATTCCATTGAATCACTGATTGAAAAATTCTTGATTTGTTCGGCCTTCCAATTCTGGCTTATTCCTTCAATTTATACAGCTTGCAAATCGCTTTCTCCTAAGTTAAAGAAACAGAACGCTAAAAGGCTCCCGAGGTCTAAAGAAAGTTTACGCTCTGCACGAAACCGGAAGTTGACGAACTGTTCGATACACTACGGTCATATTTTGAGTTGTTTCGTCCAGACCTGAAGGTTATCTCGTCCCAGTTCCACGCTTTTTATAGATAATGTTATTCAGTGCTGGGATTTCAGGGACGACAAAACGGGATCACCCTTTTTAAAAAAAAATGTCCGGGGCATGAAACTGGGCGAATTAGGGGTGTAGGCTGTTTCGTAACCTGGCTGTTTCGTACTTGGTTCATTCGTACCTCACTTCGTACCTCAAATTGATTCGTACCTTTTCCCATGTTGTTGAAATCAGTTGAAAAAAATTGAAAATGCCGAACCAGAATTAGAATATGCACGAGATTTGTACCTCAAATTGATTAGTTCCTTTTTCTAAATCCAAAGGCTGCGCTAAATTTATAAAAATGGCTGCCTAACGAGAATTAGAATACACACGTAATTTGTACCTCAAATTGATTCGTACCTTTTCCTATATGTTGTTGAAATGAATTGAAAGAAATTAAAATAAATCTATATGTTGTTGAAAGAAATTGAAATAATAAACGATTACCTGCCTTTCTTTTAAATCTGATGTTGATTATCGAACCCATTCTGCTCAGTGAGTTGTGATTTTTGACGACAGTGTTAAAGCAGTTTAAAAAACGATTGAAAAGTATATTTAATCTGGGGTTGATTATTGAACCCATTCTGCTTAGTGAGTTGTGATTTGTGATTATTGACGACAACTGATTGGTGGTTGTTAAAGCGATTAAAAACGATTGAATATACTAAGAATTCCAAAATCAATTTTACTAATTGTAAGGTGAAACTGCATGCTTTCTGATATGGTTGGGTTATTTATGCCTAGAAACAGAACGCAGCAATTAAGTCTCCAAAAGGTGCCTACGTGTGAAGATGGTCGTACGCTTTTCTTTGATCTGTTATATCATGGACCGTATATACGGTCATGGGCTATCACGGGGTAATTCTATTATTAAAACCCAACTGCATGAAAATGGCTTTCGATCGTAACCGATATAAATTTAGTGAAATGCTGAAGCAATTTTAGTATAAATGTATGTGAATTACTACTGATGAAATGAAATGGAGTTTAACGTCCTACTGTTCTGCTCCTAACCTGGTCTAATGAAGACGGGCATACGCCATACAGTGTGCTATGAGGGAAATTTTGCCCGGACAGCGGCACTACGACCTACTCTTATATCGAATTCCAACTGCCAAGGGATCTTTTACGTGCACGCCAATGTGTACACGGGACCTCGGTTTTTCGTCCCATCCGAACGACTAGACAGCTTTCCTTGTCAGCCCCTCCGTCCTGCATCACTGACAAGGGAGAACCACGCCGGAAAATCTGGATGAACTTTCTCGGCCAATGCAGGGATCGAACACCCGACCTCCACTTAGCTAGCGAGCTAGCGTCTTACCCACTTAGCCACCTATTGGGCAGGCTGTGTAATATAAATGTAGCGTAGCCGTTGGATTTGATCAAATCGTTTCACCTTTATTTCAATTTCTTTTAACTGATTTCAACAACATAGGAAAAGGTACGAATCAATTTGAGGTACGAAGTGAAGTACGAAACGGCTCATGTGAGGTACGAATGAACTAAGTACGAAACAGCCAGGTTACGAAACAGCTGACATCCCGAATTAGTTGGCAGGTATTGGTTGGGGCAAATGCCCGCCCGAGACGATATTTATCGGCACCGGCGGCAGGCCTACCGGCTATAGACGTTATCGGCTTTTGATCTATTTCACATGCACACTTGCAAATTTCGTCAAGGTCACGAGATGTTTAGCACGTGATTGTTGATGAGGAGTGTGGGTTAGGGTAAGGCTTAGGGCTAGTTGGATTAGAATTAGAGTCTCAGTTAAACATACATTATGCAAGAGCTAAATCTGCCTATTGCAGGTCTTTCTTTAGGCCTGAAATGTTATCTAAATTATTAATTAAACATTAATTAACTTATCCAAACCATACTCAACCCTCGATGTCATCGCTAGCAGGGCCTGCGAAGTGCGATGTTTATTGGATTAGGTTCCGATTTGCTGCTCGACTTCCATTCATGATTAATCATGAAATGGATAATCGAAAGTATGTTTTTTTTTTTATCGTACCGATTTAGTAATGATCATGATCGAGGCCAGGCCAAAAATTCAATCGCTAAAATCTCGGTCCAGAGTGGATCGATCAATTTGACTGAAATTTTCAGCAAATTTCCTTTACATTATCTAGTTTATAACTATTAAGTGAGAACTGTCATCGCTTAAATCTAATCTCCCATAATGTATCTTTAACGTTAGCTCTGTTTGTAAAAATATCTCGTGACCTATGACGACGCTTTCAGGACAACTGTCATTGAAAACGCTGGGAATATTAAATGTTGTACGTCAGCTGGATATATCTTGTGTTTACTCATATTGTCATATGAGATGCTAATTGTAGGCCGGTTGGGGAGGTTCGGGAATTTCCGGAGCCCAAAATGGCCGCTTTTTATAAATGAGTATTTTGGGTAATACTAACCCGAACCCTAACCCTAACCTTTTTAAGAGGGGTAAACGTTAAATTAGATCCAAGTTCAGTCTTCTAAAAAGGGTTAGGGTTCGGGTTAGTATTCCCCCAAATACTCATTTATAAAAAGCGGCCATTTTGGATTCCGGAAACACCCGAACCTCCCCAACCGGCCTACAATTAGCATCTCCCGTTTGTCATCTAGCAAATGAGAAGTTGAGAATATAGCCTAAACACGTTGTTGAGATATACTGAAGTGTTTATTTTTAGCTACGACTTGATGCCTTAATTGTCTTTATTAATTAGGACGAATTACCCATCAATGTACGTATAGCTGCAGTATTGTATCGGCTTACTTCAACAAGATGGAAGACATCAGTAGTTCAACCATATCTAATCAATTTTAATTTATCTGCAAATATTGTCAGTAAAGTTCATCAAACGGCGTTTGTAACAAACTTGGAACGGCAATTCATAATTGCGGTGCCTTAGTCAATGCTCGACCCATAAAGGTAATTTGATTGGGTGTTGTACACGACATATTTAGCTCCGCTTTAATTGGTTACATCTATTTAACAAGGCCAAACGCATAATTTCCCCAAGGTCACGAGATGTAAACAGGGCGCTAGCGCTAAACCAAGACCTAGCCCTACGCCTTACACTAACCCTAACTCACAAATCTCCGCAACAATCACGTGCCCTAACCCTGTTTATATCCAGTGACCTTGGGTGAATCTGCATTTGGCCTTGCCAAAAAGATCTAGCTGCTTTAATGGAATTAAGATGTCAAACCTGTTCCGTTTTAAAATCCCGGGTAAAGCCAGCTTTTGACGCTTCGATTTAAAAACGGTGATTTGTACCCGTGTCAGGTAGGATTTTCTGCTTTTTAAAAGTGTCATTAGATGTGGTAGAAATGTAACAATAATCAATCGTGGTTTTGGAGAAAAGGTTGACAGTTTTGCTTCACATCGGAATCTTCTAGAAGGAACTACATCTCGAGATGCGCAGGGTCAAGAGACGAGGTTTCGTATCTAATTCTCATCGACTATAATATCTTGTTTTAGTTATAGTGAACATAGGTATATCTAGTGTTTACCCATATTGAGCATAGCTATATCTGTTGTTTATCTTATTGATCAGAGCTATATCTTGTATTAGTCATATCGATCATATCTATATCTAGTGTTTATCCATATTGATCATAGCTATATCTAGTATACCCATATCGATCACAGCTATATCTAGTGTTTACCCATATTAATCACAGCTATATCTAGCGTTTACCCATATTGATCATAGCTATATCTAGCGTTTACCCATATTGATCATAGCTATATCTAGCGTTTACTCATATCGATCATAGCTATATCTAGTGTTTACCCATATTAATCACAGCTATATCTAGCGTTTACCCATATTGATCATAGCTATATCTAGCGTTTACTCATATCGATCACAGCTATATCTAGTGTTTACCCATATTAATCACAGCTATATCTACCGTTTACTCACATCGATCATTACTAGATCTAGTCTTTACCCATATCGATCACAGCTATATCTAGCGTTTACTCATATCGATCATAGCTATATCTTGTGTTTACCCATAGTGATCATAGCTATATCTTGATCTAGTGTTTACCCATAGTGATCATAGCTATATCTTGATCTAGTGTTTACCCATACTGATCATAGCTATATCTTGTGTTTACCCATAGTGAACATATAGCTATATCTCGTGTTTACCCATATTGAACATAGCTATATTGATCATAGCTATATATTGTGTTTACACCCAAATTGTCAGCGATCATAGCTTAAAGATACATTATGGGAGATTCGATAACGATTTGGCAGTTCTCACTATAATAATTAAAAACTAGATAACGTAAAGGCAATTTGCTGAAAATTTCATTCAAATTGATCCACTATGAACCTCGGTCATCATTACTAAAGTCAGTACGATAAACAGCATAGTCTCGATTATCCATTTAATCGTTTAATGGAGAAGGAAAGTGATGCAGTAAATCGGCTCACAAACCACTAAAGATCGCAGGCTAGCGATGCCATCAAGAGTTGATTATGGCCTGGATAGGTTAATTAATGTCTAATTAATAATTTAGATAACATTTCAGGCGTAAAGAGAGACCTGCAATAGACAGATTTAGCTCTTGCATAATGCATGTTTAAGGGTTGGGTTAGAGTTAAAAAAGTAAAATACCAATATGTCTCCATGTGTAAGCAGTATATTGGATATTATCAGTTAATGGTAGAATATCCTTTTATCATTCCCCACTCTTGACTTTATCTAACCTATTGGTTCTGGACCAGGTCCTGTAGGTGGTGTGACAGTAGTAGTTGTGGTTGGTGATGGGATTGTTGATATTTCAGTACATGTTGCTGTAGGTATAACCCCGTCGGGTACATAACCGGGTTCGTCACATTCACACACGTAATCACCAAGAACAACGGGTGAACCAGCGGGAATAGATTTCCAATACATACCATATGGGCCGTAGAAGGCGTTACATATTCCTGTAAAATACAGTAACAAACAATGTTTTACCTGAGAGAATTGGGTGGGGTGTAGGTAGTTACTTTAGTAACGGTACATGTCTGACCCGACTAGCCTTCCTCACCGTTACTGACTGTCCCTATACACATGTAATATGAAAATAACGCTTTACATCACCTCGGTTCTAAGGCTATTTTGGAATCCCTACCGTCTATTTTTCACCGTGAGTCTTCTTTGTTCGTTAATTATATCATTCCAATTCTAAATTTTGAATATTGACTGAACAAAGGGCCCTCACATAGGTGAGGGGCTGAGGGAGGCATATGCTAGGGGCGCAAATTATGGACTAGCCTCCTTGGAGGCGGAGATAGTAAATCACCAGCCTTTCCTTCCCCTAAACCTGCTTTGTAAACCAGTTCATATTTCAGCAAATAGAAAGGGTGGAATTTTGATTTTTCAAAGATATATTACAGGGTTTGTCGATTAAACGTTGAATTTTGAAGGGGAAATAAACATACAAATTTTACATATAAATTTTACATAATAAATAGTTATTTAGAAAAAGTGTTAAAAATATAAAAAAATAGATCGCCAGGCAACGAACACACGCCTACAGCAGCTAAGTAGTCCGAGGAGTCAACAAGGGTTATCGCATATTTATTTGAGACTTTGTAGCAATATCGTTGTTGCGACATTGTTTTAAATTTATAGACAAGGAATAGAGAAATAAGATGGTTTAAACAACATTTTTATCTTTACAAATTATTCTCTATTGTCAGTATAGTAGCTATGGTATGAGTTTATTTAAAACGCAAATTAATTGTTTATGAAAAAGTGTGAGAATAACAGGAAAGAGGGTCTGAGTTCAAGGATAGATTGTGTCGAAAAACATGTGACGGAAAATTACGATTGCATCATTTGGCTTATTTGACCAATATCTATAATTATTTACATGATATTTGACCAATTAGATAATTGAAAGTCAATAAGCTAAAGCTACAGAACTATCATGTTGGTGGGCGATTGTCCGACAACAGCTTGATTCCATAAGGGGGAAGATGTAGCAATTTCTATCAGCAGACTTGCCCAACGAGTCTGGCTGAATGAGGTTTGAGAGAATGACTTTATTATTGTAATCTATACTATGCTTTTATCCGTGTATCCAGCTTGATATATAAAATGTAAAAACGAACTGTTGCTTTGTTATAACTACTGGTAAGACAAGCGTCTTAAGAAAATAGTAAGAAGTAAATACACAACGTGAAGCAGAAGCAAAGACAGCTAGAGACTAATTCTAGACGACCACAAGGCTACTAAGATATGTAGTAAGAAAAGATGCATGGGTCATACGTAGGATGTGGCGACCGGAATCAATAACCCGCTCTCCACGTCTGACAGAAGGCCCATGGTGCTACATATCAGCATCGTTTCTCCATTTTTTTTTTTTAAGATTAAATCATTAAAGGGCGATCGTGTTTTAATCCGTTGAAATCTCCACAATCCGATGGTCTAACTTATATAACATTTGAAGCCAACATAAAAACCTGTAATGAACAGGCCTGTCCAACCTCGTGGGTTTTCTCCGGGTCCTCCGGTTTCCTCCCACTGCTAAAGACCCCTACGCGCAAGCGAATTATGGAATTAAAATTGAACCATGTGTTAGTCCCGAAATGACCTAGTTTGTGTCGAGTGGACGTTAAACCCCATTTCTCTCCCTCTCTCTCTGTAATGGGCAGATTTAGCATTTACATATTGTATCTTTAAAGAAATATACGATTTGAAGACATTAAATACAGTGAGTGAATGCAACCAATGTATATGCTACATGTTTTGTACGTGTTTGACAATAAAAAAAATAGCATATATCAGTGACGAGTGTTTTCATTTTCCGACTTAGGCCTACGATAGACTATCGTTTTTCTGTGTATAGCTGAATAAATGAAAAGGGGTTGAGTGTTCCTGTGTAAAGAAGTTTCTACACTACATAATTCCAGTCTAAAAATGACGTCGAGAAAGATAAATGAGGTTTAACGTCCATTCGATACAAACTAGGTCATTTCGGGACTAACATATAATTATAATTCAAATATATTTCAGTAATTCGCTTGCACGTAGAGGTCTTTAGCAGTGGGAGGAAACCGGAGGATCCGGAGAAAACCCAAGAGGTTGGACAGGCGACCCCACTCCTTGTCACGTACAACCGGTAATCTAAACTACGCCAGTTGACTTAATGACAGACCTTATGATACAGTGATAATTATTAATGAATCGTTTTTAGACGAGTTATTTGCCCCTGAATCGGATTCAGACCAGTTTTTTTTATTACCCCACTCACTTAGCAATACCCAATCTGATTAAAACACAGATCCTATTTCGTTTCGTTTTTTATAGTTCAAAATTTCATTTTACTTGTCTAATGTAGTACAGGCCATTGCAAGTATAAAAAAAAACGAAACGAAATATAGATCTGTATTTTGATCTGTATAAAACAGATTTTCCACGTTACAGACACCTGTGCATAATTATATATCAAAGACAGCAATATCTTACCGCTGGGACAGGTAGGGCAACATATACCATCACCTTCAACAAAATATCTAACCGCTGGGACAGGTAGGCAACATACACCATCACTTTCAACAAAATATCTTACCGCTGGGACAGGTAGGCAACATACACCATCACCTTCAACAAAATATCTTGCCGCTGGGACAGGTAGGGAAACATATACCATCACTTTCAACAAAATATCTTACCGCTGGGACAGGTAGGCAACATACACCATCACCTTCAACAAAATATCTTACCGCTGGGACAGGTAGGGCAACATATACCATCACCTTCAACAGAATATGGATCGGTACATGGAACTGAAAGACATGAACCATGGGCCTTGATGACACCTTCTTGTCTACATTCACAGTATGAACAGTCCGTTGGGTAATAAATTTCTCCAATATTAAGAACAGTCCCATCTTGGCAAACACATGGTGGTTTTGTTGTCGTTATCAATGACGTCGTGGTATCGGGATATTGTACATTGGTAGTTGTAGAGAGCGCTGGTGGCATGGCCAACGACAATGCAGGTAATAGCCATATAACCAAAAATTGTAAAAACATCTTGGTAGCTAGTGATATCGAGAGAAGAAATCATGGCTTTTATCTTACTCAAGTGAATCATCAAGCCATATGTTACAAACAGACTGTCAAAATTATTATTGATACTTTTTAAAAAAAAAACGAATTTCTGTACGTCTGACACAACAGGCTCTGACGTTGTCATTTCATGGGTTTAACGTGGCAATTCATATCAATAGGCCATTGATGTAATGATTGTATTTAAACAGTAATAGTAATCTAATTAATTGACAATGTATTGGTCCTTGCCAGGCATCAATATGTGTTGCCTCTAGTGAGATTAAAAGTGTTTAACAAGAGATTTTGTTTTTGTTGAAGCCATCTTGTACAATATGGGATTGATAGGGATACTGACGTAAATCCGCTAGTAAAGGGGCATGGTCACACTGAAAAGCAGTGAATATTCGGTAGGCCTCTACAATCACTGATAAGGATGATATCAATGCGACTTAATGGGTCTCAAATATTAACTTTTTTCCACCGACAAATTAAATTCTAAAAGATTTTTTTAATGTACATGTATTAGAAAAATAAATAAAGACGTTTGACGTATGTATTTGTAGGTAAGAATTATTTCCTATTTAGTGTAAATGGGTATTAAAATGACTAAAAGGCAGCATTCTGCCCGAAGCAGTAACGTTTTATGTAAACAATGCAAGCGCCATTCAGCCAATGATTGACGCCGCGTGCTGTGACGGCACGTGTTAGAGGCAGTCATCTTTTACAGAGATATTAGAAGACTCGTAATTCTCTGTGAAACAGATTGGGGCATGGTTAGTACTCATATCTGGCTGATATGGAATAATAATTACTGGTTTATTAACATGCAACGTTTCGTCTTTATCAAGCAAATGATAACATATGTATTTATATACAGTAAATATTTGATCCCAGAAATGTGTTCGGAAGTCTCTGATCTGGGCCCTGTTTCTCGAAATCTTAACTAAAGATAAAATCCAATTTTAGTAGATACTTCAATTTTCATTGGCTAAGCACTAAAATCAATCTAATATTATCCATTCAAATTACTAAAATTTGGATTTTATCCTAGTTAAAATTTCGTGAAACAGGCCCCAGGTTCTCCAGCGGGATGGATGCCATAGGCGTACGTGGCCGAACTTGTTTGGGGGGGGGGGCAGCATATTTTCCGGACAAATACATTTCTATAGAGTCGGCGGAGCCGCGGGCGGCGAAGCCGTCCACCCGCGAGTGCCAGAGGCGCGAAGCGTCCGACGGGGGGTCTGGGGGGCCTCCCCCATAAAATTTTGAAAACCAGACGGCCGTAGACGCGATTTCCAGGCATTTCGAATACTTTCTAGTAATTTGGAGTGGGTAGTAAATTATGTCAGTTGCAGCATAAAAACTGGTAAAAAGTCCTTATTAAAATACAAGCTCTATTACTACGAAAACAAGAACAAGTCGAACGATTTACTTTTGCCACATTTTTCATTTTATGAGACTTCACATTTTTGATCCAGATCACAGATCTCCTCCTCTGGCATCGACAGGTAGCATATGAAGTGTATGTATGGATAGGAAAGGCATAAACAGAGGGTTTTTACTGCTTTTCAGCTGCTCACTTCTATCACTGTGCTCGTCCGGTGCATGGAGTTGGATGCCAGTATACAGGAACACAGTACTCAGGAACTGAGAAAGGCCATGTGTACGTGCTAGTTCTATTCAGACGGCGTACGTGTTCATCATTGATTGGACTGCTTTCTTTCCGCTTCCATATTATTAAAAATATTAAAACCCGACAGACGGCGCGACGCTTCCCGACAAACTGAGCATTCATTCCCGACAAGACAATAGCCTTCCCCGACAAGGCCATACCCCTACCCCCACCCCATTTTCAAAAACTCCTCGGCTAATGACCGATCTCACAATTCTGAGCTCTTTTCAGATTTCTATTTTTTTTCATGAAAATATTTGAGGGGGCCGGTGCCCTCCCGCCCCCCCCCCCCCCCCGCCTCGTACGCCTATGATGGGTGCACAGAACGCTTTTACACCTCACTTTGGGAGTACGCGGCGACAACTCACATAAGCAGACAGGCGACAATATTTTCAACATCCGAGTCAAAATATGTCGATAGATGAATTTAATAAGTTTGATATATATTTATCCACCTTCGATGACAGATGCCCGTCTTCATTAGCCCAGTTTTGGAGCAAAACAGTAGGACGTTAAACCCCATTTCATTTCATTTCATTTCGATGACAGATGAAAGACGAAACCTGGTTAAATTGACACGGAGTATACCGACATCTGAAAGCCACTGTGATCTATCAATAGTCCTGTATATTGATTGTCATCCCGACCAGATGTTTCTGATGCTTTTACTCGCATTTATTGTTTACTGGTTTTCTTGACATGAGAGAGAGAGAGAGAGAGAGAGAGAGAAATGGGGTTTAACATCCACTCGACACAAACTAGGTCATTTCGGAACTAACATATGGTTTAATTTTATTTCAATAATTCGCTTGCGCGTATGGGTCTTCAGCAGTGGGAGGAAACCGGAGGACCCGGAGAAAACCCACAAGTTTGGACAGGCGACCCTACTCCTTGTCACGTACAACCAGGAATTCGAAACCCAGTCTGTTGACTTAATGACAGGCCTTATGATACAGCGTGCACGTGCTAACCATTCGGCCATCCAACCCCCCTTCTTGACATTAACAATAAAGATGCATTGTGTAAGATATGGACAAAGAACTGACAGTTCTCACTATAATAGTTCAAAATCGATAATGAAAAGGGAATATGTTGAAAAGTTCAGTCACATTATTTCATTCTGAGCGGCGTTTGGGACGTTTGAATAAGAGCGTAGTCTTCTTACGATAATAAACAAGGTCCCGATTTTCCATTTTTGAATTAAATTATTAACTGTTAATCGCAATGTTGGCGGGTGCACG
Source organism: Patella vulgata (assembly GCF_932274485.2). Lineage (NCBI taxonomy): Eukaryota > Metazoa > Mollusca > Gastropoda > Patellidae > Patella > Patella vulgata. Next base: position 4,193,865 of record NC_065887.2, read on the forward strand.
TTTGTGTTGGTCCACCCGTATGTTTAGAGGGAGTCGTGGTTCCCCTACGTACGACTCTCCGTAGCTGCAATATGGTAAACACAGTCTTTGGGTTGATGGGGTGGTTGGGTTCAACTTTCCATTTGCTTTGATGAAATTTACTCCAATCCCTGGATGCTGGTGTAATATTCTCCTTATTTGGTATGATACCTTGCCGTTAAAGGGGATTGATATTCGTACAGGTTCTTTATGGGGTGTCGGTGGTTTTGGGTCATCTTATAGGGTTTTATTAATTATTTTCTGTACCACCTCTTGTGGGTATCAATTAAGTTCAACGAGTACTTTTCTGCACGTGATCATACATAAATATAAATAAAGCCGGCACAAAAGAGATAACTCTTGATTAATTAAAGTGGGGGGGGGGGGGATGGGGTTTAACGTCCACTCGACACAAACTAGGTCATTTCGGGACTAACATATGGTTTAATTTTATTTCAATAATTCGCTTACTTTTCTGCACCAGTCGGAAATGAAATGAAATGAAATGGAGTTTAACGTCCTACTGTTCTGCTCCTAACCTGGGCTAATGAAGACGGACATACGCCATACAGTGTGCTATGAGGGAAATTTTGCCCGGACAGCGACACTACGACCTACTCTTATATCGAATTCCAACTGCCAAGGGATCTTTTACGTGCACGCCAATGTGTACACGGGACCTCGGTTTTTCGTCCCATCCGAACGACTAGACAGCTTTCCATGTCAGCCCCTCCGTCCTGCATCACTGACAAGGGAGAACCACGCCGGAAAATCTGGATGAACTTTCTCGGCCAATGCAGGGATCGAACACCCGACCTCCAGGCTAGCGAGCTAGCGTCTTACCCACTTAGCCACGTGATCCCCTTGCACCAGTCGGACTAATGAACACGTGATCATACATAAATATAAATAAAGCCGGTACAAAAGCCAATCTCCTGGGTTTTCTCTGGGTCCCCCGGTTTCCTCCCACCGCTAAAAACCTCTACGCGCAAGCGAATTATTGAAATAAAATTGAATATCAATCATATTTACCTGTCATTATAAATCAATTCAGGTACAATACTACCTTTTTATACACCAGGGGCCTGTTTCACAAAATTTTAACTAAGATAAAATCAAAATTTTAGTAATTTGATTGGATAATATTAGATTGATTTTAGTGCTTAGCCAATCAAAATTGAAGTATCTACTAAAATTGGATTTTATCTTTAGTTAAAATTTCGAGAAACGGGGCCCTGCTCTTATCAACATAATAATATGTAAAGAAAATCATTCTTTGTTTAGTCTAATAAAAGTCAAGAAATCCCGCTCTCTCGCGGCTTTGTTTTGTTATGAGTTAACATAGCGAGGCACGAAATGAACAATGCGAAGTTAATAAGTTTCTTGGCTTCGTACTGATTATTTCTTGCTTTTGCACCGAACCTCAAACCTTCTTGGCCTTTGCACTTGTTTAACGCAAGGGGGAGATGTGGGAGGGGGGGGACAAAAGAGTACCCAACGGCTTTCATATGTATACATGTCTTCATTAGCCCGTTTGGAGCAGAAATCAGGAGCCGTAGTGGCTCAGTGTGTGAGCTGCTGGCCCCCTAAACCGGAGGTCCTGGACCTACAAAACGTGGTTTACGGGCATCACCTTAGCAACCTATACCTACAAGACATGGTTTAGAGGCATCATCTTCATAGGCGTAGGACCTCAAAGTAATTCAGGGGGCATAAGAGAAAATTGCCCGAAATCAATATAATATAATCAATATAGTATATATATCGAAATCAATATGATCAATATATATATTATATTGATGCGATGTCCGTTTTTCGGGCAATACCTATTTTCGGGCAATACCGTTTTTTCGGGCATACCTATCATAAGAGAGATTCGGGCATATTTTCGGGCATGCAGTGGACAAGAAAAAGACGATAAAATACTTTTCGGACAGTGTGGATCTCATAGAAATAAGTTAGTTATATTTTTTCTCTAAACGTTAATAGAAAAAAAAGGTCGTCGAATTTTTCATTGCCCGAAAATAAATTTGCAAAAGTGAATCTTCTTTTTACAGCCTTACTTACTTTCGTGAGGCCCGAATATTTTTACAATATATTACGCAATTTCTTAAGCTCGAGACCATTAAACAACTTAAAATACAGACACTTGCACGTGCTTTGCAATGAAATACGTCACTCGAGTTCAATATTTTACCAAGTTACGCTTGGCACATTGCCCGTACGATTATTTGAAATAATGGTACTCCAACATCAAAGAATGACGTCACATCTGTATTTTAAATGAAATGAAATGAAATGGGGTTTAACGTCCTAATGTTCTGCTCCTAACCTGGGCTAATGAAGACGGGCATACGCCATACAGTGTGCTATGAGGGAAATTTTGCCCGGACAGCGGCACTACGGCCTACTCTTATATCGAATTCCAACTGCCAAGGGATCTTTTACGTGCACGCCAATGTGTACACGTGACCTCGGTTTTTCGTCCCATCCGAACGACTAGACAGCTTTCCTTGTCAGCCCCTCCGTCCTGCATCACTGACAAGGGAGAACCACGCCGGAAAATCTGGATGAACTTTAAAAGAACATAAAGTTATTTATGGTAATAAGACTTCACTGCGTGTATTGGGTATATAAGAACGTAGGGGTATTTATGGCAACAGTCTTCACTGCGTGTATTGGGTATAAGAACGAGGGGTATTTATGGCAATAATACTTGTTTATTCGGTATAAGAATAATGTTTGTTAAAATGTATTCCACTTTGCAGTTAAACTTCTATTAAAATGTTGAATACATGATATATTAATATGTTGAATTGAACCATCTAACAATAAACTAACATAATTCATTAGAAATTACAAACAAATACTAATTACTGAATATAAATCATGTTACATTCATTCATTCATATTGCATTAATGTACTTTTAGACCAACTCTCGTCTATTTATAGGTTCAAAAGAACAGAGCCATACCCCCTTTAAATATAGTCTGACATAACAACAGGCTAATGTATGATTCTTCTACATATTGGAACATGGCCATAGATATTCATCTAAATAATATAACATATCAATACAACAATAGGTTTTCTAGGAAATTTAACAATGACGCCATTCTTAGAAATAAAACTACATTACTTGTACTTGTGTGATTTGTATTAACATTAAAGGGGTAGTAACACAGATGTTTGGTCTATATCAACATTAGAGTGGCAGGATGAGACACGAAGTGAAAGTAAAACAGACAACACGCGGACATTGTAATAAAACACCAATCAAGTCAATGAACAGTTTATAATAGACACGTGTCTATCATGACGTCATATAGGTTGTTTATTATTAGATTATTACCTTGATTACAAACACGACTGACTGTCAAATTCAAATATACACTGACTCGGTCATAGTGCCGCTGCCCGGGCAAAATTTCCCAAAAAGCACACTGCATGGCGTATGCCCGTCTTTATTAGCCCAGTATAGAAACAGAACAGTATGACGCTAAACGCCATTTCGTTATTATTTTTATTGATAAAGATCGAAGGAATTGAAAATTGTCAACATTTGTCGTCCTATAGGATATATTCAACACAGGTCAGTGATGAACCTATTTTCATTCAGAAGGAATCCAATCCGGGGAATGGATCGTTCATATTTTAATTTTGTTTTCTTAATTAAATGTTAAATAATCAATCTGAGTTTATTTAACCCCGGATTAAGTCATGGAAAATTTCATAATTTCCCCAAAATAATTCTTTAAAATATGCTTCTATATTTAACAATATATGTATTACTATTGAGCCTATATACAGTAGAGGTTATTTAGGTTCTCTAAAAGATGCTCTGGTTAATGTATTGAAATCGTTAGTTAGTTTCAGTGACAACGAGAACTAGGTTAACAAGGATATGTCCGGTAGATTAAAATCGGGCAATGACATCATAGTCTGGTAATCCAAATATGGTAATCTCATGCTTTAAAAACGTGGACACCCATCGTCCTGAGTACCCATACAAGGACACTGTGTTGGAATTCAGTGTAGCTTCTGGGTAGCTGACCAATAAGATAAAGGAATTAAGTACCTGGTCAATTTCCCGGTGGTCAGTCCATGATCCATGCACGTATCCTCTTTATAAGAACGGGCGGGGTTTAAATTTGTTTAGACATCATAGGGAAGACATCAGTGGCGGTCCTAGAGGGACATATTACGTAAGCCGGTCTTCATTAGTCCAGTCAGAGCAGAACAGTAGGACGCTAAACCCCATTCCATTTGTTTATATATTCGTCTGTAACTTTAAGTCAGGTGATCGATTCTCCCTAGTGATACCTATCTCTTTATTGTTACCGTTAGCCAGTTTTATACACTCGTTTATTAAAAGTACAATTTTAATTATTCATCTGAGTTCTCGTCGTTAGTATTGGAATAAGCTACAACCCCCTGAAAACAGTACTACGGCACTTGGAATAGATAGTCTCGATTGGCATGTACCGTTACTACGATAATAAACAAAGTCTTGATTAACTAATTTAAACGTTAAATTAATAAATTGCGCGATTGTTCTAAGTCATTCAATGTCAAGGTCAACCGATGTTCTAGAGAGTTCATTATGGGCGTGTCATGTTCATATATGCCTAATTAATACTTTATATAACGTTTGTAGCCAATAAAAGATCTGCAATATGCAGATATAGAGCTTGTATAATGTATATTTTACTAATTTAACTAAATGAGAAGTGATATTAAATGTTCTTGAAAGACTAAGTATATCTCGCCTTGTACACGACACTTATAGTTATACGCCTTGTACCCTCTGTGACAGTATTGGTTCTTTAATCAAGTTCGGATGACAAGACTAGTTTAACATCTTAAAATACTTTTATTCTCTGCTTCTTCTAACATATTATATACAAAACTTAAAGACTCCATAACTAACTTGTGTTGAGAGAGCCATGTCCTAGCTCGGCTAGGCACGAGTGTGCCAACTCCCAACTAATTTACATTACGTGGCCGTTGTCCGGTCTTAACTCCAGACCTGCGTGGCCTGTCCCGGCCGGACCTGTCTGTCGATTTGTTTCTTAATCTGGTTTTATAAACCCTTCCAAACAAAGGATCTTATTAGGCATCTGGCTAATGTATCATATCAAGTTTAACATTCGATACATGCTAATCAGACAAAGAAAGTTTAAATAAAACATGCCAGCAAGTTAACGTTTACATAATCGTTACATAATCACATAGACCAAGAACTCCAGGCATGCCGATAACGAACAAGTGTCAAGTTGGCAGGAAGCGTCTTTAACATCAGATAATCTGTGATTGTGTAACACCTCCTAACCGCCGACACGCGTTTTCGACCAAGCGCAAACATTTTACTGAATACAGAAAAATTATTCCGGATTTCAAATCTCCCCGAATCACATAAAAAGTTCCACATGTAAACACCTGGCATTTGTAGAAATATCCTGCCCACATAATGTTGCCACAAAATAAAATTTGCACACAGTAGGTACATGTACAGACATGACACAATATACAGACACCTAAAACATAATATATTGGATCAAGTGGATCAGTTGTCACTTACAATAACATGTACAGTAACAAAAATATGTTGATATTCTGTAGTTTATCCTGTTATAGTTTATGACGTAGTTAATACTGTTTATTATATAACTATAACTGTTATTGTTTATTATTGTTTATGACGTAATGCTATAGACTACTGTTTATTATATAACTATAACTGTTATTGTTTATTAGATGTCTTCAATATCGTTCTATATCAGTTATATGTACAGTAGCCTCTACAGTAAATATCTTGTTGTCATCAATAAAACCATTGTTTATATCTTGTAGTTCATCACGGTTTATATAAACACCAGTATGTATATAAGCATAAAGACGATCAGTTGTACGTGTACGTTGTCTAACTAGTGATTTACTCTCATCATTGATATTTAACAGTTTCAGTGTACAACTAGCTGTAACAGCTTTAATAGTTTTATCGTCTACATGTACGTCCTTCAGTTCCAGGTAAATATATAATTTTGATGTATCATGTCTAACATATACACGCCATGGTAATCCTTGTATTATAACATCATCACTATAGTACCGCTCATCTATCTTCACTATCTGGTTCAAACTAACACTACTGGTAAATGTTGTTGGTGTTTGTACTTCACCCAGTAGTCGTTTTAAACAGTCTACATCAACCTTCACCATAGAATAACATGGATGTCTGACTACAGGTTTCTGTAAATTTGTTGATATGTTGTAATCTGTTATTGTTTGGATGTCTGGTAATGTATTTTGGTCTACAGTGGTAATTACAGATTTATGTTGTAATATACGATCAGCATATTCACACCATTCTTTCATTTTAGATGTCATCTTGTCATCTTCTTCTACTAGTTTGGTTAGTTTACTGTTTTCATCTTCACCAATTTTATTGATGTCATCTTTAATTGTTCCTCCAATCTTCCTGGCTTTTTCACAAATATTATCTATTTGTTGCTGAACTCGATCACAAGATGTCTTACAAGATATGTTCATGTCAGATATTTTGGCCTTCAGAAAGTCAGAATGTTTCTGTAACCGTTTTATCTTCTTTTCTGATTCAGTTTTCAGTTTCATGACAATTTCTCTCATTTCCTGGTCTACGTCATCTAAATCCGCTATCGTGTGGTCTTTATGATCCACCATAACACAAAGAGAACAACATGGTTTGCGACAATCTCGACAATAAACTTGTACTTCTTTCTTCTTGTGTTTTGTACAATACTGTTTATCATCACCATCGTCTTCTAGATAAAAGTTGGTGACAAACTGACTGGCACCACCTGATGGTACCTCGGTCTCCTGTCGACAAATAGGACAGTTGAACTTATTGAATTTAGCGTGAGCCTTGATGTAGTCATCGATACATTGTTGGCAGAAAGTGTGATGACAACATGGCAGTAATTTAGGTTTGGTAAAGTTATCTATACAAATAGAACAGGTATATTTTGAAGCCATCCCAGGAAATCAGAATTATAAATAATTGTAGAAAACATCTGATGATTAATAATATGAATAAATAAAACAGATATATTTAGAATACATATCAGTGTAGGCTATCAAACTAAACTGATCGAGAATGTATATAAAAAGGTCAAAGTGAAAGTGAAAGTAGTCCTGTACATCCAGACTGACGGACCCCTGTTAATTCAAACTGATCAGCAGTAAATATTCGCTTGGCCGTTACCAATCTGTTTCATAGAGTATTGCGAACGTACTCTAATAACTCTTTAAAAGATTACTGCCTTCAACACATGACGTCATATCATGCGGCGTCAATCATTGGCTCAATGGCGCGTGCATTGTTTATATAAGACGTTATAACTGATTCGAGCAGAATGACACCTTTATTACTCATTTTAATACCCATTTACACTAAAATAGGAAATAATTCTTACCTACAAATACTTCAAACGTCTTTATTTGTCGGAGGAAATGTGCTCATGAAGTCGCATCGATGTCATCCTTATCAGTGATTGTCGCGGCCTAGCGAATATTCACTGCTGATCAGTGTGCTCGGCCAAGTGAAAGAAGACTTTCGCATTATCAGCAGGAAATAGTTGAAAAATTAACCACTTAATAATAACGAAGTGTTTTATAATGTCCACTCGACACCAGCTAGGTCATTTCCGACGAAGATAAATGATGCTACAATATTAATCCAATATTTCGCTTGTGCGTATGGCTATGTGTCTTTTTTTTTAGCAGTGGGAGGTCACGAGGTGAGAGATGCCTGGGGGAAAACCCCACAAGATCAGGCAGGTTACCTGTACGGCTAATTCGATTTGTTAAGGCCAACTCAATTTTCGTCAAGGTCGCTGAGATGTAAATGTTAGAGCACGTGATTGTTGGTGAGATTGTAGGTTAGGGTAAGCATAATTAGGGCTAGGTCCAGGATTAGGGTTAGGGTTGGGATTAACACTAGCCCTGTTCTCGTGACCCACACTGATCAGCAGTGAATATTCGCTAGGCCGCGACAATCACTGATAAGGATGACATCGATGCGACTTAATGAGTCACAAATATTAACCCTTTTCCTCCGACAAATTGAATTCTAAAACATTTTTTTTTGTGTATTAGAAAAATAAATAAAGACGTTTGACGTACTTGTAGGTAAAAATTATTATTTCCTACTTTAGTCTAGGTGGGTATTAAAATGAGTAAAAGGCTCCATTCCGCATTTCCGCCCGAACCAGTAAGGTCTTATGTAAACAATGTCACGGGCCATTGAGCCAATAAATAAAGGTAGTTATCTTTTACAGAGATATTAGAATACTTTCCTAATCCTCTGTGAAACAGATTGTCGGTTGAGGAGTAAAGTTTCATTAATTTTATGTGCTATTCGTCATGGGTTACTCGGGTAGGTAATTTCTGACTTCCGTATATAGATGGCGCTGTATTCAAGGAATTCCGGGATTTCTGTTTGTTACTATTTATAGATCTTATAATTCACTCAGGAACCTTTTTATCTCATGAAGAGTTTTACAGAAAGACGATGTTAAAATGGATATATTATACATCATTACTTTAGTATTATTTTTAGAAACTGTTTATTGTAAGTTGATTGTGCAAATTCACATTTTGTGATGGGTTTGTTTAGCTGTTTTTCAAGAATTGTTTCGTTTCAACAAAAGAACAATATTAATTAATAATTCAATTAAATTCAAACACTGATCTCGTCCACTTGGCATTTGCTGTTTCAACCTGTCAGTAAAATTGTATTAATGCCGTAAAGAATTCGGGGCGCTATTGCATACTGTAACTGAAGTCGGTCAATGTGCACAATTATCGTTTGGTTAATAGGGTTGTTTTATTTCTCTTGTAAATATTTGATTAAAGTGGCTAAGTTTAAAGTTATTTAACTCAATATCATCCGAAGTGAAGTCTTCGACATTGAAAACATGAATTATTTGTCAATTTAAATCAACATTGATGTTGTGATCTTACCAGATAAAGATGGGCTTCTGATATCCATTATTTAAGACAAAATAAACATTTTACCATTGGTACACGAAATGCGTTTCAGGCCCATTTGTAACAAGGGACTCGAAGAACGAGGTTAAACATATTCTACAAGTCATGTCAAACGGTGATGGCATAGAGCATACACAATAAATACTAAATAACCAGACGCTAGAGATTGTCACTCGATTGAGACTTCTGGCGTATTTCGCTGAACATAACTGATTTGAAATTATAGTCAAAACAGAAACGATTGAATGTAAATCAGTTTATATACATTCATATTACATTATTATATGTGTTTCGACTCATTTGTGTCGATTTCTAGGTCCCAAATATTAGCGATTTAGCTCCTTTAAATTTGTCATTTGCTTTTGATCGAGCCATAATTTACTGTCCTACAATTTAAGTCAGAAATGATTCAACTACTAATATCTTCTGTCTTGCTAAGGAGTTACCTTGAGCAGGTTTTGTCATGATTTGATGGCCTATAACTTCTAACCTGACCCCAAACTGTAATAAACCAATTCCTATGGAAAAAAAGGTGAAATCTTACCGCATAATTATAATGATTTCATTTAATCCAACTGCTACGTGAAGTTTATGTCCATTTTTAAAATGGCCGGCAAACCAAAATTAGAACATGCACATGATTCAATGTCACCTCTAAAATATTTGTAACATAATTACTTATTTCCATGCAAACTGTGATGGTACGTTTTGAAAACTGTCATTTGTTCAGTCTTGGCGGCTTCACTAGAGGCTGTCCTGAGGCTGAAATTTGGTGTATAGGGGTAGTTCCAACCGGGTAGTAACTTAGGCTAGGCTACGTTGAGTTGGCCTACTGCTTCCGGTTTCAGAGTTACAGACAAGAGCCGGGTAATGCACTAATATCTTATATACCGTCTGTAGTGAATGCCAAATTATCAATGCATTTTAAATCTTTCTAAATACTGAACCGATCCATTTTTGGACTGATATTCCTGACAGAAATATTTACTTTAAGATTTGGATAAAGAGCTGGTCATTCTTGCTGTTAAAAATATAGAATGAACAAGTACGATCGTTACGATCGGATCGTACTATGGACTACATGTAGTTACTGACCATGTTGTTGGATACAATTCAAAAAGCCAATTCACCACATCTATGCTGAAGCATGCCAACTTTCATGTTGATTGGACTTAAATTGACAGAGCCTTAGGCTTTTTCGAAGACCGTCACCCCAAGAACACGATGAGTAGCGGATAGAGACCAGTTCCTGGTAAAAAGAGAAATGAATATATTGAAAATTTCAATCAAATTACTCTATTCTGAGTGAACGTTGTTTTTGAATTTTTGACAAGAAATATCCATAAATCGTTAAATCTAATAATAAACTGTGTATTAAACACTGGTGTGAAAGTTTATCTGTTGTAACGGCGAAAGCTTGTGGATTGTCTTGCCTTTTATGCATGTATGGTACCATGTTTTTCAGTGTATTAGACACATGCGTAGGGCGATTTTGGCAGAGGTGTATCAGGAAAAATAAAAGTGAATGGTTTAGGCGCACCTCTCTCCAGCGCCTTGTGAAACACGTGCAATATCATACGTGACTCAAACACACCCGCGATCCACAGTAACTGGGCCAAATTCTACTGTTTACCTGTACCATTGCGAACCCAGAAGATTTACAGCACAGTCCGTCTAGCCTACCACCCTCCCTTCTCTACCCTCAAGAATTACAGCACAGTCCGTCTAGCCTACCACCCTCCCTTCTCTACCCTCAAGACTTACAGCACAGTCCGTCTAGCCTATCACCCTCCCTTCTCTACCCTCAAGACTTACAGCACAGTCTGTCTAGCCTATCACCCTCCCTTCTCTACCCTCAAGACTTACAGCACAGTCCGTCTAGCCTACCACCCTCCCTTCTCTACCCTCAAGACTTAGAGCACAGTCCGTCTAGCCTACCACCCTCCCTTCTCTACCCTCAAGACTTATAGCACAGTCCGTCTAGCCTACCACCCTCCCCTACTACTCACATTACCAGTATTGATTGTGCAGCACAGTTACCCGCCTTCCCCTACCATTGCACACCTGAGCAATCATAACTCAGGAAAGGTATATCATCGTTTTGAAGATTTTATCAATTGTTTTGTGTTCAAATCAATATTTTATTAAGTCTTACTTTCTTTTGTCAGGTAACATCGACAGTAAATTGTATTATTATGAAACTCTCAGCAAGGTTACGGAAATAAAACGTGTGAGACGCAGTCTAGATGGCAGCACTACAACAACAACAGATAAAGATATCAAATTTAACGCTTTCGGCAGGTCAGTAAAGAAGTTTTGAAATGTACATTTTTATGAGTCGGTAAGATGCTGGCTCACTGACCTTGAGGTCGCATGTTCGAGAAAGTTCATCGTGACTTTCTGATGTGGTTTCCCCCTTGTTTGTGGTGCAGGACGGAGGGGTTTTACATAGGTTAAGCCTGGGGTTAGACTAGGTCATTTTGGGATGAACAGTAATTGTATTTCAATAATTCCCTTGTACACCAGATGTGTATATTATTCCACAATGTACCTTTTCTTCCTCAATACGCCTTCTGTTCTTTCTCACATCTCAGCTCCTGTGACCCGTTCTTTTTTAGTCCAAGTCCGAGGGGGTGCTGTAAGCCAGAAAATATCCTTGCTCACACCAAAGTAGAAAAATATCCTTGCTCATTTATAGATGAAATATTTTATATCTTTTCATAAAGCAATGACAATATCCTTTCTCACAGCCGCTACCATTGTCCTAGTGTAATGAAGCAAGTAAAACGAAATTTTGAACTGTAAAAAAAACGAAATGCAATAGGATCTGTGTATTAAACGAAATTTAATAGTATCTGTATTTTAATCAGAATGTCATGACAACCAAATATCTCACTACATGTATATGACTTTATATTGTTGACCCTACAACCAGGGTATTGTATCTTATTTGTCGAAATTTCAGGTCATTCGAACTCATACTAGAAAATAATGCTGATATTTTATCGCAAGATTTCAAAGCTGTGTTGATTCGTAAAGATGGCAGTTCAACTCGCGTCAATGTCCGTAAAAACGAGTTGTTTCGAGGACATTTAGCAGGTAGGTTAAACTATATTCTACTTCTGGAGCTTAGTTATTCAGATGGGTTAAAAAACTGAGGTACACTACACATTGACGTGCACCTAAAAGAACCCTTGGCAGTAGGAATATATGTGGGTAAGACACTGGCTCGCTAGCCAGGAGGTCGGGTGTTCGATCCCTGCATTGGCCGAGAAAGTTGATCTGGATTTTCCCAGTCCCCCTTGTCAGTGGTGCAGGACGGAGGGCCTGACAAGGAGACAGCTCTAGTCGTTCGGATGGGACGAAAAACAGAGGTCCCGTGTACACATTGGCGTGCACATAAAAGATCCCTTGACAGTTGGAATTTGATATAAGAGTAGGCCGTAGTGCCACTGTCCGGGCAAAATTTCCCTCATAGCACACTGTATGGCATATGCCCGTCTTCATTAGCCCAGTTCGAAGCAGAACAGTAGGACATTAAACCCCATTTCATTTTATTTTCATTTTGTATAAGATTATGCCGTAGTGTCGCTGTCCAGGCATAATTTCCCTCATGGCACACTGTGTGGGGTATGCTTGTCTTTTATTAGCCCACTTCAGAGCAGAACAGTAGGACGTTAAACTCCATTTCATTTCATTTACCCACAGTTCCATGCACCTCACGCCAAAAACTCACGGTATGGTGTATGCATGTCGTCATTAGACCGGTAGGAGTATTTTCCACTTAGATTCAATAGATTTGTGGTGTTACTGATTTTGTGATGCACAATCCACAAAATAATAAACTGAGATAACAAACTAGAGAAGATTTGTTTAACTTCATAGAGCCGCAGTGGCTCAGTGAGTAAGACGCTTGCTCGTGAACCAGGAGGTATCAGGTTCGCTTCCTGTTTTAGCTGAGAAAGTTCCACAGGATTCTCTGGTGTGGTTTCCCCTTGTCAGTGGTGCAGGACAGAGGGCCTGACAAGGACAGCTGTCTAGTCCTTCAGATAGGATGATAAACCAAGAGCCTGTGTACACCTACACATTGGCCTGCGTGTAAAAGAACATTGACAGTTAGAACTTGATATACCCGGTAAGAATAGGCTGGAGCGCCACTTTCCGGGCAAAATTTCACTCATAGCACACAGCCCATCTTCATTAGCCCAGTCGAAGCATAACAGTAGGATGTTAAACCCCATTTTATTTCTGGTTTGTTTAACTTCAGGTGAAGGAGACTCGTTAGTAGATGCTACGAGAGAGGATGGAATCTGGATAGCAAATATTTACACTAAACAAGATTCATATCATATTGAGGTAAATATTTATACTTAACAACATTCAATACCATTGGGAGTTGCACACCCTTGTTTGGGAGATTAGTCAACAATCTGGTTGTTCTGAAGCCTGAATTATCAAGACTATTTTTATACGGCGATGTATTATGTCGTCATCACTGTCCATCCCGTCGATCTGTGTGTCCATTCAATTTTTATTCTTGGACAATCTACTGGTCACAATTTTATCCAATTTTGATGAAACTTGAAATATAGTTTTATATCCCAAAGATATTGGTTCCTTTCAATACTTGCATATAGTGGATCGTAATTTCATGGATTATGTCCCCTGGTTGTATCAAAAATAATGTTTTTAGCTTTTGGACCCTCTATTAGTATGTGCAGGAGGACTGCACCACACACAATAACACAAAACAAATACAGACTTCATTCAAAATTGAAAAATAAACAATCAGGAATATTTTTATCAGATATTAAAAAACATTCATATATATTACACCATAATTACGGTGGAGTTCAAACTTCTCTTTGTGAATGTACTAATACCATTTCCTTATCCCTCTCTACCTCTCTCAAACTTCCCCTTCCCCTCACATACCCCTTCCATGTACAGGGGATCACGTGGCTAAGTGGTTAAGACGCTGGCTTGCTAGCCTGGAGGTTGGGTGTTCGATCCCTACATTGGCCGAGAAAGTTCATCCAGATTTTCTGGCGTGGTTTCCCCTTGTCAGTGATGCAGGACGGAGGGCCTGACAAGGACAGCTGTCTAGTCGATCGAATGGCATGAAAAAACTGAGGTCCTGTGTACATATTGGCGTGCACGTAAAAGATCCCGTGGCAGTTGGAATTCGATATAAGAGTAGGCTGGGCAAAATTTCCCTCATAGCACACATTAGCCCAGTTTAGGAGCAGAACAGTAGGACATTAAACCCCATTTCATTTCATTTCATTTCTTCCATGTACTTATACCATTTCCTTATCTCTCTCTACCTCTCTCAAACTTACCCTCCCCCCCCCCCCCCACACATACCTCTTCCATGTACTTATACCATTTCCTCATCGCTCCCTACCTCTCTTATTTCCCCCCTACCTCTTCCATCATAACCCTAACCCTAACCCTAACCCCTCGTATAATCCTACTATTGTTTATATATTTTTTAGCCATCGTGGCGCCATCTACCAATATCAGGAGATTATTCATACATAGCTTATAGAGGTTCTGATATTAAACGCAATATTTCATTCCCTACTCCTCATCAACGACAGAATATGAGAAACATTCCCCGGTAAGTATTGTTAACATGAATATTCATGACCTTTGTATATATATGAATAGTAATGTGATGTCTAGTTGCCATGGTAAAGCATGAACAAGTCTTCTGTAAATCGAAGCGAGAACATATTTATTGTATTGGTTTAATGCAAGTGAGAATAAAATACAAAATGAAATGAAATGGGGTTTAACGTCCTACTGTTTTGCTCCGAACTGGGCTAATGAAGACGGGCATACGCCATACAGTGTGCTGTGAGGGAAATTTTGCCCGGACAGCGGCACTACGGCCTACTCTTATATCAAATTCCAACTGTCAAGGGATCTTTTACGTGCACGCCAATGTGTACACAGGACCTCGGTTTTTCGTCTCATCCGAATGACTAGACAGCTGTCCTTGTCAGGCCCTCCTTCCTGCAACACTGACAAGGGGGAACCACGCCGGAAAATCTGGGTGAACTTTCACGGCCAATGCAGGGATCGAACACCCGACCTCCAGGCTAGCGAGCCAGCGTCTTACCCACTTAGCCATCGTGACCCCCAGAATAAAATACCATTGAATTTAATATAGTGTGGTCAATTAACAAGTATGTTGTATGACACCGGAAGTCTTCAATAAAATATTCAACTCAAGGTGTAGTCTATTTATCTTGTGTGTACATTTCAAATTAAATATACATTATGGGAGATTTTTATAGAGAGTTGGCCATTCTTGCTATAACAGTTCAAAAGTAGATGATGAAAGAAGAATATATTGACAATTTCAGTCCAATTACTTTATTCTGAACATAGTTATCATCGTTGTGATATTTGACTAGAAATGGTAGCGAAATGCGTCTTCACCTTGGCCGATCGTTTGATTGACAGGCGTTAACTCCACCTACATATCTTGATTATCAAGTAAAGTTTTCAATGGCATACGGAAACGCTTTACAGCGGCCTCGCTAAGTACACTCTATCATTTAGCCTCGATCTAACTGACGTATTTTCATCAGGTTGCGCCATATTTGATTTAATCAATTAGTGAAATCCTATTTAAATCCGAGCTGTAGCCGAGCCATCCGTGGGTCTACAGAGTTGATTTTGGGCTTGTTGTTTAAATAAAGATCTAATTTATAATTTCTATAACATCTGAAGCCTAAATTAAGACTTGCAATAATCAGATTTAGCTCTTGCATAATGTATGTTTAAATAGGGTTTAACATCCTACTTGTCTTCACCAACTAGGCATCATCATACTGTGGACTACAAGTGGAAATTTATCCGGACATTAGTCATTGAGTCAACTGGTGTGGTTTCGATTTTCCCCGTTGTACGTGACAAGGATTAGAGTCGCCTGTCCAACCACGTGGGTTTTCTCCGGGTCCCCCAGTTTCCGCCCACTGCTAAAGACCTGTACGCACTAGCGAATTATTGAAATAAAATGTAAGTCCCAAAATAACATAGTTTGTGTCGACTCTCTCTCTCTCTTTTATCCGAACATTGACCGGTTCATCGACCAAGTTTTCAATGATTGTGTGTTAGAGTGAACCATACTGTAGTGATGTGGTCTAAAGGTTCACCTCTCCGTTACAACAAGAAAAAAATGAAATTTAAAAAAGAGCTAGGTTACTTAATAAAAATGACTTGTATTATTTTCAGGAGAAAGTTATGTGAAGGTATCCATGTTGATGTAAATCCAGATGATATAATTGATGACAGAGAGACCGATGTTAATAAAACTAAAGGTAAGCAAGTTGGTGTTGGTGTGCTACAATTGTCATACGCTTGTAGTATAGATATGAGTGGGGTTGGATGGCCGAATGGTTAATGTGTGCGCATTGGATCAGAAGGTTTGTCATAGAGTCACGTAGCATGATTTCGATTGTTTAGTCATTCAAAGTTAGGTCATTCATTTGGGGACGCAGTAGTGTATTTTTGCGAATCAAGTTACTGTAAATTGCATGTAACATGTTTTGTATTTTTGTCTTCAGCTGTTCACCACAGGAAAAAGCGACAAGGAATTTTATATGGTGCCAACTCCTGTCAACTGTATGTTGTTGCAGATCATTTATTTCATAGTGGTATTGGTAGCAGTCGTCCTCATACCACTGTTAATTATCTGGTTTGTAGTATATTTTAACACTATATGGGCCACACCTACTATATGGGCCACTACAGTATATGGGCTACATCCACTATATAGGTGACATGCACTATTTGGGCCATATCCAGTATATGGGCCATATTCACTATATGGCCCACATCCACTATATGGGCCACACCCACTATATTGGCTATATCCACTATATGGGCCACATTCACTATATGGGCCATATCCACTATATGGGTCATATCCACTATATGGGCCACATTCACTATATGGGCCATATCCACTATATGGGCCATATTCACTATATGGGCCATATTCACATCCACTATAAAGTTATTTATCTGTTGCAAGTTTTAACATTTTATGCAGGCCATATCCAGTTTGTACACTACCATTGGAGAGAGAGAGAGAAATGTGGATTAACGTCCACTCAACACAAACAAGGTCATTTCGGGACTAACATATGGTTTAATTTTATTTCAATAATTTGCTTGCACGTAGGGGTCTTTAGCAGTGGGAGGAAATCGAAGGACCCGGAGCACTACCATTGGAGCAGGATGGAGGATCGGACAGTGTCTAGTCATTCGGATTGGACAAAAAATACGCACATGTCTGTGTTATAGACTGGTATGTTCAGCTACTAGTAGGTTGTCAGTCAAAAAGCTTACCTTCAACCCTGTCTGACATCTGGACAGAACATACCTAATTTGTCTTTTAAAGACGTCTTCAGTAGCCCAGTCGGTGCAGAAAAGTAGGACGTTAAACATCATTTTAAATTGTTTTTATTTTATTTTTAGATAAATACGTTCCAAGCGGTAGATAGTATATTTCGTTCTACTCTATGGGATAAACAGACGGACATGAGAAATATTGGATTTCAGCTTAAAGAGGTGAGTGATTCTATTTAAATTATATATAAACCTGTTAAGCGTGACATTTTTAAAACGTTAACTACCCCCAATTGTGTTATTAATTGACGAAGTGACGAAGAACTATGTACTATGTTCTAAGAATAGGTTGGGGAAAATACCTCCAAGGCGTTATATTCCAGGACATAATATAATGTCCCATACATGCTGCGATCTATGACGAACTATGTTCTAAGAATAGGTTGGGGAAAATACCTCCAAGCGGTTATATTACGGCCTACACACAGTGAGTGGCAGTTGTCCAGGACGTTATATAACGACCTACGCACTTAACAGGTCAATCTTATTTCAGTTTAAAATGTTAACTGGTCATTTGTTTTAACATGTGCGTTTCAGATCATAAAGTCTGTTATTTAAAAATAATTTCCCACAAAAGATTTATCAGGTACCTACATTTGTATTTCCAATAAAAGTATGGCAATTTTGGTATATATGGAAATTAGAGACACCCAATCTTACTTGAAAAGTACTGGATTCTTTGAAAATTACTCATGGAGTGCATGCAGGACAAAAATGTAAGGGTTTCCCTAATTGGCAACCCAACGATTAGGGATGTCTGCTTGAGCAAAGATTGCACACAAACATTGTGTGATTTCTCAGCGTTAGTGAGCACTTAATGTATGTTTATAAACTTGATAGTGAGCTTAGACGCACAACAGTTTCTGAGATAAAAGACGTGGGCAGTGGATAATTCGAGAGATTAATTATGCTTCGATATTTTTGATAAATGGACAGCGATTAAAGACAACATCGTCTTGCATATGTAAGTTTATAACACAAAGATCTCAGTTCCTTTCGATATATGCGCATATCGAATTGTAATTTCCTGAATTATGGCCCTTGATTGTAGGAAAAATCACTTTCTTGTTAGCTTATTCTCTATCCATCTCTCGAAAATGTGGGCGTATCCTGCCTGGCAGCCGCTGGTTATCCGATTTTGTTGAAACTTGAAATTTAAGTTTATAACCCAAAGATCTCGGTTCCTTTCGATATTCGCGCATATCGGACTGTAACTTCCTGAATTATGGCCCCTGATTGTACGAAAAATCGCGTTTTTAGCTTGTGTACCCTGTAGAAGTCATAATTTTTATCCGATTTAAAAACCCGTATTATTATATCACCGTTAAACCCTAAGGACGACTGAGTTTGAATTTCGTGAAAATCGGCCCAAAATTGACAGACAAAATGGCCGCCGTTCGTTCTCAAAAAACGTAAAAATATGGTATATCTAGGTTGTGGACCCTATAGAGGTCACAATTTTTATCCGATTTTGTTGAAACTTGAAATGTAAGTTTATAACCCAAAGATCTTGGTTCCTTTCGATATTCGTGCATATCGGACCGTAACTTCCTGAATTATGGTCCCTGATTGTATGAAAAATTGCGTTTTTAGCTTGTGGACCCGATAGAGATCATAATTTTTATCCGATTTAAAAAACGTATTATTATATCACCGTTACACCCTAAGGATGACTGAGTTCGAATTTCTTGAAAATCGGCCCAAAATTGACAGACAAAATGGCCGCCATTGGTTCCCAAATAGCGTAAGAATATGGTATATCAAGGTTGTGGACCCTATAGGGGTCACAATTTTTATCCGATTTTGTTGAAACTTGAAATGTAAGTTTATAACCCAAAGATCTCGGTTCCTTTCGATATTCGTGCATATCGGACCGTAACTTCCTGAATTATGACCCCTGATTGTACGAAAAATAGCATTTTTAGCTTGTGGACCCTATAGAGGTCATAATTTTTATCCGATATAAAAAAACGTATTATTATATCACTGTTACACCCTAGGGTCGACTGAGTTCGAATTTTATTGACAGACAAAAATGGCTGCCGTTCGTTCTCAAATTGCGTAAGAATATGGTATATCAAGGTTGTGGACCCTATAGAGGTCACAATTTTGATCCGATTTTGATGAAACTTGAAATACATATTTATAACCCAAAGATTTTGGTTCCTTTCGATATTCGCACATATTGGATCATAACTTCCTAAATTATGGCCCTTGATTGTACGAAAAAATCACTTCTTTTTTTGAGCTTGTTCTCTGTCCATCTCTTGCAAAATGTGGGCGTATCTTGCATGGCAACCGCTTGTATTTTATTTATTTCCTCCGGTTTTCTCCCACGCGAATTATTGAAATAAAATTGTAGGCCTACCATATCTTTAGTCAGGAAATGATCTCATTTGGATCTAAACATAGACTAGATAAGAGATTTGGATCAGATTGTTGACTATATGAGAGTTTGGATCTAAACATAGACTAGATGAGAGATTTGGATCTAAACATAGACTAGATGTGAGCTTTGGATCAGAGCATAGACTGGATGTGAGTTTGGATCAGAGCATAGACTAGATGTGAGCTTTGGATCAGAGCATAGACTGGATGTGAGTTTGGATCAGAGCATAGACTAGATGTGAGTTTTGGATCAGAGCATAGACTGGATGTGAGCTTTGGATCAGAGCATAGACTAGATGTGAGCTTTGGATCAGAGCATAGACTGGATGAGAGTTTGGATCAGAGCATAGACTGGATGTGAGTTTGGATCAGAGCATAGACTGGATGTGAGTTTTGGATCAGAGCATAGACTGGATGTGTGTTTGGATCAGAGCATAGACTGGATGTGAGCTTTGGATCAGAGCATAGACTGGATGTGAGTTTGGATCAGAGGATTAGATCGTAACAATTTCCTTATTTTGGTATTAATGAGTATTTGTTTTGTAAAAGTTTGAATTGTTTTCTTTTGATATTAATGAGTATTTGTTTTCTACTAACCAATGAATTAGATGAAGATACATGAACAATCAACACAAGTCGATTCTGGTGAATCTCACTACAATATGCACAAATCAACACAATGGGAAACTCGCGATCTACTAGAGGTAAACATTTATATCTTTATACTTTTACAATTTAATTGTTTTCGGTGCTTAAAATTTGATGTTCATTTTTTATTTTGTACCTTAATAATTTCCCTTTATTTACACATGTATCATGTCCCTTTATTATATATACCTTTATTATATCCCTTTATTATTTAAACCTTTATCATATCCCTTTAGTATTTAAACCTTTATCATGTCCCTGTATTATTTATATCTTTATCATGTCCCTTTGTTATTTATACCTTTATCATCTCCCTTTGTTATTTATACCTTTATTATTTAAACCTTTATTATTTAAACCTTTATCATGTCCCTTTATTATTTAAACCGTTATCATATCCCTTTATTATTTAAACCTTTATCATGTCCCTTTATATTTAAACCTTTATCATGACCCTTTATTATTTAAACCTTTATCATGCCCCTTTGTTATATAAACCTTTATCATGTCCCTTTGTTATATATACCTTTATCACATCCCTTTATTATTTATACCTTTATCATGTCCCTTTATCATGTCCCTTTGTTATATAAACCTTGATCATGTCCCTTTGTTATATAAACCTTTATCATGTCCCTTTGTTATATATACCTTTATCACATCCCTTTATTATTTAAACCTTTATCATGTCCCTTTGTTATATAAATCTTTATCATGTCCCTTTGTTATATATACCTTTATCACATCCCTTTATTATTTATACCTTTATCATGTCCATTTATCATGTCCCTTTGTTATATAAACCTTTATCATGTCCCTTTGTTATATAAACCTTTATCATGTCCCTTTGTTATATATACCTTTATCACATCCCTTTGTTATTTAAACCTTTATCATGTCCCTTTATTATTTAAACCTTTATTATAACTTTATCATATTATATTTGAAATAGTTCCATTAATATTTAAACCTTTATCACGTTATATTTAAGATATTTAGTCGAGAGAATTATCATCAGAACTTTTGTTTGGCCCATTTGTTTACATACCAGAAGTTTAAAGGAGGTGTACTGGGGTTAGCTTATATAGCATCACCACGACGACGTACAGTAGGAGGAATCTGCTCTCCCTGTAAGATCAATTTAATTTTTAAGTCATGAATTAATATCAAGTACTGCGACCTGTTTTCCATTTACATGTTTTCGCAGCTGAAAAGGTCGGTCTGATGCAAATGCAATGGCACCGTATCCATGTAACTGGCAAAAAAGCGTGCGGAAACACAGCGAAAAAGCATACATGGAGACAGGCTTTATACTCCCCATGATTCTTGGATGTCATCAAACTATGCACAATTCTTAACAAATGTGATCTTGTGACAGCAAAATGAATCAAAAGTCGCAAGTCATTATTTTTGAAATATAATCTTTGAGTCCTCCCAATCTGGAGGATTGTCATTCGTTATTGATTAGATAGGATGATTGATTATCATTCATTATTGATTAGATAGGATGACTGATTATCATCCGTTATTCATGATTAGATAGGATGATTGATTATCATCATTTATTGATTAGATAGGATGACTGATTATCATTCGTTATTCATGATTAGATAGGATGATTAATTATCATCATTTATTGATTAGATAGGATGATTGATTATCATCATTTATTGATTAGATAGGATGATTGATTATCATCATTTATTGATTAGATAGGATGATTGATTATCATCATTTATTGATTAGATAGGATGATTGATTATCATCATTTATTGATTAGATAGGATGATTGATTATCATCATTTATTGATTAGATAGGATGACTGTGTAGCGTCTCCTCTATGCAGTAGAGACTTTTTAGGGGTTCGTTCCAGTCTAGCATTTTAATTGGAAGAACTAACAATCTTGTGTGTATGTAAAAATCAAACATATTTATTACGATGAAATTGGATACGTTGGATCAAGGGGAAATGGGAATTAGGTATATAAATACATTTGCTCTGTTCATACGACGTGTATAGATCGCATATTGGGTGAGTTTAGAATTGGTTCCACTACTAATATCTTCCATCTTGCTCCAGCTACAGTAGTGGATCATTCTTTGAGCAAGTTTTGTAGACATTTGATGACAATAAAGTTACTGGCCTATAACTCCCTTAATTTCCAATTAAACTGACCCCAAACTGTACTGTACATAGCCTAACATGTAATAAACCAGTTCACATTGAAATAAAGGTGAAACCTTACTGCATAATTAGAGGGTTTAATAAAATCCAACTTAAACGCTAAGCCAGAAATACCATGCACACTACATTGTTCATCGCACGTGATCAAATGTCACTTCCACATATGAAGTTCATGTCTATATTTATTTGCTAACATATCCTTAATGCGGTACGATAATTGGCTTGATATATCCTGGGTGATGTCATGTCATGGCACCTACAAATTGTAGGGACGGACAAGACAAGTATGCTGCTATAATATTGCAGTTGCAAATAACCAAGCTTATGAGCCTTTAAACGAAGGCCATTTATATATATATAGATTTATTCCCACAGCCAGGATATTATTTATCTATGGTCTTTAATCTTAGTAAGGCCACCAGTTATATAAGGAGCTTAAAGATACATTATGGAAGATTAGATAACGAGCTGGCAGTTAGTTAAAAACTAGATAATGTAACGGCAATATGCTGAAAATTTCAGTCAAATTGCTTCACTCTAAGCTGAGAAAACCTTATTTTAAAAATCACTGTAGCCTCGATTGGCTTTGTTTAAGCTGTCACGATAATTAACAAAGTCTTGATATCCATTTTTGCGTTATTTTATTGGTCTAACGGGCCGTAATAAGGTAATTATATCTAAAGGACAAGACGGATAATGTGGTAATGTATGTCATTGATTTGTTTACATGTTTTTGGACGTGAATTCTACAAAGAAAACGGTCTCGTGATTCGTCACTCAGGCAGAATTGATGAGTAAAGGATTGGATTCACTTGGACCATAACATATAGGGCGGCTTATGCCCGTCTTCATTAAACTGGCTAGCCGTGAAAAGTAGAATGTTAATCCCCATTTCATTTGATTCCATTTTGATTATGTCGGGTCGTTAAATGATTTCTGGAATGTTTTTATTATATAGATGAATATTATATTCCAGCCTACGTTAAAGATACGATACGATTAACATTAAACAGTGGTTGGTCGAGTTCCATGAACACAAACGGTGATCGTCTATTAACACAGGAAGCCAACCTTGTTACAGCTCATGGTGAGTTTTAAATCCTATCACATTCAGGTTACAATCCTATCATAGTCAGGTGATAATCCTATCACAGTCAGGTTACAATTCTATCATATTTAGGTTACAATCCTATCATAGTCAGAATGGTTGATATTATATAGTTGTCATGCTGTCAAAATGGTTGATATTAGCAGCCATATAGTCAAACTTGTTAATATGAGTGGTCATACAGTCAGAATGGCTAATATTTGTGGTCATACAGTCAAAATGGTTGATATTAATTCCCCAAAATGTCTAGATTTTGAATGATGCTTTTCACACTTCATGCATCGAATCACCAACATATTACGTACATCGGGTTAAAAGATCAAACTGAGATTGTGTTGGGGTTAAAAGGTCAACCCAAGATTGTGTTGGGGTTAAAAAGTCAACCCGAGATTGTGTTGGGATTAAAAAGATCAACCTGAGATTGTGTTGAGGTTAAAAAGATCAAACTGAGATTGTGTTGGGGTTAAAAAGATTAACCTGAGATTGTGTTGGGGTTAAAAAGATCAAACTGAGATTGTGTTGGGGTTAAAAGATCAACCCGAAATTGTGTTGGGGTTAAAAAGATCAATCTGAGATTGTGTTGGGGTTAAAAGGTCAACCTGAGATTGTGTGGGGTTTAAAACAGTTGTATAATGCTTTATTTGATATTACAATATTATTTCTATTTTCTATTGAATAAAAATCTTTTTAAAAAAAAATTATGTTTTCAGAATTGGGTCATAATTGGGGAAGTGAACACGATGCTGAAACGAGTGAGTGTGCTCCGTCATCTATAACAGGTAGCGGCAAATATATCATGTATCCCTACGCCGTGGATGGGTATGAAGATAATAATAGGGTATGTTTCAATGTTGTTTCTGCTCAGCCCCGTTTTTACACGCATATTGTCGTCACTTCAAGAGATCTCGCCTCCTCTTGATATTGGCATGTATCGGACTGTAACTTCATGGATTATGGCCCCTGATTGTACGAAAAATCACGTTTTTGTAGCTTGTGGACACTCTAATGGTCACTAATTTAATCGAATTTTGATGAAACTTAAAACCCAAAGATTTCTTTTCCGTTCGATATTTGTGCATATCTTACCCTAACTTCCTGGATTATGGCCCCTGATTGTCCGAAAAATCGCTTATTTTTTTTTTTAGCATGTTCCCTGCCAATCTCTTGCAAAATGTGGGCATATCTGGCATGGCAACCAACCAGTTGTTACGGTCTGGCATGGCAACTAACCGGTTGGCACGGTTCTGGCATGGCAACCAACCGGTTGTTACGGTTCTGGCATGGCAACCAACCAGTTGTTAGATGAATGGCATATTACACTGTGTGATTAGGTGGCATTCGTGTATCAGGGTATCAGTTGGTGGACTCGGTGAATATCTTTTTCCCTGGGATTCCTTGCTAACCAGAAACGCTGATGTTGGCTTAGAAAGTTCCTTGGGATTCGTCAACCTGGATTCGCCTTGTCCGAAATGCAGGAGGCGAGGATCTGTCATGGAGAAGAATCTGATACAAAACAATAAGCTCCCATGTAGACCATTAGAAGCATGTTGAATGTTCCCTGACACTCCCAAGGAGGGTTGGGAGGTTGATTGTTTTAACGTTTGCTATTTGGATTATCAGATCTGTCAGTGACTCAAGTTTCCATTTCCATCTTGTACATGACATGGAGTAGGGCCGCCTGTCAGGGGCAGACCCCCCGCTCAGCTTCATAAATTTTTTATAAATCAACACTTTTTATGAGAAAAGTTTAATGGCCGTGTGCTTTATCCTTTATCGTCAGATGTGGGATAGGATGGGCACTCAAAGCACGAGATAATGATATAGACATAATGTGATATCACAATTAATGCTTTGAATTCATGAAATTGAATCACAATGTCATTGTATAATTCATAATAAAAATTGTCGTCAAACAAGGTGTTGAATTTCTCTGACGATAGAGACCATGTGGGAGGGAGATGGGGGGGGATACATTGTCGCAGGAACCTGGCAAAGCCCCTCCTGCAAAAATCCACACCAGCCTGTCAAACCGTGTGGGTTTTCTCCAGGCCCTCCGGCTTCCTCACACTGCTAAAGACCCCGACACGCAAGCGAATTATTGAAATCAAATTGAACCATATATGCTCTCCCCCTAACACTCAGAAATCAGAACGGGCCTAAGTGCAGGAGTTGATTGTTCCGGGTATAACTTGTTACCCAGAATAAAAACTGTCGAAATTGGAGCCATAATGTCTTTAGGTAGAACTATTTTGATTGCTTCCTGTTAAGTCTATGTTTTTTATTTTGTAGAAATTTTCTCCATGTAGCCAGCGTTATGTTTTCGATGTTTTAAAATCCAAAGCTAGTGTCTGTTTCACAGGTGATGTTTACTTTATGTGCATATCAATCAACCAATCAAATATCTCGGCCAATCGTATCTTTTGCTATAGGTGGCTGACCGTATATCAATCAACCTATGAAATATCTTGGCCGTCTGTAGGCGGCTGACCATAGTTATAGATCAAAATTTCATTTTACTTTTCTTTACTGCACTAGGATCTGGAAGAGTTGTTATATAACCCGCATTCTGGTTGATGTGAGGGATTAGCTAATGAAACGGTCTGTTACTGCGAGTTTTTGGCGTGAGTTGCACCAAACTGTGGGCAACCCACTAAAAACATTGATGCTGATTATTTAATCAAATGTCTGGCATCATAGGGTCAAAAGTCGCTCGTATGACCTCTGACGTGACCTTCCACTAAAACCGGTCAGATCTTCATGTAGTGTAGGCCATTGAAAGTATAAAAAACGAACTGAAATATAGATCTATATTAGAATGAGATTGTGATCCCTGGTTGATGTACGACCAGTAATAAGAAATATAAAATGTAACTCAGCAGGTGGAGCTGAGACAACGAGTAGTTGGAGTGTTAATAAATGCAGAACAGTAGGGCGTTAAACCCTATTTTACTTCAGTAAAGTCTCAGTTTGAGGTGAGACAATGAAGTTAAATGGGGTTTAACGTCCTAGTCTGACTAGGCTAATGAGGAAGGGAAAAGTAAGCCAGTTTGGCCTGAAACAATGATAGTTACTTTAATAAATGGTTTGATTATGTTACGATAATAAATGGTTTGATTGTGTTACTATAATACATGGTTTGAATGTATTACTATAATAAATCGTTAGAATGTGTTACTTTAATAAATGGTTTGATTGTGTTACTATAATACATGGTTTGAATGTATTACTATAATAAATCGTTAGAATGTGTTACTTTAATAAATGGTTTGATTGTGTTACTATAGTTACTATAATACATAGTTTGAATGTGTTACGATAATAAATGATTTGAATGTGTTACTATAATAAATGGTTTGATTGTGTTACTATGATAAATGGTTTGGTTGTGTTACTATGATAAATGGTTTGGTTGTGTTACTATGATAAATGGTTTGGTTGTGTTACTATGATAAATGGTTTGATTGTGTTACTATAATACATGGTTTGAATGTATTACTATAATAAATCGTTAGAATGTGTTACTTTAATAAATGGTTTGATTGTGTTACTATAGTTACTATAATACATAGTTTGAATGTGTTACGATAATAAATGATTTGAATGTGTTACTATAATAAATGGTTTGATTGTGTTACTATGATAAATGGTTTGGTTGTGTTACTATGATAAATGGTTTGGTTGTGTTACTATGATAAATGGTTTGGTTGTGTTACTATGATAAATGAATATTAATTGATTGTTTCAGCTCAGACGAAGAGTACACCGTATTGTGGTAATGGTGTACTAGATACTGGGGAGGAGTGCGACGGAGGTAAAACAGGGAAGGAGGATAAAGATGCGTGTTGTACTCCAGATTGTAAACTTAAAGGAAATGCTATATGCAGGTGAGAAATATTATATACAGGTGAGAATTGTTATATGCAGGTGAGAAATGCTATATACAGGTGAGAAATGCTATGCAGGTGAGCAATGTTATATACAAGCGAGAAATGTTATGTTATATACAAGTGCGAAG
Organism: Patella vulgata; assembly: GCF_932274485.2. NCBI lineage: Eukaryota > Metazoa > Mollusca > Gastropoda > Patellidae > Patella > Patella vulgata. The sequence goes on from NC_065887.2 coordinate 4,221,686, forward strand.
TGTTATATTATATGCAGGTGAGAAATGTTACATGTATATACAGGTGATATACAGGTGAGAAATGCTATATATAGCAATGTTATACATATATGTAGGTGAGAAATGTTATATATAGGTGAGAAATGTTATATATAGGTGAGAAATGTTATATATAGGTGAGAAATGCAGGTGAAGAGGGGTGAACATCCACTCAACACACCTGTTATATTATTATCTACCTAGACTGTTTTATTATTTTCAGTTCTATGAATTATGAGTGTTGTAAAGATTGTAAGATTGCACCTGTTGGAACAATATGTCGTCAAACATATACTGGAAGCTGTGAGAAACAGGCAGCATGCAAGTAAGTTCAGGTGTTTAGTTTATAGGCCATGTACACCTGTTATTACCTAGCTAAAATATCTCAGGTCAGAATTCTTGGAATATCTTGTCGTATTGTAGTCACCACTCCCCCCACCTCATATGTATTTCATGTGTAGTAAGTATGTCCACTCCATCATGTTAAACATGTAGTAAGAATGCTACACATGAAGTTTAAAATTCTAAAATTTACTGGATTTCAAACACTACTCTACCAACATGTTAAAAAATAAAAAAATTTCCTTGGATTTCAAACACCACCTCTACTAGTAAAATGGTGAACAAAGAAACTGGGAATAATAAAAGATCTACTCAATATTTTGAAAGTTGTAATTAAGATTGTGGGATTTTTTCTCTGGTTTTTTTTTTTACAGTGGAACAATGGATTGTCCAAAGTCTGAACCTGCAGATGAAGATACAGATTGTTTAGAAGGGTGAGTACAGGTTTTTTTATAAAATGTTGGAAACCTGTAACATCTTATTCTGGTTTTAGATTGGTTATTAAATAACACTTTTTTTTTTATTGACCACTGATTAGCCAAAGTGATTTACAATTCAATCACATCTTTAAAGTCCATCTAATTCAAATCGATTACCCTAATCAACGAATGTATCGACCCCGACTTCCGAAGCAATTACTATAGTCACTAAATAAACGATCATGTTGTACTTAATAAGGTATGACCATTAATCATCTATAAATAATAGACTGAAAACTGGTTCCATGTGTCGTCCATAACATCCAGACACTTTTGAGTAAAAGATAGGTTACGTGCCCTTATTTTGAAATTAGTCTCGCTTAACCAGTCTATCGACCATTCTAGGGCTGATTGACAGGTCGGGATAATCAAGACTACTTTTTTACGAAACATAACAGAAAGCTAGAACAAGAAATTGAATTTAGAAATGAGCACGTTAGCTAGCTCAACAATTGTTTCAAGAAGCTTGTAAAAGTAAAATGAAACTACTGCTAGTATCATGTTCCTGTCTAACCCGAGTGTTTCAGAGATATTATTTGTACTAAACCAAAAGATGCCGCTCTTAACGGTACAGTTAATGATAAAGCGATTTAAAAAATGAAACGAACATAATTTCTAAATCTGCTGTAATAACCAAGAAGCTTAATTTTACTGCTATTCAAAATCGTCAACAATAAAATTTTTACGCTGTAATAGTTGATAGATTTGTAAAGAATTGCACGTGCCATGGCTATTTATAGTATCATACTGTCAGAAAGTTGGCCTCGACACGGCGAATGTGCACGCTTCAGTGGTAGTCTCGAACTATCAGCGGTTGACTGTATTTCTGTAGGTGCATGGGTCACCCTACCATATGTAAATAACATAAATCAACCTGTCCATCATATATAATGTATTGGACAATTAAATTTAACAACAGCAAGGAACATTGTCATATTATACATTATTAATTCAATGTAACCCGGTTATCATTTAATCTTGTGTATCTAGCACTGATTTCTTTCACATTCTGACCACTGTTCAAAAATGAATCATTATACATCAATAATCAGTTGGGTTGTTTATTTTTTAACAGTGATCGAGAAATTAAACACTTGTAAATTGGACACTCATTATCAAAAGTGAATGGTCAGCTTTAAACTAGTACAAATTAGATGGGTTTTTTTTGGTGATTTTAAAAGATTTTTACAAATTTTTAAAGAAAGATTTGATATTGAATGAATGCTAAATACACAAGATTAAATGATACCCAGATTACAGTGAAAGGGTTAGCCGTTCTTATAATTTATTGGTTTCTCTACTGTTTTGATGGTACATGGTGGCTCGCTAGCCTGAAAGACACGTTCTTTCTTTACTGTGTCAGTATTGTACTGGAAAACGACAAGAGAATCATTTTAATAAGGTTGCTCTGATGAAAATACAGTAATTGTTTTCTATAATAGTGTTTATTTTACCTGTGACATTTGGGTCATATTAACTTGTTTTATTTTACCTGTGACAGGTGGATCATATTAACTTGTATGATTTTACCTGTGACAGGTGGGTCATATTACCTTGTTTGATTTTATAGGGGAAAGTGTAGAAATGGTAAGTGTGTATCATATTGTGAGAGAGCAAAGCCAAGTAAATTACCCTGCAGATGTCAAAATGAAGCAGGTTAGATTATTATTTATTTTATAATTTACAGAGAATTTTTATACGCCCATATTTTCATGTGGATGTATATTGCCGCCGCCCCTATTAAAATGAGTCTATCTGTCCATCCGTCACACTTTTTGGGACACAATAACTTTCCTTCTAGTTGAGCTAGAATGTTCAAACTTGGTGTAGGTGTCTATTAGGTCAATGCCTTGACAGAGTTAGAACATGCACATTTTTCACTGAGGGTAAGCAGAGATAAACAATTTGATTGGTTGAGACATGGAACAAGATGACTTTGGTTCTAATTGGGTGAGAGCGATTAAGCTCTTGAGTATAGATTCATTATATCACTACCATGACTAAGATCAATGATCAGAATTTTCTGCTAAGGTTAAGTAGCGATAAGAAATCTGATTGGTCATGACTTGGGAACATAATAGCTCTGCATTTTCTGCTTAGGCAAAGTGGAGACTTCAGTCTGATTGGTCGAAACTTTGGAACACAATAAGTCTCCTTCTAATTGAGGTAGATGTTCATTAGGTGAATGACTTGACTTAGTACAACGACTAAAATTTCATTGGTCGATGCTTTGGGACAAGATAACTTTGATTCTAACTGATGGAGAGTGATTCAACTTAATGTACAGTTCTTCTACCAGGTACTTTAAAACCTTGACTAAGTTAGATGGTGAACATTTTATGTGTAGACTTAGTATAGATAATCAGTTTGATTGCTCAATACTTTTGAAAAAGATGAAAATGTGCAATTAATTAATATGTGTCATCTATTTATTTTGCAATTTCGGCGGACATATTCTTTTTGAAATGAAAAGGGGTTTAACGTCCTACTGTTCTGCTCCAAATGGGCTAATGAAGACACGCATACACCATACAGTCTGCTATGAGGGCAATTTTGTCTGGAAAGCGGTACTACGGTCAATTATTATATCGAACTCCGATGTTCAAAGGTTCTTTTACGTGCACGCCAATGTATACACACACAGGACCTGTTTGTTTTTAGTCTCACCCAAATGACTATATTCTTTTTGAAGACGTTTAGGAACTTGGCCAATGACTATCACTGTAACCTGGGTATCATTTAATCTTGTGTATCTAGCACTTATTTCTTTAACATTCATTCAATATCAAATCTTTGTTTAAAGATTCGTAAAAATGAATTAAAATCACCCAAATTCATCTAATTTGTACTTTTGACTGTTAAGTTTTGATAAAACGATACCAAGGTTAAAATGTTGTTTTATTTTTAGATGCGTGTTATACAGGTTGTTTTATTTGTAGATGCATGTTATAGATGTTGTAAGTCACGTAAATCGGGTAAATGTGAACGGTTTGGTGATGAGATTCTACCTGATGGAAGAGCCTGTTACCGTGGTTTCTGTAAGGTAATGTAAATACAGTTTATATACTTCAACATTGTATCTGTAGTTAGATACGATATATACAACATGGTATTTATAGTTAGACACAATTTATACAATATTGTTGTAGTTGTGTTTTTACACGAGTCAACTCGATAACTTGTGTTTTTACACAGTCAACTTGATAACTTGTGTTTTTACACGAGTCAACTCGATAACTTGTATTTTTACACAGTCAACTTGATAACTTGTGTTTTTACGCCAGTCAACTTGATAACTTGTGTTTTTACACCAGTCAACTTGATAACTTGTGTTTTTACACAAGTCAACTTGATAACTTGTTTTTACAATAATTACAGAGTGGACAATGTAAAAAGAGCGAACAAAATCTGGTTCAACGTTTGTTCTCATTTATAGAAAAATTAACTCCCAATGCATTCGGTAAGTTTCTAGTTATTATTCAGTATGCATGTATAGCCTGACCTCTGACCTCTAGTTAATCAGTTACTCATGGGTGTGTTCATAATTTGTGCTTGTTTGACAGTATTTAAATGATGGGGGTTAGATGGCCGAATGGTTAGTACGTGCATGTTGTATCATAAGGTCTGTCATTGAGATAACTTGCATGGTTTCAATTCCCCGATTGTATTTGACAAGGAGTAGGGTCGTCTGTCCAACCTCGTGGGTTTTCTCCGGGTTCTCCGGTTTCCTCCCACTGCTAAAGACCTCTACATTAATGCAAATTATTGAAATGAAATTGAACCGTATGTTAGTCCCGAATTGACCTAGATTGTGTCGAGTAGACGTTGAACCCCCTATCTCTTTCTTCTCTCTCTCTTCTCTGTTTCAATGAATGTAGCACTTGTTTCCTTCCAGGGGGGTTGGATGGCAGAATGGTTAGCACATGCGTGCTGTATCATAAAGTCTGTCATTGAGTCAACTGGCGTGGTTTCGAATCCCCGGTTGTAGGTGACAAGGAGTAGGGTCGCCTGCCCAACCTCGTGGGTTTACTCCGGGTTCTCCGGTTTCCTCCCACTGCTAAAGACCCCTACATGCAAACAAATTATTGAAATGTAATTGAACCGTATGTTAGTCCCGAATTGACCTAGTTTGTGTGTTTAACCCCATTTCTCTCTCTCTTTGTTTCCTTCCTGAAAGTAACATCATATTTGATGTTTTATTTGAGCCAGAACAAGCCTGTAACTGTTACAATTGGTTTGGGTGGCCGAATGGTTAATGCATGCATGTTAGATCATAAAGTCTGTCATTGAGTCAAGTGGTGTGGTTTCGATTCCCTGGTTGTACGTGACATGGAATAGGGTCGCCTGTCCAACCTCGTGGGTTTTCCTACTCTTGTATTCTTCCAATACCTCGGTCTTGATTAATATATAAGAATTATTGAAATATATTTTATGTCATATTTTAGTTGAGTTCATGAAGAGTAATATAGTGGGGACGATTATTATATTCTCTATGGTAATATGGATTCCAGCTAGTTGGACATTTAGTTGTATAGTAAGTATTATTATATTCTCTATGGTAATATGGATTTTGTAATATAGTGCAATTTAGTATACAATCCATACTGTGGAAACGGGGCGTTGTTTGGCAGAATGGAATAACACATGTGCTTTAGAACATAAGGTCTGTCAGTGAGTCAAGTCCAACGTGTAAAGGTTTCAATTGCTTGCTTGTACTTGACAAAATTGAACGATATGATAGTCCCAAAATAACCTAGTTTGTATCTAGTGGACATTATGATAAAGTAAAAATTATTTTTTGCAGGATAAAAAAAGAGAAGAAGAAATGCGTCAACTATCTGAGTGGAAAAGTTTAAGAGTAAGTTTTATTAAAGTTGAGTCAGTTTGCTGATATGAGAGGGGTTATTTCCCTTTGACATCTATATCAGTGCCATATCCTAATTTTATTACAGGAATACCTCACAATTTGAAATTTAAATGAAATAGAGTTAACCGCCTACTATTCTGCACCGACTGGGGTAATGAAGATAACTATAATATGCCATACAGTGTGCTATGAGGGAAATTTTGCCTGGACAGTGGCATTTTGGCATAACATACACATTGTGAATGTCTTAATTTATGTGCACGGTTCGGTATACGGGACCTCATTTTTTTTCGTCCCATCACAAACAGTTCCATATCAGGCCTTCCATCCTGCACCAACAGAGAGGTACAAGAGATGTGGGCTTTGAGACATATGGTTCAGATGTGGCCATCGTGACACATGGTTCAGATTTGGCCATCATGACATATGGTTCAGATGTGGCCATTGTGACATATGGTTCAGATGTGGCCATTCAGACGTGTGGTTCAAATGTGGCCATCATGACATATGGTTCAGATGTGGCCATCGTGACATATGGTTAAGATATGACCATTGTGACATATGGTTCAGATGTGGCCATCGTGACATATGGTTCAGATGTGGCCATCATGACATATGGTTCAGGTGTGACAAATGGTTAAAATATTTTGACATGGCTCTATGTAGTACTTTTAGTCCGATTGGTTTCATATTCTCTATTTAATGTTAAATAATTATTTTAGTGTGAATTAAACATGCATTATGCAAGAGCTAAATCTGTCTATTGCAGGTCTTCCTTTAGGCCTGAAATGTTATCTAAATTATTAATTAGTCATTAATTAACTTATCCAGACCATAATCAACTTTATATGGCATCGTTAGCCTGCGATCTTTGGTGGATTATGGGCCGATTTACTGCAAAACTTTCCTTCACGATTTAATGATTAAATGGATAATCAAGACTATGCTGTTTATCGTACTGAGTTTAGTAATGATGATCGAGGCTAGGTGAAATTTCAATCGCTTAGTTCTCAGTTCATAGTGGATCAATTTGAATGAAATTTTCAGCAAATTGTCTTTACATTTTTCTAGTTTTTAACTATCTTAGTGAGAACTGCCAACTCGTTATCTTTAAATCTTGAGAAATTAAATATTGTCCAAAAAATACAAAATGACAATCATTAGTTTCAATAATATATTTAATTAGATTATTTTTATTTTTCAGAGCCACGATTTGTTTCTACAAGACAGTATTCATTCATTTAAAGTTCAGAATTCACAAAAACAACGAATCAAGCGTCACATGGCTTCCGTTCGACAACCTACAGTTGTTGTTAATCGTCCTAATCCGCAGACTTATAGAGATAGTCGTTCACGAGTTTCAGAAACTGCTATATGATCATTTCTTTCTTAGCATATTAACACAAGGTCGTAGAAACTGTGATATGATCATTTCTTTGTTCGGCATTTAGTATTTGAGCAGATTAACATAAATTCTCAGAAACTGCGATATGATCAATTCTTTTTTAGACATTTAGAACATATTAACTAACACAAATTCTCAGAAACTGTGATATGATCATTCCTTTCTTAGAGATTTAGTATTTGAGCATAGTAACACAAGGTACAATTTATATAGATGCACAATTAGTAATCTAGCATATTATAGGTGCTGAATCGCCTAAAAATAGACACAAATGGGTCCCAACGCAAATAATAATGTAATATAATATGAATGTATAATTCTGTTTTTACTGTAGTTTCTAATCTAAGAGTCCAAATTAAATGGCAATCTTTGGCGTCTTGTTATTCCTGTCTACCCTGGTAGTATTCTCATGTAGGTATGTTTAGTAGCATTCATCGAGTTGCTTCTTTACAAATGGCACTTGAACGCATTCTGGCACACGATTCATTTGTCAATTTTAAAATTTTCATTTTGTCTTAAATATTGGAAATATCAGAAGCCCATCTTTTCACAGTAAGATAACAACATCAATGTTGATTTAAATTGACCATTAAGTCTTGTTTGCAATGTCGAAGACTGTTGATGATATTGAGTTAAAGACTTGGCTTCTTTAACACAAGGTACAATTTTTATGGATACACAATTACTGAATTGATTTCAATGTAACGTTTCAAGGATACTTTGGTCACTATTATTGTTGTATATAATATTTGTCTACCATCCTGAATTATTTGATGAGAGTATCATCATGGAAAACCTTGCACTCTTAAGATAAAACAATTGTACATTGTGCTATTTATTATATGTTATGTAGGTAACTAATGGCAACAAGGGGTGTTAATATTACTTTCCTGTATATACCATACGATCCTTTATGGACAAACAGGACTTTTAACGTTAAATATTTGTGTTCTTAACATAATCAAGTGATGGTGTTGGATATAGTGTTGGTTTTTACGTAATACTCGGTCATCTTGCCTTTTTTTATGGTCTGAAAGTTTCTGAACCAGATCATGTACTGTTGTTGTTCTTAGCGTTTAACGTCCGCTTCCACCGAAGGTGATATCGCAGACAAGTTCATTTTAATGATCTTAGCGCACGCGCAGGGGTCTTTGCTGTGGGAGGAAACCGGAGTACTGTACTGTTCATAGATTGGCTTTAACCTTTGTCGGTGCACGTCGTGGGACCCCATGCGCATGTTTTATAAGTGTTTTGTAATAACTAATGGGCACTTCTTTCTGAAATTTACTGACTTTTTCTTGTATACATTTTTACACGTGTAGAGTTATGTTACATGCAAATCAGACCCAACGCTTGACAGGAACAAGGGATCCCTAACAGATAACTCACAGTAGGGATTTTACTAATGTATTTGTAGTCTGATACCATATTGCTAGTCCTTCTGTCTGGGATATCACCCAAGGTGGTAGAGGATTTAAAACTCTGGTGCTACAGGGATGACAGAGGTATATAGGGGACCTTGTTTATAGTGCAACAGGGCTGACATGTTACAGAGGTATTATATCACTGGTAAACAGATACCGTTGACTAATGAAGCTAGGCCTTTTAGTAATAACAATTTTTGTTATTAAATCATATAAGTGGTCAGTATTCTAAACTAATGTTTAGTATGTATAGAAAGTGGTTAGACAGTATACAGTTCCTTGAATGACATTTAGAAGTAGAGGTATAATATTCATAATAACACAACTTTATGGATTTACTACTTCTTGGTTTATTACATTGAAACGTTGCATGTAATAAACCAAGAAGTAGTAAATCCATAAAGTTGTGTTATTATGAACAGTATACAGTTGTCATTAATTAGGAAACTGAATACACAAACCTGGACAATAGAGGCATTCAATAGTCCCGGTTTTAACACCTTAGTGACAAAACACCTACTTATAGACTTCTGCCTGATTACTAACAATTTTAACTAACTCATTTATAAGTTATTTATTGCTTAGTCAACAATATCAATGGTATGGTGTATATTTGTGTTTTATCATGGAGAACATGTATTGTTAAAATCTTCCATTTTGTAAAAAAGTTTATGGTTTCATGCTCAATATTTTTATGCCCATTTTGTAAAAAAAGAGTTTTTTTTCCTGTATAATATCATTCACTATTTTTTTTTCATGCCCATATTTTTAGATCATTTCATTTTGTAAAAAAAAATAACAAGTACTGCTATTGTTGGATGTTTTTGTTTTATCAGATTGAGTCATCATATTATGAGGTACTGCAGTTAGGCCCTCCAGCGTGTTCCCGAAGCAACGGCCGTGAGTTGACAACATCTAGCCGTTGCTAGATTAGTCAGAAATTACCGAACTGTTAGGTATGTTATCTCCCTTTACCACATCAGACACGTGAACAATAGCGTTGGCCAATCAAGAGGCTGTGTCACACACTCAAATCAACCATGGCGAACCTTGAACTTTGCAACTTGATTCTCACAGGTAGACATTTTAGCTTGAAAGCGCGAGATTTGGTATTCGAGATGATGTTTTCTATCGAGGAATATCCAACAGGGTCAGTAGCCTTCACAATTAGTGACGAAATATGCAGGGTACTGCGTGAAGAGCTTGATAAGATGTACGGAGTTAAAGCGAGATCATGCCTTCTATTGAAGATGGGCCCTCCAGCTACCGGGTACCGTAATCCGGCTCCATAAATTGTGTATGCTTCCAACGCAAGGATTAGCTATTATTCCTATCAACCAATTGTAAGAAAACAACAAGACATGTGTTTTCAAACTCGAGGTCGCAACCCAGGCCCGTAGCCAGGCCCCCCCCCGAAAAAATGTTTTGCCGACCATAGCTCTAAAATACCTACTGTAGACTGTGCCAAGTGTGCCCCCCTTAAAAACTTCACTGCCTCTCTGAAGCTAGCCTGTCGCAACCCCAGCCTGACGTATACAGTCTGATCTATTCCACCCCTTGCCAACCGTCTCTCCTCTCTCACGCTCACCATTTGTTTCCCCAGTCTCTCATTGCGGCATTTTGATCTGTAAATAATGATGATGTTTCATAGTAAAAGGTGACTTTGCTCTTCGAGGGGTCGCCGATCAGATGATAGGTACTGGAATGGGGTCGCAACCATCAAAAGATTTGGTAATCACTGGAATAAGAGAATATTTATCGCAAGATTTATCGCGTGCAGCTGTTCTGGGATACAGACAGACAGGGAGAGGGTGGGGGTGGGGGTGGGTGGGATAATGTCTATTTTAATTCAATAATTCGCAGTGGGAGGAAACATGAGGACCCGGAGAAAACCCAAGAGGTTGGACAGGCGACCCTACTCCTTGTCACGTACAACCGGGGAATAGAAACGACGCCAGTTCACTCAATGACAGACGTTATGATACAGCGTGCATGCGCTATCCATTCGGCCATCCAACCACCCGAGATTGATTAGAAGGCAAAAATAATCATACGAAGGGGTTGCTCCGGGTACTAAAGCTAAGTGGCGAGCGTGCGCAGTCCATGCCCGGCGCCCCCCTCTCCACAATAATTTGGCCGCAAGTATTCTTTTCTCCAGATTATTGCACGAAAGTAAGTATTCTTATCTATTAAAAACAAAGAGGCTTTGGGTTAAGGGACCTATGGTTGCGAGGGTCGCGATTAGATAACTTTTATTTCTTTTCCACATCCCTTACCATGCAAGCGCATTCGATTGTGGTTTCCTTCCATGCTATATAATAATTCCAAGGTTGTGGACACTCTAGAGGTCACAATTCGTTTTACAATTTTGATGAAACTGACAATGTATGTTTATAACCGAACGATCTCGACATTTTTAGCTTGTGGACCCTCTAGACCTCACAGTTTCTATTTGATTGTCAAAACCGTTCAAATATACTCGTATCACCGCTGCACCATAATTACGGATGAGTTCAAATTTCGTGAAAATCGGACGGAAACTGCCCGACAAAATGGTTGCTACCCTTAAAAGCATGCAGTACCCAGGTTGTGGGCCAGAGGTTCGAATTTTCATCAAATTTTGATATATCCTAAAGGCCTGGGTTCTTTCGATTATGTCACGTATTGGACCTTAGCTTTCTAGACCACGACCTCCAATTTACAAAATAACACGTTTTTAGCTTGTGAACCCTATAGAGGTCACCATTTTTTTTATCTTATTTTCAAAACCGTTCAAATTTATCACCGTTACACTATAATTATGGTCAGAGTCCGAGGCGGGATGCCCCCTAACTTTCGGGCAATTTTATTTTTCGGGCGGACGGGTAAAGTGTAAACAAAAATTAATATTTCATATATTTGGCAAAATAAAGTGTCCGAAATCTAATAACACAGTAATTTTACTTTTCTTTTAATTGAATACCACAAATTTGTACTGAATTGACTTTGGATTAAAATATTTTATCTGGAGTCACTCTACTTTGTGCGACATTTTTCAGGCATCGATTATTTTTTTGTGGATGCAGCTACAACAGTCTGATTGGATAGTTGGAGTTCAGGTCGGCATAGAGTGGGATTTCGGTTGAAAACCGATTGCAAACTTTGAAGTTGCTTAAATCACGGGCTAGAATAGCAGAAAAACACATTTGTTGCGGTTATATTTTCAATTTTTTCTGTGGGAACACGAGGCCTCCATACCCCACGACAATTGATTGGTTGTTTGGGATTTGGGATTTAGGTAAGCCGCTTAAAGTAGCTAAGTCTCTAACTCAATATCAGTTGTGATCTTGCCGAGAAAAGGTAGGCTTCTGATATCCAATATTTAAGACAAATAAACATTTTACCATTGGTACACGAATCGTGTACCATAGTGCGTTTCAGCGTCATTTGTAACAAGGACCAAAATGAACGAGGCTAGACATATTCCACAAGTCATGTCAAACGGTAACGCCATATCTTATCATATTCAGCCTCCATGATAATGATGACACCTACCCAGCGCTTTCTTTCCTAACGATCGTATCGCAAGACTTTAAAAGAGACGGTTATACAGTGGCCACCCTTAGATACATTTAATTGCGGTTTATAGGAGGTGGAAACTTGGTTAAGTATTCAATGAAGTTGTCCAGCATGACGTCCTTGTCCAAGTGTTAGGTAGCTATTTACCCCAAATCTTTACTTAGGTAATGACTCCGATAAACTAAACAGAACACTTTTTAACCTTATAGTTCCTATACAATTTAAAAGGTTTTCGGAAAAGGGGTTGGGGTTGAGTAAGCCGGATAGAGAATAACCGAGACACACACACCGAGCATTGCTACTTAGATCTAACCTTTCTAATTTGGATAATGGTTGCAGTAATCGCTTGCCAATATTGAAAAACGTATCGGTACTCAAATACGTATTGCAGAGTCCTAATTGGGTTAAATTTGGAAAAAAATCAAAAAACGACCGAGCAATATAAAGGCAACTATTGCCACTTAAATCCAGAACATTTATTAAACCATCAATTCCTATATTTACCCCAGTTAAAACGTTTTAGTTTAAATTCCAATCCGTTGTATGATATTCAAGAAGAAGCTTTTAAAAATCTGTCGTACTTGGAGGACCTTCAAATCATCGGGCATCGACTCAATTATTCTCCCTCCTCTCTACCTAGAGGAGTTTTTATTCCGTTGATGAATCTGAAGACCCTGACTCTTCGAACCATTTACTACGGCTCGAGGTCGCGCTTAATTTTACCCGATGAGCCCATCAGTTATTTAACAAATTTGATAACTTTAAATATTGACACGGGAGACACAGTTGAATTTGGAACAGGATTTTCCCAACTAAAAGCTCTATCAGAATTAATATTATCAAATTATGTCTTAGACAACCAAATTTTGTATTGTCCACTGAAGCAGATTTATGATAGCACATTTTCGGTGTTTCAAAATATCTCTCTTGCTACCCTTGATTTATCAGGATGTGTTCTTGATGAAATGGACAAGAATGTTTTCGTGCCGTTTAAAAATCTGAAGAATCTTATTATAATAGCTGACGTAAATACCAAGCTGGCTTTACCCGATGCTATATCAACTTTACACCTATTTAAAAACAAAACACTCGAATCTGTAACAATAAACCATGCTGCGTCCATACACATAGGCGTAGGAGCTCAAAGTAATTCAGGGGGGCATAAGAGAAAATTGCCCGAAATCAATACCGTTTGTTCGGGCATACATATCATAAGAGAGCTTCGGGCATATTTTCGGGCATGCAGTGGACAGGAAAAAGACGAGAAAATACTTTTCGGGCAGTGTGGATCTCATAGAAATAAGTTAGTTATATTTTTTCTCTAAACGTTAATAGAAAAAAAGGGTCGTCGAATTTTTCATTGCCCGAAAATAATTTTTTTTTTTTTTTTTTGGGGGGGGGGGGCCCTGCCCCCCGGCTCCTACGCCTATGTCCACACATTTGTTTATGACTACGTTTGGCTATGTTCTCACCCTTGACATATTGAAAGACATCTGCATTTCCTTCCTGGACTTAAAATCGAATAAGATAAACCTTCCTAGATTAACAAGGTGTTTAAAACATCTTGTCTTGTCCAACAATACAATTGATGGCCGAATAAATCCTTTAGATATTTATTTGGGGTTTCGCCTTTTTCAGAAACTTGAGTATTTGGACATATCAGCCCAATTCATCGCTAATCCGGTGGGAGGAAAATCCGACTTTCAAGATCAACATCATGGAAGACATCGTACTTACCCTTTAGTTTTTCCGAGTAAGCTAAAGTATCTTTACGTTGACGGTATCGGTAGGTTTGACGTCATAACTAATGTCATAGTCTTGAGAGGAACAAATGTTATTGCCCTGAATATGTCATACAATTTTGCTGTTTTTTCGGACACAAACATAACGGGTCTAATGAACCTACAGATTCTGGATTTAAGTGGCAATAGTTGCCTTTATATTGCTCGGTCGTTTTTTGATTTTTTTCCAAATTTAACCCAATTAGGACTCTGCAATACGTATTTGAGTACCGATACGTTTTTCAATATTGGCAAGCGATTACTGCAACCATTATCCAAATTAGAAAGGTTAGATCTAAGTAGCAATGCGCTGGGTTGCTCGGTGTGTGTGTCTCGGTTATTCTCTATCCGGCTTACTCAACCCCAACCCCTTTTCCGAAAACCTTTTAAATTGTATAGGAACTATAAGGTTAAAAAGTGTTCTGTTTAGTTTATCGGAGTCATTACCTAAGTAAAGATTTGGGGTAAATAGCTACCTAACACTTGGACAAGGACGTCATGCTGGACAACTTCATTGAATACTTAACCAAGTTTCCACCTTCTATAAACCGCAATTAAATGTATCTAAGGGTGGCCACTGTATAACCGTCTCTTTTAAAGTCTTGCGATACGATCGTTAGAAAAGAAAGCGCTGGGTAGGTGTCATCATTATCATGGAGGCTGAATATGATAAGATATGGCGTTACCGTTTGACATGACTTGTGGAATATGTCTAGCCTCGTTCATTTTGGTCCTTGTTACAAATGACGCTGAAATGCACTTTGGTACACGATTCGTGTACCAATGGTAAAATGTTTATTTGTCTTAAATATTGGATATCAGAAGCCTACCTTTTCTCGGCAAGATCACAACTGATATTGAGTTAGAGACTTAGCTACTTTAAGCGGCTTACCTAAATCCCAAATCCCAAACAACCAATCAATTGTCGTGGGGTATGGAGGCCTCGTGTTCCCACAGAAAAAATTGAAAATATAACCGCAACAAATGTGTTTTTCTGCTATTCTAACCCGTGATTTAAGCAACTTCAAAGTTTGCAATCGGTTTTCAACCGAAATCCCACTCTATGCCGACCTGAACTCCAACTATCCAATCAGACTGTTGTAGCTGCATCCACAAAAAAATAATCGATGCCTGAAAAATGTCGCACAAAGTAGAGTGACTCCAGATAAAATGTTTTAATCCATAGTCAATTCAGTACAAATTTGTGGTTTTCAATTAAAAGAAAAGTAAAATTACTGTGTTATTAGATTTCGGACACTTTATTTTGCCAAATATATGAAATATTAATTTTTGTTTACACTTTACCCGTCCGCCCGAAAAATAAGATTGCCCGAAAGTTAGGGGGCATCCCGCCTTGGACTCTGACCATAATTATAGTGTAACGGTGATAAATTTGAACGGTTTTGAAAATAAGATAAAAAATGGTGACCTCTATAGGGTTCACAAGCTAAAAACGTGTTATTTTGTAAATTGGAGGTCGTGGTCTAGCAAGCTAAGGTCCAATATGTGACATAATCGAAAGAACCCAGGCCTTTAGGATATATCAAAATTTGATGAAAATTCGAACCTCAAGTAGATTTGGATACTCTGAATTTGGTACGTTGTTGTTTTTGTTTATTTGTTTGCTCTTATTTTGTTTTGGTTGTTTTGTTTTGTTTCTTTGTTTTTTTTGGTTTTTTTATTCCGTTCTATAATCACTGGTCCGCCACACTTACAAAAGTTCTTAATAAAAGTTCTTATCACACGCTAAAACACAGTTGATCACAAGAGATAAAGAAAGCTAGGCCTTGAGTTTGTTTAATAGACGTATAAAAATGTATTACTTGTAATAAATAGTATTAGATTGAAATAATTAACTCGTGTAGAAAAAAGCGTATTCCTAGGGCGAATATTATATTAAAATAAATTATGTACCAAACGGTACAGTTGCCTAGGGCGAATATCACATTAAGTGTGGTTTAATGGTCCAGAGCGAGACATTGCGTAATATATTGAAACAACACTTGTCACTTCACTCGTGTTCTTTCAATATATTACGCAATGTCTTAAGCTTGAGACTATTAAACTAATCAAAATACAGACACTCGCAGGTGCTTAGCAATGAAATACGTCACACGGGCCCAAAATGTTAACTAGTATAAAAAAAACGTACGCTTGGCACATTGCCCGTATCATTATTTGAAATAATGATAGATACGCCAACATCAAAGGATGACGTCACATCTGTATTTTAAATTCAAATTATGCACCAAAAAGGTGAAACCAGGGGATATTTCCTACAACGTGTGTAAGCTTCCCTGTTTTAATATGTATCAACAAATTGTATTTAGAAATGAAAATAGTCAGTTTGCTTGTGACGAGGCTGGTGGTGTTTAGACTCAATCACACAGGACACACCAGTTGTATTCACTAATTTAACTCTTGGCAAATGACATGTATGTTTAAAGCGAGAATTTCAAATTTTCTAAGAAAGTCAAAACATAATTATTTCTATGTCTTTTGCTCAGTAGGTTATCAACTGACTATTATACGATCATGGGCATTATTTCCCACCCTCAAAAATCATTGACACAAGAAATAATAACACAATTACCTTCCTTGTTTTCCTATTGACAACACGTGTTCAGCCATCTCCCAACGTTGGAATTTGAAGTTGAAAATGATATTTTTGCCCATTTCTCAGCTGGCAATAGTGAATTATAGGATTAATAGGATTATTCTTTAACAAGGTAGGACTGTTTATGGATACCATCTATTTTCAGGCTTTATTTTAATAAATTTTAAAAATATAACTTAAAATTTTGAAATTTCCGCTTTAAGGAGCACAATAAAAACATGTAACTATTCGCCGTACATATCACCGTGACCAACCTGTTATCCTTCCGCTATTAAATCATGAATATTTGCAAAAACCTGTCACAAAATGTTAATTCAAACCCTCTTCTTCTTCCATTCTAGCCCACAAAATCAACAGAAATGGCCATGCTAAAGGGGATAAGAGAAAGAGAGAGAGAGAGAGAGAGAGGGAGGGAGAGAGAGAGAGGGAGAGAGAGGGGGAGGGAGAGGGAGAGAGAGAGATTGCTATAAATAGACAAACTACGATTTTTGTGAAATTTAATGGTGGTTTACTACTCCCAGATTTCAGTAAATATGTAAGAAGGATCAGGAAGTGACATCGACATACTAATTATACAGACTAATAATACAGTACCCCATTACTACTACAAATGTCTGGCAATTACATAGCTGTCAGGGGCACCCCACTACAAGAAATGTCTGTCGAAGTGCTTTGTAATACATCACTGACGGAGGGGGAGGGGCGGAAAATGAACGCTAGACAAAAGCCCCTTAAAAAAAAAAGAAAAAGAAAAGAAAAAAAAAAGAAGTTCAAATTACAGTACAAGAACGTACTGCTTATTGGCATTTTCGCTAGTGTAAAAAGCGTTACTTTTCCGCCCGCAATTTGTATTTTCATGGGTACAGTTTGGAGAATTCCATGTAAATTACGTCACAAGTCGCCACCTTTTTATAATAACACTATATCCAAACAATCTGCCATTTGCTAGCTGAATTTACAGCAACAAGAACCATTGATTGATTTGGAAGAGAACCGGTGTTTATACGCCAGGGCCCTGTTTCACGACATTTTAGTAGATACTTCAATTTTGATTGGCTAAGCACTAAAATCAGTCTAATATTATCCAGTCAAATTACTAAAATTTGGACTTTATCTTAGTTAAAATTTGTCAATTCAAATCAACATTGGTCTTGTGATCTTACAGGGAAATGATGGGCTTCTGATATCCAATATTCAAGACAAAATAAACATTTTACCATTGCTACCATAATGCGTTTCAGCGCTATTTGGAACAAGGGACTCAAAGAACAGGGCAAGACATATTCCACAAGTCACGTCAAATGGTGACGCTATATTCTTATCTGGAGAGCATGCGCAATAAATACCATCGGTGTAGACTGGAAAAACCAGAACTGATTAGAGATTACAATAAAAACAGAAACGATTGAATGTAAATCAGTTTATTTACATTCATATTACATTACTATATGCGTTGCGACCCATTTTTGTCAATTTCTAGGTCATAATATTAGCGATTTAGCTCCTTTAAATGAAAACGGTCCCAGTACATTAGACCGACTTTTTCACCAGCGGAAACGTATACATGGAAAATGGGCCGAATAGCTCTAAATATCGTGTGTGTAGGCCAATGGGTTCCGAAATGATATTCAGGCCTATACAATTAGAAAACAGCAGTCTACGCCTGTCTGTAAAATGATTATTACCCAAGTAAGTAAATATTATTGCATAAAATCGCCCACGAGGACCACTGGAGCAACAAAACCACATTATAAAAAACATACATAAACATAAATAAACGCTGCCTTGTTCACTACTGAGGGGGAGGGGGATGGCCGAATGGTTAGCACGTGCGCGCTGTATCATAAGGCCTGTCATTGAGTCAACTGGCGTGGTTTCGAATCCCCGGTTGTACGTGACAAGGAGTAGGGTTACCTGTCCAACCTCGTGGGTTTTCTCCAGGTCCTCTGGTTTCCTCCCACTCCCACTACGCGCAAGCGAATTATTGAAATAAAATTAAACCACGTGTTAGTCCCGAAATGACCTAGTTTGTGTCGGGTGGACGTTAAACCCATCTCTCTCTCTCTCTCTCTCTCTCTCTCGCTGTGTGTGTTCATTACTGATTCCAAGGCTGTGCGTAAAAATGCCTCAATCGAACATAATACCTAATTCATAGAATACAATCTTATAATGTATTTAGAAAGTACGCTCACAAAAAAAAACCAAAAAGAAAGAAAATAAACATGACTAGAATATACACGAATACAAGTAGAATATATTAGAACACCCAAAGATATGCTGTTTTGGTCCCCAGTCCTACCCCCACACAACCCAACCCACCTCACACAATCCGCCGTTCTGTAACGGAACTTGCGTTTGTCTTACGACTTATAAGGCTCATAATTATATATATACGTGTAGTGTTTCTTTTTAGCAGTGGGAAGAAACGAAGGACCCGCGGAGAAAGTCCAGAAGGTTTGACGGGCGACCCTACCCCTTGCCACTTACAACTATGGTATCGAAACCATTTTACTGGACTAAATGACTACAAGGAAATCAACCAAGTCGCCTGTAGGCCTACTCTCATGATTATTCTCTAGAGGGCCTGGCAAGGACAGCTGTCTAGAGGTTCGGATGGTACAAAAAACTGAGGTCCTGTGTACACTTGGCGTGCACGTAAAAGATCCCCTGACAGTTGGAATTCGATATAAGAGTAGTCCATGTTGCTGCTGCTGCCCGGGCAAAATTTCCCTCATAGCACACCGTATGGCGTATGCCCGTCTTCATTAGCCGAGTCTAAGCAAAACAGCAGGACGTTAAACCCCATTTTGTTACATTTCATAATAATCCAACCTCGTGGGTTTTCTCCCGGTCCTCCGGTTTCCTCCCACCCCTACGCGCAAGCGAATTATTCAAATAAAATTAAACCATATGTTAGTCCCGAAATGACCTAGTTTGTGTCAAGTGGACGTTAAACCCCATTTCTCTCTCTCTCTATTTCATAATAAATCTCTTAAATAGAGTAAAAGTAATCAAGTCGCCTGCACGGTAATAAACCAGATATCGACACACGATCGAAGAAAACTTAGATATCGAGAAATATCAAGCCGAATTTAGCAAACAGCATCACGTTGCCTGGTTCTTTCTGTCTGTGATATATACAGGCAGCGCGGGAGAGAGAGAAGCGATCGATGCCGATGTGTGTTCATACATTGAACTGTCTATCGTAATTAAAATAACAATATGGCATGGCTGATAATTGTCAATTAGCGAGCTGCACTCGACAAAAACACAAGCTAAATTAGCGACCTTTTTGGCTCAATTAAAACAGGCTATACGTTACCAGAATTAACATCTGCGTCGTGAATCTGTTGATTCGAAGCAAGCAGACGACGTTCTAGTAAATAGATTTTCTGTCTCAGTTGTATTCTATGCCTATTTTCGCGCCAACATTGAGATCTCGTCTGGCGTGAAAATGGAAGGTTTCTTATGTCAGCAGCGACAACAATGATAGATCAACCGCGGTAAAAATGGCGGGAGTGTCGTGTCAGTGTTTTTAAGAGAATGGCCATATAGGACTACGTTAAGAAGACTGGACCGACCAGTCGTCCGGATCATTATTATTCATCTGTGGTCCCCTTTGATTTAGTCGGGCGGGTTTGTATCAGTTGGTATAATCTGATTTAAAAATAATATTCGTGACAACTGGTATCCCCGACAGGTCATCGGTTGCACGTGATCGTATCGTTAACTGGCACACCAGCAAGGAGGAAGGTGGATGTCCATACGGAATAAGCTCGTCTTAAACTGATTTGTGATTGGATTATCGATAAGGTATGTATGCATATCTCCCGTCAAAAGGCAAAACCTAGTAACTCACTTTTTTCTTATTTTGAGAAAACAAAGGAAAACGTAATGAATGAATATTAAACCCCAGCTCATCCATTGATTTGACTATTGAGTTACTAGGTTTTGCTGTGGTATACTAGGCAAATGAAGGAAGTTGCTAGGTTGTGTCATGGGTGTAACTGCTTACAAAATCAAAAGATCGGAATATCTAGTACAACAACAGGAGACACATACCCTAGTAACTACAAATTTGGTCCTAACTCAATTTTGATAAAAAAAAAAGTGAGTTACTAGGTTTTGCCTTTTTACGGGAGATATATGGTTTGATTAAACTGAATTCTGATAGAATTGGAATAAGTGTTCAGGATAGTCTGTTGTATGGAAGTCTGATTTAACTAGAGTTCGGGTTAGGGGTGAAAATGAAATGAAACGGGGTTTAACGTTCTACTGTTCCTCCCGACAGGGTTAATGAGGCCAGGCATACATCGTGCAGCAGTGTGCCATGATCTAGTGTTATGTCGAATTCCAACTGTCAAGGGATCTTTTACGTGCATGCAATTGTGTACACGGCACCTCGGTTTTTCGTCCCATATCAACACAGTGATTGAACACGAGAACTCCAGGTGGGTAATTAATGTTTTACTCGCTGAGCCACCGTGCCCCCAGGTAATACGGGTTGTGGGGTTGGACTGGATAGAAGGTAGAATCGGGTGAACGTGGGATCGATAGGATTGGAAGGGGTGGGGTGGGGGTTGGGTGATTTTTGTCTTTGATTAAAGTGTACGACTGTACAATGTCAGCAGGAAAAAGTTTAGGCTTTAAGTGTGGGGGGTCAAAGGTCAGTATAAATTTGGTGGTAATTCTTAACTGCAATTGGTTTACGATATCACCTTTCGTGGAAGTGGACGTAAAACTCCAATACCGAGAGAGAGTGGGAGATTGGTAAATAAAACTACATTTTTATTACTTTTTATATTCAACTTTTTCTACTGAAAACGACTTACTTAGATATTGTTTAAATAACATAGTTAAAGGCTCAATACCACTCTTGTTGTAACTGAATAATATGTCCCAATCTTTATTCTGGTCAACAAATTGCACTATTTTACAATATTCCAATTAATTGATGATACAAATTTCATCTTAACACACCTAATTTAAAAAAATGGAAAAATTCAACTAAATGATTTGAAAAGCCTGACGTAAAGCTTTTCAAATGTGACTTGGCTTTAAAAATATTTTTGAACCCTCTGGACAAGTAAAATAGGATGTAATGGATAATTTACACAACAGGTAGGACACTAACACATCTAGTACTTAGAATAAGGCTATTTTTTTATTTTCTGGAGCTGTCAAGCCAGCAAGATTGTTATTGTCCCTTTAAAGATACATTATGAGAGATTAGATAAAGAGCTGGCAGTTCTCATTATAATAGTTAAAAACAAGATACTGTAAAGGCAATTTGCTGGAAATTTCAGTCAAATTGATCCACTATGAACCGAGATTTTAGCGATTGAAATTTCAGCCTAGCCTCTATCAGCATTACTAAAGTAGGTAGCATAAAAAAAAACATAGTCTCGATTATCCATTTCACGATTTAATTATGAATGGAAGTCGAACAGCAAATCGGAACCTAATCCAATAAACATCGCAGGCTAGCGATGACATCGAGAGTTGATTATGGTCTGGATAGGTTAATTAATGTTTAATTAATAATTTAATTAAACAAAAGAAAGACCTGCAATAGGCAGATTTAGCTCTTGCATAATGTATGTTTAATAATACTATTAACTGGATTTGTGACTTGAAAAGGGAATTAGATTGATTGGGATTTGGGGTATATGTGGCTCAGTGCGTGGGGGGGGGGGGGCTGTCCATCAAATGGGCACATAACCAGACCCAACTTTTCTAGAGTAAAATTTTGCGTAGAATACGATACCGAGTGGTAATCAGTCCGCCGTTGGGGCGTTTGCGAGATGTTCGGGGTCAATGGTCAAATGAGTTCAATAGATAATGCCAATCGTGAAATACAATCGAATATTAAAATTTGTTTCAAACAAGCCTTTTTCCACTTATTCTATCGAAATAAGTACTTCATCATATATAGCTTAACAGAACACAATTCTTATGGGAAACAATCGCTAGGTTTATTCTAGTTTCGTTCGTGTCAAGACGTAGGGTTGTACGTGACAAGGAGTAGGGTCGCCTGTCCAACCTCGTGGGTTTTCTCCGGGTCATCTGGTTTCCTTCCACTGCCAAAGACCCCAACGCACAAGCGAATTATTGAAATAAAATTGCACCACATGTTAGTCCCGAAATGACCCCGTCTCTCTCCCCCCCCCTCTCTCTCTCTCTCTGGTTGGTGATCACGTGGCTAAGTCGGTAAGACGCTGGCTCGCTAGCCTGGAGGTCGGGTGTTCGATCCCTGCATTGGCCGAGAAAGTTCATTCAGATTTTCCGGCGTGGTTCTCCCTTGTCAGTGATGCAGGATGGGGGGGTTCTGACAAGGACAGCTGTCTAGTCGTTCGGATGATACGAAAAACCGAGGTCCCGTGTACACATTGGCGTGCACGTAAAAGATCCCTTGGAAGTTGGAATTCAATATAAGAGTAGGCTGTAGCGCCGCTGCCCGGGCAAAATTTCCCTCATAGCACACTGTATGGCGTATGCCCGCCCAGGTTAGGAGCAGAACAATAGGACGTTAAACCCCATTTCATTTTATTTCTCTCTGGTTGTCGGTTTTCTGCGACCTACATTAGTGTTAACCTCTGCTACAATAGATTAGTTGTCCAGTCTCACGGTTATCTATCGATTTTATCCTATTTATCAGCTAACTTGTGTTGTAATCAGTTTCTAATTGTCCAGTATTTTGTGATGTCTTGTGTTCTATAGTAGCGTTTCCATCCAGGATGTAAGCTTGTTTCAAGTCAGCCCTTCCACGCCGGGCATGAAAGCAGCTAGTAAATCTGACGTACGATTTTGAATGAAATGAAATGAAATAGGTTTTAACGCCGTACTCCTATACTGGACTAATGAAGGCGAGCATACGCCATACAGTGTGCTATGAGGGAAAATTTTGCCCGGGCAGTGGCACTATGGCCTGCTCTTATATCGAATTCTAACGGCCAAGGGATCTTTTACGTGTACGCCAATGTATACGCGGGAACTCGGTTTTTCATCCCATCCTAACGACTAGACAGCTGTCTTGTCAGGCCCTCCGCCCGGCACCTATGACGAGGGGAAACCTCGTCGGAAAATTCCGATGAACTTTCTCGGCCAATGCAGGGATGGATAACCCGACTTCTAGGCTAGCTTGCCAGCGTCTCACCCACTTAGCCACCTTGGCTCCGACTATAGACTAGACATGCAAGGATCGAACACGTGACCTATAGGCTACCCACCGTGGCTCCGACGATTTTTAATGTAACTACAAAGTAAAATAGGATCAAAGTCTACAAAGGATCGCATGATGAATATGGATTGGACTTCTTTATTTCTACAATACGGGAACAAACCTTTAAAGTTATTACATCTATAATTATAACAACCTGCACACAGGAACATAACATATCATATTGTAGTCATTACATCCAAAATTCTAACAAGCAATACAGCGTACAGGAACAGAACATATCATATCAATACGGCCATCTTCCTAATACACGTCTGCTTCCATCGGTCTGTCATGTACAGCGGTCTGCGATCTGTATTTTGCGGTCTGTTTCTACCTGACATTATTTATAACGATCAAGGTGTTATCAACAACCTTATTAGTATTTAACAGCCAATTACAAGTTAAAATACATATTAGTAGGTTTAATTAACCCAACGTGTGACACACCTGCCAATATCATTATTTTACCTGGAATAAATACGGGTTTAAAGTTACAATTTCATATTTTTAAGTTATATTTTTAAAATATATTACGATAAAGCCTTAAAATAGATGGTATCTATAAACAGTCCTTCCTTGTTAAAGAATAATCCTATTAATCCTATAATTCACTATTGCCAGTTGAGAAATTGGCAAAAATATCATTTTCAACTTCAAATTCAAACGTTTGAGATAGCTATTCCATGGTGGGGAATAGGTAAACAAGGGAGGTAATTGTGTTATTATTTCCGGTGTGAAGATTTTTAAGTGTGAGAAAGATAACCTATGATCGTATAATAGTGAGTTGACAACCTATTGAGCAAAAGACATAGAAATAATTATGTTTTGACTTTCTTAGAAAATATGAAATCGTAACTCTAAATGATATGTATCTCTAACCCAATGGGGGGTTGGATGGCCGGATGATTAGCGCTTGCGCGTTGTATCTCTTTCTCAATCAATTTTTAAAGTTTAAAATATGGGCTCCTGATATCCAATATTCAATACACAATGGACATTATAACTTCAGTTCTCGGCGTCGGGATGTCTGTTGCCCTGGAGGCCATTTTTAACGACAACATTTTAAGTCAGTAAGTAAAAGAACTCTTGGCATTGGAATTTGAAATAAGATTAGGCCACAGTAGCGCTGCCCAGACAAAATTTCCCTCATAGCACACTGTACGGCGCATGCCTGTCGGTGTAGGACAGTAGTACGTTAAAACCCGGCCATTTCATCTAATTGTATTATCTTTGTAGGTACAACACCGTTAAAACATGGCCACTGATGGACCAGCTTCATACGAGAATGAAATAGAGGTTATTTCCGAACACGAAGCACTTCCGGATCAATTGACAGTCGCAGTAGTGGAAGAGGAACGTTCAAGCAGTTCCGTTAAATCTACAAGCCCTGAACAAAATGTCGCATCACAGCCCTTGACTGGTGGTGAGAGGGTTGTGCGGACTTATACCAAATCGCCACATTACCTGCCGTTAGCCTTACTAGTATGTATCATAAATCCACCTTTTGGTATTGTAGCGGTTGTCTTCTCTTTAATTTCCAGGAAATATAGCGCCAAGGGTGATTTTATGAAAGGAGGAACGCATGCTAGAATTTCCATGTGGTTGAGTGTAGTGGGAATAGCGTGTTCTATCGTTATCGGAGTATTCACGGCAGTTTATTATCTCGTAATTGTGCCCAATATTATCCGTTCTTTGGAAGAACTAAAGACCTGATAATCGCTCTATATGTGTGTCTGGATAATCGATCTGTCCTTCAGTGATTCATATATCACGCTATGTGTGTGTCTGGATAATCGGTGATTGATATGGTCATCCAGTTACGCTTTGTTAACGTCTCTGATGTAGGAGGGAGGTGCGAGTCAAATGGTTGATTTGTTTGTTGACGTTATCGACCGGGGAAACACTGTTTGTAACCGAGCAACTCTAAGAGGTGATCGTAGTGGTGTTAATGACTGTTATGAAGATTCCTGAAATCGCCGTTAAATATGAAGCGGCACAACCGATAGACGATGTCTTTTCTGTTATCCGCTCTGAAAACAATGGCGACACAACCTATAGACGATATCTTTTCTGTTATCCGCTCTGAAAAAATGGCGACAGATAGAAACATTGTGACGATACTGAGTGCATTGGCGATTGATTTTAAAATATTTGTTGTGTGAACCTCTTTAAATGTCTCAAATTATAATAACAAGAGTGTTAATAATAAACTGTAGAACCTTTATTGAATTCGATCTTATCATCTTATGCCTAATTACATTACCCAGTCAGCCACATTACCCAGCCAGTTATATTACCCAGCAAGCTACATTACCCAGCCAACTGCATTACCCATCAAGCTACATTACCCAGTCAGCTACATTACCCATCAAGCTACATTACCCAGTCAGCTATATTACCCAGCAACCTACATTACCTAGCAACCTACATTACCTAGCAACCTACATTTCCTAGCTACATTACCTAGCAACCTACATTTCCCAGCAACCTACATTTCCTAGCAACCTACATTACCCAGCCAGCTCTCTTAGTCATCTACATTTTCCAGCCACCTTAATTGCATATTAGCCTAGTTGCCTCGGCCAAGCGGACAGACTATGGGTTATTTGTCTTATTCTATGAATAGTTGCTCATTTGTGTTTATAATATTTTTAAATGAAATGAAATGGGGCTTGACGTCCTACTGTTCTGACTATTGTTAAAATCAGTAGATCTAAAAATGAAATTTTATTTAAAGGCCGACCAACAGAGGACAGACTAGGGCCTCACTATCTGTTTAAACCAATTTACCATCTTCCTCAGTGGAATTGGATGGCCGAATGGTGAACGCGTGTGCGTTGTATCATAGGTCTATCATTGGGAAAACTGGCGTGGTTTCGATTCCGCGCTTGTACGTGACAAGGAGTAGAGTCGCATGTCCAGCCTCGACTGTTTTTCCCGGGTCCTCCGTTTCCTTCCACTGCTAAAGACACCTACGCGCATGCGAATGAATGAAATAAAATTGAACCGTGTGTTAGTCCCGAAATGACCTGGTTTGTGTCGAGCGGACGCTAAACCCCAGCTCTCTCTCTCTCTCTCTCTCGTCGCGGTGGTCTAATAAATGGAATGGCCCATAGTATCTCTTCATCTTCCCTAAGTCGCGATGGTCTAACAAATGGAATAGCCTAGAGTCGCTCTTCATCTAGATCCGTCGCCCTGACCAGGTTCACAGGATAGCGGTTTACGGCGTACACGAACTCGGGACAGAGACCAGTGGGCCCCTTATTATTATCACCATGGATT
This sequence comes from Patella vulgata, assembly GCF_932274485.2. Lineage (NCBI taxonomy): Eukaryota > Metazoa > Mollusca > Gastropoda > Patellidae > Patella > Patella vulgata. The sequence continues at coordinate 4,248,681 of NC_065887.2, forward strand.
CAAGTTACATGTGACAGGGAGTAGAATTGCCTGCACAACCTCGTGGGGTTTCAGCGAGCCCTTCGACTTCCTACCGCAACTAAAGACCCTTTCGTGTCACCGCATTATTGAAATGAAATGTGTCGAGTGGTCTTTCTCTCATAGTTATACTGTATGGCGCAAGCCAGTCTTCATTAATCCAGTCGGAGCAGAACAGTAGGACGTTAAACTCCATTTCATTTTATTTGTTTGACATATTTAAAATGGTGCCATGCATCGCCAAACCTCTGCTCGACACTGTAAGTAGTTTTTATTTTCAAGTATCTTTATTATTAAAGATACATTATGGGAGATTTTTATAGAGAGTTGGCCATTCTTTCTATAACAGTTCAAAAGTAGATGATAAAAGAAGAATATATTGAAAATTTCAGTCAAATTACTTTATTCTGAACATAGTTATCATCGTTGTAATATTTGACTAGAAATGGTAGTGAAATGTGCCTTCACCTTGGCCGAACGTTTGATTGACAGGCGTTAACTCCACCTACATATCTCGATTATCAAGTAAAGTTTTCAATGGCATGCGGAAACGCTCTACAGCGGCCTCGCTAAGTACACTCTATCATTTAGCCTCGATCTAACTGACGTATTCTCATCAGGGTGCGCCATATTTGAATTTATCAATAAGTGAAATCCTATTTAAATCCGAGCTGTAGCCGAGCCATCCGTGGGTCTACAGAGTTGATTTTGGGCTTGTTGTTTAAATAAAGATCTAATTTATAATTTCTATAACATCTGAAGCCTAAATTAAGACTTGCAATAATCAGATTCCTTTTTTGTTTCAATGCAACACTGGATATTTCAAGTATCTGAAATCTGGCGATATCTTTGATCCGTCAAAAGTGCGAAAGGCGAATGCCGAAAGATAGGAAAAATGGGATTAGTTGATGTCCCGCGTATTTTGTATTCCGGTCTTAAATGTGTCATTTACAGCGAAAACAGTATATTACAATAGTTGACTGTTTTGATTGTGTCACAGACGACATGAATATAGTCCATTAATAACTATTCATATTTTACTGACTGAATAGCAGTAAACAAAATAAACAACAAACAAGCAACAAACATAGTTTGTTTATTTGCGATGTTGGTTATATTTTAATATCTTGATGGTATAACTGGTTACTTTAGAGGGATACAGGTGAATATATTGTAGTTGTTGGTATCTAGTTACTTTAAAGGTGTACAGGTGAATATATTGTAGTTGTTGGTATGTTAGCTTATAACAGAACTCTTAAATCAGTATAATTTTCACAAATTCTCAGAAAGTTTAATTCATCTTCAACCACAGATTTGTATTTAGTCATACAGCAAAATTGACAATATTTCTTATAGCTATTTACCCAATACTACCAAATACCACCCCAATATCACCGCATACTACCCAATACTACAACATAATGGTGCAAAATGAGCCGATTACTTAAATATTTTTTTCAAAAATAGTGAGATATTTTGCGGGAAATATACTTCAAATGCGATTACCGATCTCTGTCAGTTCCAGTTGCCTCACTATATCAACCAAAACAGGCATATAATAACCCAATATGCTACCCAATACTTATCAAATACTACCGAATATTATCGAATACTACCCAATACTTATCAAATACTACCCAATATTATCAAATACTACCCAATATTATCAAATAACAAATTAATATCAGTACAAATAGCAGCACGTTAACTATTAAAATTAACGAATGTGTTTTTAATACTACAAATTGCATAATATATTTGTAATTATTTTAAATTGCATTTGTTTATATTTATATTTTTATGTCAACTATTAAAATTAACGAATGTGTTTTAATCCATCAAATCGCATATGTATGTGCGTTAACAAAACATGTCTATAGATGGACTGTGTATAGATGGACAGGCAACGTCAACGAAGCCTTAGAATTCTGTGCCGCGGCAAAAAATAGACCGGACAATCGTGACTAAAATAAAATTACCCCACTCGCGCAATTACCAGTATTAAGTTTAAAAGCAAAGAAACAGAAATCAATTCATAATACTTTTTTATTAATCTTGGTGCTCTTTTTTTGCAACCCATACATACATAGACTACTAACTGATGAATGAGGTGTAAATGTATCAACACATCGTCTTTGTTTACTTCGGACGCGCCCATGTGAATCCGAAAAAAACATATCGAGATTTCGTTAAAAACAAAACCTAATAAAACACTCTTTTAATTTTTACTTCTGCACAGTAATTCATCATTCCGGACAGTATTATACCTGAACTTTATTTTCATAATTTTAAAATCCTTCATACATGCGGGAATTTGGAGTATTAAGCAAAACCAAAATGCTTACAAAAAACTACGAAAATATTGAAATCGATTATTTCACAATTTTCTACTGCTGCATTTAAAAATTTCAAAGTTCTAAACTAGAAAAATTTGTCACTACCGGATAGGAATAATTATCGGGTTGAAAAATTACCGTGTAACTATAAGAATACCGTAAATTCTAAGGAGTTTGAGAAATTAATCTATATAAAATCCCGCAATGTCAAAAATCACATCGCTTGATTTGCCGTTGACATTGAGATCTCGTCGTGTCTCGCGTGAGCGGCAGAGAAACCAACCAACAGGTCCATCTATATTACGGTACACAGTATATATTTATGTTTTCATGTCAACTTTTGCAGATTTAATACAAATCGCTTTTTTAAATAGTTTATTTACAGATCATATAAATATACATTTAAAGTAAATATTAACACAATGTCCAATATTCATATGATAGATTAATTTAAAACAAATATATTATGCACAAATACTAAATTAAATTGTTTCATAATCTTTAGTGTCTGGTTGGTCGAGATACACAGATAGTTCCACATGTTACTAAAAATAGAGCTAACGCGGTCAGAGAATTCTGAGTCAGTCCTCAAGAGCTAGTCAGATGTATTTTACAAGGCCACCTGAAACAGAGCTAACCTTCAAGAGCACATGGCCTTAGGCTGTGAGTAGATATCGGTGAAGCTTTAAGGATCAGGTTGTTATAAGAGAGTGAGAGAGGGGAGTTCAACGTCCAGTCGACACAAACTATGATTTAATTTAATTTTAATAATTCGTTTATTAGAGAGAGAGAGAGAGAGAGTAGTAAAAATAAAAATAGCGGAAGGAGAGGAGAAGATTGTGGCATCACCAACACCATTGTCTTTTGGTACACTAAAACTGTTCTGCGTTTTAGGGCCAATTATCATAAATTTTGTCTTTTCGTCGTTTAACTTGAGAAAATTTGTCTTCATCCATTGTTTTATATCGTCAATACAGAGCTCAACATTGCACTTACTAAGATTAAAGCTGTTGGGGTCTGCGGGTCGGACACTCACATAGACTTGCGTACCATCCGTGTAGAGATGGAATGACAGATCATGTTTCATGACAATCGAACCTAATGGAGACGTGAAAAGACTAAACAACACCGGTCCAAGCACCGAACCCTGTGGAACACCAAATTCTAGATCCTTCGTCGACGAACAGGTATCTCTTACACTGACGGTTTGATTTCGGTCGGTTAGGTATGATCTTAAGAATTTCAGCGCGTTACCGGACACACCAAAGGTTATTCCAAGTGTTTCTCGGAGATTAGCGTGATCCACGGTGTCAAACGCAGCGTTAGATCCAGTAATATTAGTAACAAAAATTGATGGTAATCAGTTGAAAGACAGATATCATTAAGCACTCTTAGAAGAGCTGTCTTGGTACTGTGGTATTTACGATGCGCATGTTGGAAGATTTCTAATAGATTGTAGTCACGTTTCTTTCTTAATCAATGGAGTGACCACAGTAGACTTAAAAATGTCAGACACTATACACCCTCCCTTATCGCAGAATTAAAATATTCTGTATCAACTGGATATAATTCAGGAAGACAATCCTTTAGGAACTGGGTAGGAATAAGGTCCAATTTATAGGTTTTAGAAGCACATTTCAAAACAAGTTTGGCAACGTCAGATTCAGTTTGGAGGGCAACATCACCCAAGGCAGGGGGTGAAACAGGAATATGTATACATGTATTATCAGGAGCACTGTCGTGTTGACTTGGTTGACGATTGTCACGTATGGTCTAAATCTTGAGTGTAAAATAGTCTGAAAATGTGTTTGCCAACTCAGATGAAAATTTACAATCAGGTAGAATACTTTGTCCGTAGTTGTGGCTGAGCAAGGCATTAGATACTCGAAACAGCTCTTTAGCCTTATTGGAACTTGCATCTATCTTGTTCGTGTAGTGGGATTTCTTAGCAGATTTTACAAGAGCTCTACAATCAACTTCTTTTCTCTGTAGACATCCTTATGAACGTGTAAGTTAGATTTATTATTATCATGGAGCCATGTTTCACTCAGTGCTAGGATATCAATGTCTTTATCACAAATATAATTGTTCAGCTTTATTACAGACATATCTACTGTAATTAAGATTTGCGCCGGATCCTTTCAGCCGTGTTACGACCTCTCTTCGCCTGTAGAACGTTGTCCCTGAGAATAAATGTTTTAGTCCGCTCATGCTTTACTGTTAACATCTGGAAGAGAACCAATGCTAGAGAAATCACTGCTATCTAGTCCTTTTCTGTTTTCGAAACATAACAGTTTTTGTCACAAGATCTGGGTTTTGAATGTTTTAGGTCCACAAAAAGTGGAAAATGATGAGAAATGACATCCTCAATGACGGCAAGATTACGGAATCAGATTTCAGTCATCTGTTAACACCAGGTCGATGATGTGTCCTTTCGCACGTGTTGCTGTTTTGACATGTTGAGATAGAAAGTAGTATCTGTTGCCGAAAATGCAGTCTTAAAGTATTCAGGCACCGATCGTCGAGATAAATAGAGTTGAGCAGATAACGCCAGTTGCCTGATCATATGTACATATGGATTAATCCTAGTTTCCCGAAGCAGTACCAATAAAAGGTGGTGGGTTCCAGATCAGTTCAGTTAACTAAACTTTCAAGAACACCTCATAGTTGTTCATACTAAATATACCAGTTAAGAAAATACATACCTTCCCGACATTACAGTCAAACACCTCATGTTAATGTAAAAAATTAACATTAACATCATGTAGATAAAAACCAAAAAACGTGGAGGCGTGAGTCCAATCCGCACTCTCCATGATTCTTTTCATGGATGTCCCTTTATACAGAGCTCAAGATGCTCCTACCGCTCTAGTCGAATGTCCCCACACCACTGGTGGCTTCACATCGCCTGTGTAGGCCATTTTATCAATCCACCTAGACACTGTCTGTGCCGTTACAGTACGACTAGGCTTCTTAATAACTAAAAAGACCTTTGACTGATCTTGCCAATTTTGTTGACGAAAAAAAATTTTTCATCAAATATATAGACAAGGATTTTTTGGATCCAATAATTTACAGTCTGAAAAACATTGAATAAAGATAGTTGGATTCATATAAGATGCTCTGTTCTGTTTTGAAAGACCTTGACGAATAAAATGTCTGCCTCCTGTAATTACCACTGCACATGTGATCTTAGATTTGGCGAATCAGGCACCGTCAAATTTAAACTCATTGTTGCGGGTTTCCAAACACCTAATAGGTGAAATTGAATAGGTCTCATTGCTAGTCTTGAATTTGGAATTAACTCTAAACAAGACGCTTTTATTCCTAAGAGAGGTAGATAATGCCTTGCTGTGAACTGATCTTTGGGTAGGCTTTGAACGGATAAAAACAGACTTTTCACCGTCTCTGAAGTGGAATAAACTAAGCCCTGGTCTAATCCAAACAGGGTCCCTTATATAAACGATTTGTTGGGATGGTGTGACTGTTTTAGATTGATTATAAAACCTAATCGAATCAGAAGATCTGCAATCTTTTCTCGGTGTATTAAAAGATTCACCTTCTGACTGTCTACAAATAGATGATCTTCCAAGTAAAACGCCATTCTGATATTTTGAATGCGAAGATGTTCGGCTACAACCGACAGAAGGTTTGTAAAGACACGAGGCGCCGATGTTGGGCCCAAACTAGTCCAGCTCTGAACGTAGGTCTCATTACACTCACCTCTACTCCAGGGACCGTGTTATTGAAGCCTTGGCGAAAAAGTTTGGCTTCCCAGTCAATTTTACTGGGCAACTTTTTACTGCGAAACGGTCGCGTGTCAGTCCCTGTGAACGCCTGAACAATATAAATGAACATCTTAGTGAGAAAATAAGACCTTGCTTACCTCGCTAGAGTCAGCATGAGCGACACAACACGCTGTTAAAAAATACGTCTCCGTCTTCTAACCGACTTGGCAGACATCATTGAAAGGGTAACGCACAAATTTAAGAACTCGGCCATATAAGATGAAACGAAATTTACGAAAGTCTGGTGCGAAAAAATTGGGATTTTTGAAAGAATTTGATTGTAAATTATTGTAATTTAGCTAGGCAAAGCAATAAATCACTGAAGATTCTCAACTTTTCAAAGATTTCATTTTTTTTTGTCCCAGGCTTACTTAAATTTCGTTTCATCTTATATGGCCGAGTTCTTAAATTTGTGCGTTACCCTTTCAATGATGTCTGCCAAGTCGGTTAGAAGACGGAGACGTATTTTTTAACAGCGTGTTGTGTCGCTCATGCTGACTCTAGCGAGGTAAGCAAGGTCTTATTTTCTCACTAAGATGTTCATTTATATTGTTCAGGCGTTCACAGGGACTGACGCGTGACCGTTTCGCAGTAAAAAGTTGCCCAGTAAAATTGACTGGGAAGCCAAACTTTTTCGCCAAGGCTTCAATAACACGGTCCCTGGACGTAGAGGTGAGTGTAATGAGACCTACGTTCAGAGCTGGACTAGGCCCAAACATAACACTTTGAATTGATACACATTGTTTTCCTCACAAAAACGATGATATTTTTGGTGGCCTGGGAAAATGGGAATACGGAGATAGGCATCTTTTAAATCGATCGAGATTGCACAATCGTTTGATTGGACTAAATTCAAAACTTTCCGTAGAGTATCCATTGTGAAATGAGTTTTCTTGAGAAACTCGTTTAAGGGTAGTAAGTTTATGACCTATCTCAGTTCCCCGTTCGTGTTGGGAAACAATAAAAGTGTACTGTAAAAACCCACACTTTTCCCTGGAACAATCTCAATAGCATTATCTGGTTTTATAAGTTTTAAATTTTCTAACCCATTATAGTGTGCTTTACTGTTAAGACGGGAGTTGCCTGAAGAAAGTCCAGTTGATAAAACCAATTTGACCGTAGTTATCTCGTGTCATTGTTCCAGAAAAAGAGAAAGGCGGCCCCCGACAGGTACTGCTCAGCACCTCATTAAAACACTCACCTCGTTATTCTTGTGGAGGATCCTAGCCTGTTCTATTAGACCCGACCGTAAAGGAAGACTTGTGGGTATTATGGTAGCCTTTGTTAGGATATGATCCCTTTCTATCTAAAGGCCTACTTGCAAACTTCTGTGTTGGGGCACGACAAGACCCTGTATTAAATTGCATTTTCCCGCCAGTAGATGGGTGGAAAGGTGCGTTCTGTTTGGCTCTCGACGATGCACGTCTTTTGGTCCTTTTTCTCCTTCAATGTTTTTGTTCTAATAGAGACGTGTCAGTCATGGCTACCGAACGTCTAATATGGCGGAAAGCCCCCCACTGTACCTATCTGATCTAAAATTTTGTTGACATAGCACAAATGTTCTGTAATTGCTGTACTAATTTTTCTTTCATAGAGTTCAGATTGTGACTTACAAAAATATTGCTGCATGAGTTCACTCAAAGGCTGCTGGATATAAAGTTGAATATTGATACCCATAAAAGCTGCCTGCTGTCCCCTATATGCCACTTTCTCTACCGCTCTGTATGGTTGTTTGTATAATGAGCGACCAGATTTAGCAAAAGATGCTTTCGATCCATGTGTATTGGATTAAACAGGCTTCTATCATATCATCCATTGTTGAAACTTGTAAAAATGTCCTGGTTTCCTCATCAATGGGAAAAATTACCTGATAATATTAAAGGTTTAGGCTTTATTTACCGTGAGAATTATATAAAAATATTAGGCATTACCTATTTACTAGACGAAAAAACTTCGGAAAAAATGAATTTTGAAAATTGTATAGACCAAATTGAAGATACTTTGAATACCTGGAAAAGACGAAACTTAAGTTTAATAGGGAAAATCCATATAAAAACATTCTGCGTATCTAAAATATTATACCCTGCATCAGTTAAAACTATTCCTGAAAATGTAATTAAAGGCATTAATAAATTATTTTATAACTACATATGGAACGGGTCTGATAAACTAAAGAGAACAGTTATAAATCAAGATATAAATAAAGGGGGGCTAAATATGATTGACTTAAAAGAAATGATGATATGCCGTAGCGTATTCTGGATAAAAAAGATACTATCACACGATGTTCAATCATGGAAAATTCCGTACGCTTATATATTGAACGAGTATGACGGACAAATATTACCGGCATGTAATTATGCAACATCTTTTTTAAAATTATCTCCCTTCTATCAAGAACTTTTCAATAATTGGTTCCATATCTATACCTCAAAAATCGATATGTTAATAAGCCCTCAAAATCAAATCATCTGGAACAATAAGCATATAAAGATTAACAAAAAACCTTTAATAGATAAAGAATTGATGAATGATAATATTTTATTTTTGTAGAGAAGACTTTTTAATCAATAGGATAATGAATAGTAATAAAATATTAAGAATGAAAAGCGTTTGCTTAGCAGTTAAAGAGTTTTTGGATACAATCGACTACGAACCTACGCCTATAGTAAGAAAACAAAGCGTGTTTGACATTATTAATAACAACTGTATAAAAATATATAAAAAATCACTAGATAAGATTAAAGCAAAAGACATTTATTCAATACGAGTAGATTCTAAATATAGTAAACCATTAGCAATAAGTAAATGGGAAGAAGAGAATAGTTTTATATTTGAAGAACGTGAAACCTCATGTATATTCAATTTGGTCTATAAAACGAGCACTGATACTAGATTACAAAATTTTCAATTTGAATACCTCCATAAAATTATATATACAAACGACCGTTTATTTAAAATCCAATTAAAGGAGTCTTCATTGTGCGATTTTTTTTATTCGAATATAGAAATACCTGTACCTATTTTTGTATTTTATTTTGTTTAGTTTTTATTAGCTTTTATTTTCTTTGTGAATATATTTGTTCTACTCAATGAAATATAGTATAGCCTTCAACAATAGACCGACTCTATCTGTATGATGTTACACACTGTGATTGTAATATGTGAACTATGTACTATGCTGTTATTGATTATTTTGAAATAAAGATTTTGAAAAAAAAAAAAAAAAAAAAATTTCCAAATTTTCTTCGGGAAAAGCATAAAAGCTAGAAGGATTCACAGTTCTCCAACTTTGAGATTGATCTAATTTGTATCTAATTTTGTAACCAGCTTTTTGGTCAATGCATCCATGCCAAAAACGGAAAATAATCCCTTTTTCATAACATTGTACATATGTCACGTACGTTTTATGAAATAAAACTGCAGTCTGCCAGTACTTCAGGTACTGATCGTTAACATAATAGAGCTTACCAGATAGCCCCTGTCGTCAAATCACTAGTATATCAGACCAGAGAGGAAAGTCTCAAACGAACACAGTCAGTGAATCAATGTGAATGAATATTTTCGACACGATATTTTGAGATACATACTGCCAGAAATGCAGCCTGACAGTATTTCGGACACTGTTTGTCGAGATATATAGAGCTAACCAGTGACTGTCTGACGCCAAATCACTAGCTTATCCGAACAGAGAGGGAGGTTTCAAACGAACGAAGTGAGTGAATCAAAGTGAGTGAATATTCTTGCCGCGTTGAACCCATACCCAAAAACCTTAGGATCGTATGAAGTGTTATTGTTTATAGTAGGTTTACAGCAGGATGGGTTCGATAAGAGAACACTCGGACTCTACAACATACAAGTTTATGACAGAGTGTGAATGTGGGATTTAATCACCATAGAAGATATTGATTACCGAAACATATCACAACTTTTTTTTATAAATTATTAGGGTGGGGGGTGCAAACATGAGGCAGACCAGATTCATGGGTGGGCGCCGCAGGTTGTTTAGGGTGGTATTGGGTAAAGATTACTTTTCGTATTGACTCTCATGTGATTTTTAGGACAAAACTGTTCTATCACATCATTTTGCTTCTGTAAACATCCTACCTTATCTAATACATTTGTAATGCCATCTGCAAATAGTAACTGCATAAGATTTGGACCTTGATACCATGACAATTTGCAATATCTACCAGATTCCTGTGATATCCCTCAATAATTTGTGTGTACCGACTTATCGCCTTGTCTATGTATGGGTGATATGATTGATTTACTCCAGCTATCAGGGAATATCCCTTGATTTAAAATAACATAAATAATCCTTCCGGACATTTCCATAGATGAAGAAAAACCCCACATACTCTGCTGTCATTGTGTTGGCCATTTTGAAATCTCAGATTAGAAAAGGTTTTTTGAAGTCCAGATTGTCCCAACTATGAATTAATTGTTCCTAGATTCATTCAGAGCGTAAACTTACAGAACACCATCAAGTTTATACCATTCATAACAACACAAATGTGTATGTATTCAAAGTAAACATCACATACATAGGGTAAACGTGTAGCACCCCCCCCCCTTTCCCCCTCAAGTTTACACCATGTAAGACCACTGAAACACACACTATACGCTGGATGTATACGACTAAAACATCATAGCCCCCGCCCCCCTTGGTTTACACCATGTCAGACGACTAAAACATCATATTATGGTGAACGTACTCAAAGTAACCACGACAGACCTAGAGTAAACTTATAATACACACCTATTTTACACCATGGTCCCCTTTACACACAATGGGAACGAGGGGGGGGGGGCAGAAAGTTAGTTGGGGTCCAAAGTTATTTTTTTTTAATTTAAATAAAAGAGGGAGAGAAATGGGGTTTAACGTCCACTCGACACAAACTAGGTCATTTCGGGACTAACACATGGTTCAATTTTATTTCAATCACTCGCTTGCGCGTAGGGGTCTTTAACAGTGGGAGGAAACTGGAGGACCCGGAGAAAACCCACGAGGTTGGACAGGCGATATTCAAATAAAGATGCCAATACATAGTGCTATACATATATATAATACTATGAATATCATAAATATATGTAATATATCATTATATATACTCTTCAAAAAATTAGGGGATATTCAGAAACAATACAAAACTGCAGAAATGCACTGCTGTTTTTATAACCATTGTATGTTAATAACAGGCCAATTGCCTACACATGAACATAAACAGTTCATATGGGCGGCTTATCTCGCAAAGAGATACACTGCCAAAAGAGAAAATGGACGTTTTTGATTTTTGTCTTAATAATGAGTAATTGCTACACCAATCCCCAGACATTCAGCAATTCGTCGTGGCATGCTCCTAATCAACCGTCCAATCACGATTTGGGGCAATCTGACTCACACCTCTTGCAGTGCCACGGCCAATTCTTGCAGTGTTGTCGGTTGACGTTGACGTCGACAAACACGTCTCCCGATCATATCCCAGACATGCTTTATAGGGGAAAGGTCACGACTCATGGCTGGCCAAGGCATATGGACAATATGGCGACGCTGGAGGTAGTCATTCACGACACGAGCGCGGTGGGCACGGGCATTATCATCTTGAAAGATGAAAGGTCGACATGCACGTTAAGCAAAGGGCAGAACTATCAGTTCCAGGATGTGGTCACGGTAGTACACACCAGTGACCCTTCCTTGAACAATATGCAAGTCCCTTCTACCAGCCATAGTGATTCCTCCCCACACCATAACAGACCCACGCCCGACCCGCCATGCTGTCTGACGTTAACGTTAGCATGACGATCATTTACACGCCTCCAAACGCGAGGACGCCTATCGGTGAAATCCATCTTGAATCATCTGACAACATTACACGCGCCTATCGACGATTACCCCAATTTCTACGCTGCCTACACCATTGACGCCTATTTGCCATGTGCTGGCAAGTTAATGGAGGCACAACACGCGGTCGTCGCACATGCAAATGGCCTGCATGTAGCCGATTTCTAATCGTTTGGTTTTAACTCGAATTCCTGTAACTTGGTACAAGATTACAAAAAGCTGCTTGGCCGTTTGTCCTCGATTTCGCATGACCTGTGTACAAATGCATCGATCCTGTGCTTGTGTAGTGGCTCTAGGACCACCTGAACCTGAACGAGGTCTATCATCAACATTGTGTGTTTGTTGGTACCGGTTCCACAGTCTGCTGATCACAGACTGTGACACATTAAGCATGTTGGCTACTTCACGCTGTGCAGAACCCATTTGAAGCATGCCAGTAGCACGTAGACATTCATCATATTGAGAGGTCTCATTGCAAATTAAACGTAACACACGTAAGCAAAGATACGCAAAACAGTAAATCTTAGACAAGAACCGATAGGAAAGCAAACATGGATAGGATAAACCAGCACGCGGCAGTTTTCATCAACCCTTCCGTGAAGTGTCAAATTTGAAAATGAACCCCTCCTACGTGTATGGCGCTATTGCGTGTCGCACGTTCAGCTCAGTGGTTCTGATAAGATAAGTTCTTCATCTGTGAACTTACTCTCAAAGCATGTCAAGTGTCCATGACTATTTATCATATCACATCCTGGATAGGTATTTGCATTTCGATATCCCCTACTTCTTTTTGGAAGAGTATATATAAATATATCATGTTGGTATAATTGACCCACTGTCTATAATATATATAAATACATTGGTTGGTATAATTGACCCACTGTCTATAATATATATAAATACATCGGTGTGGTATAATTGCCCCACTGTCTATAATATAAATAATATTTACCGAGACAAACATCATCTGAACGGGGGGTTGGATGGCTGAATGGTTAGCGTGCGCGCGCTGTATCATAAAGTCTGTCATTGAGTCGACTGGCGTGGTTTCGAATCCCCGGTTGTACGTGACAAGGAGTAGGGTCGCCTGTCCAACCTCGTGGGTTTTCTCCGGGTCCTCCGGTTTCCTCCCACTGCTAAAGACCCCTACGCGCAAGCGAATTATTGAAATAAAATTAAACCATATGTTAGTCCCGAAATGACCTAGTTTGTGTCGAGTGGACGTTAAACCCCATTTCTCTCTCTCTCTCTCTCTCTCTCTCACATCATCTGAACAAATGCCAGACAAACAAAGCAAATTAATAGCAAAATCACAGGTATTTTTATCTATAATAAAGATAATTTACAACATATAACTGTGCTTTCATAAGATAAAATGTTAACATGATCTGGTAGACAAAATTAAAAATATGGTAGTGAAACTATACACTAACTTTCACCACTCTCCATCAGTTAGAAACAAAGTTATCTTGTCCAAAAGCATCGCACCAATGAAATTGCTTAGCTCTGCTTAGCTTTAGTGGGACATGTTAATCATTGAACTCTGTCAAGACATTTACCTAATGAACATACACATCAAGTTTAAAGGCTCAATACCACTCTTGTTGTAACTGAATAATATGTCCGAATCTTTATTCTGGTCAACAAATTGTACTATTTTACATTATTCCAATCAATTGATGATAAAAATTTCATCTTAACACACATAATTTAAAAAATTGGAAAAACTCAACTAAATGATTTGAAAAGCCTAACGTAAACCTTTTTAAATGTGACTTGGATTTAAAAATATTTTCGAACCCTCTGGACAAGTAAAATAGGATGTAATGGATAATTTACACAACAGGTAGGACACTTAAACATCTAATACTTAGAATAAAGCTAATATTTATTTACTGGAGATGTCAAGCCAGCAAGAGTGTTATACATTCTACCTCAATTAAAATATCAGAATTGTTATGTTCAAAAGTCTTGATCAATCAAATTGCTCATCGCTGAGCAGAAAATTCTCATCATCGAACTTAGTCAAAGTATTGGTGAATCTATACTCGGAGTTTCATCGCACTCATCCAATTGTAACCAAACTTATCATATTCCATGGTCTCAACCAATCAAATTGCTTATCGCTGCTTACCTTACCCTTAGCGAGTTATTGAACTTCTCTTCAATGATAAAATTATATGAGAAGTTGAATGATAATATTCATGGAACTATTTATTTTGTCATCTGGCAGAATTTTAAAATAACTTAATAAAAACAGAATAAAGTAATTTGAAATTTTCAATATATTATTTTCTATTACCCATGTTGGAACTATTACAGCAAGAACAGTCAGCTCTTTATATAAATCTTACATAATGTATATTTAACCATGTTACATTGGTATATAATTTATTTAGATCTACTTCAGTATAACTGTATTGTTTATATTAATTATTTTATTTTATATTCATAAACATTTTAATTTGTTATTTCTTTTTCTTCATTTACCCGCCCCATCATCTACGGGGGGGTTGGATGGCTGAATGGTTAGCGTGCGCGCGCTGTATCATAAAGTCTGTCATTGAGTCGACTGGCGTGGTTTCGAATCCCCGGTTGTACGTGGCAAGGAGTAGGGTCGCCTGTCCAACCTCGTGCTGATGAAGGTTTAAACGTTTATTGAAGACTGGTGCAGTAAGAATCATATATAATGAACACAAAATATTTAAACAATATGCATAAATAATAAAAGTTAAGAGAAGTTATTATAATACGGTTCAGAATACATTAGAGAGAGAGAGAGAGAAATGGGGTTTAACGTCCACTCGACACAAACTAGGTCATTTCGGGACTAACATATGGTTTAATTTTATTTCAATAATTCGCTTGCGCGTAGGGGTCTTTAGCAGTGGGAGGAAACCGGAGGACCCGGAGAAAACCCACGAGGTTGGACAGGCGACCCTACTCCTTGTCACGTACAACCGGGGATTCGAAACCACGCCAGTTGACTCAATGACAGGCTTTATGATACAGCACGCACGTGCTAACCATTCGGCCATCCAACCCCCCCAGAATACATTAGACATCATAATTACAATTCGAAATATATTTAATGTCTTTAGCAAAAGAACATATATATATAGCTGTGCCTTACGTCTGGCATTGTTCGAATATTATTAATATAAATTGTATGCGACGTTTGATATTAAACGTATGTGCATAACTATGTATGGAATTGCATATATCACGTGATGTAATTCTCAATATAACATTTCACATACTATGCGTAATATAAAGATAGTAACCTTTTATTATTAAAATAACAAAGGAATAATACAACATATAAATTATTACTAATACGAAATATTAACTCACCTAAAAATAATATAAAGTTCCAAATAAATTATATACTCTGATGAAGGTTTAAACGTTTATTGAAGACTGGTGCAGTAAGAATACTGACCGTATGTCTTCTATCGTAAATAAAGCAAACCTTATCATCAATTCAGAAGTTTACTTGGAACGAAATTAATCATGTTAAGGGCATTATAGATAGATGTACAAAGATTGACCTTAACATTTCATAGGTAATATTTAATAAATTGTGTAACATAAGTGATATACGTATACTATATTATGTAAAATAATGTGGCCTAATTTCTTCTGTCGTATATAAAGCAAACCTGGTCCTCCGGTTTCCTCCCACTGCTAAAGACCCCTACGCGCAAGCGAATTATGTAAATAAAATTAAACCATATATTAGTCCCGAAATGACCTAGTTTGTGTCGAGTGGACGTTAAACCCCATTTCGCTCTCTCTCTATCCACATCTACTCTATTATTTTATATTTTGATAGTGTTATGTAGCCGCTAGCAACCACATCGACCCCACCCAATCATCCCCCAAATACGACGGCCAATTGAACGCCCTCATTATGACAACTTTAACTCTAGGCTTCACTCTTCTGAGAAGTAGATCTATGCCGTCGATTGACTCTAACACACTCTTAGGATAGCACGTACAATATTCATCGAAAACACAACATTTTGCTAACACTTACTTTTAGAGTTGTGTCTTCTGAATAACAGTTTTTCTGCTAAAAGTTTTACGGGGTATGTAATTTGAAAAGAATGGGAGGCACCCCAATTGTTTTTGGATCTACATTAAAATAGACAGTGGTTTAACATCTACATGATATTTACTAGGTCATTTTGGGACTGACATATGGTACAATTTTATTTCAATAATTTGCTTGTGCGAAGGGCTCTTTAGCAGTGGTTGGACAGGCGACCATACTCCTTGTCACGTACAACCGGGGATTCTAAACCACGCCAGTTGACTCAATGACAGGCCTTATGATACAGCGCGCGCGCGTGATAACCATTCGGCCATCCAACCTCCGAATTTTAAATGAAACGGAAAACGAGTTATTATTAGCTTTTTGGGTAGAATATACATTGAGTTCTCTGGAACTATCACCAACATCCATTAACCCTGAGCACTAAATAAAATGTTATTCAATGTCTAGGCTGGTGCAAAGGTACCTTTGTAAGAAAATGTAGGAGTCGCTACAAAGTGACCTGGTGACCGAATTATCAGTCCGATCCCGTTTTGTCAAAACTATAGTTGTCGCCCCTATCACCTTCTGTATTTATCACACGTTATTTATACACCATATCAAAACAACACGTCACGGACATTGTAAGCTATAAGTCAATTAATAAAGTGATGTAGGCAACATTTCCCAGCATAACAACACGGACTTGGTAGGCTACAATAAAAGTATCACAGTCATGTTTAGCGTACTATAAAAGACTTCTCAAAATTCAAAGCACCCTTGACACAACCCACGCGCTCCTCGTCGCAAATCTTAAATTGGATGCCGATATTGTTAAATCTAAATATAAAATGTCTTGGCGAGCTTCCATTTTGACATAGGTAAAAATCATTTTACAAAACCTAACATGCAAATTTAACACATTGCTAACAAATGTATGATTTCCGCCTGATTCTACTAATCATTACAGTTAAGAACTTATACGTTCGTTAAAAACCCAATCTGTAACTCTGCAGACTATCATCTCCGACTGAGTGCACGTTAGGTAAAGATAGAAAGAAGGGGTGGGGGTGGGGGTATAAAATATACCTGTTCCACTAAGGTTACTGTAACCAGTGTACATTTACTTTAATATATATTCTAGTCATTTCATGTTTACTTTCTTTCTTTTTGTTGGATGTTTTCATATGCAATGAATATATTTATATCAATTCTTCAACTAATATATTGAAAACAAAATTATAATATAGATATATGAATCGGATTCTATTGTATTAGGATGTTCCATTTAGGGAATTTTTGCCCGGGCAGTGGCTTTTCCGTCTACTCAACGCCGATTTAGTGTTACCAAAGTAAAGAAGATAGGTATGACTGACAAACACAGTAACATGTATTAAACAAAATAAACAACAAACAAAGAAATTTTAAACATACAGTCTGTTTATTTTGCGATGTAGGTTATATTTTAATATCTTATATTTATTGGTATCTAGTTGTTTTCAGGAAGTACATATTAATATATTGTAATTCTTGATTAAGATGAATATAGTTGGCTTAGAATTATAATTTATAAAGAAAGAACTAAATAGATTTTAATTAAAGAAATGTCTAAATATTACAATATAATTTATTATGTTAAATATTACAATCTATATAAATGGTTAATTATCTCAATTTATTTGATTTAATATAATATAATAATATTTGCTCTCTTTACAACATCAACCAGATTGTTTACAAAATAATTCTCCACATTTAGGTGCTGAAAAATACAAAACATGGTTTATATATTATCAATGAAACTCGTACCTGGTCATACAATTGACTTACTGTGTATATAAGAAAACAAGATTCGTTGTAAAAGCAATATGTTTTACATCATAATGTTAATCAAGTAAATTGTAATGGATTGAAGCAGGTGTTTGACGATGACATGGTGGTTCACTTTCAATGGCGGAATAATCCCTATGTTAACCAAAGACTTTATGCATGAGTTTACTCAAAAATAACATGACATGTTATCACAACATTTTGTCCAAACTTGATAATTTCCAATACAACCGTTTGCAGAAATCAACCAAATTATTGTTTATGCAATAGCTGAGAGCCATTGTCCGGGAGAGATCGATGGAGAGTTCAAACTATTTTTACGTTAAGTACATATATGCAACTTATTACTTAACTTTAAAACACAACCATAAAATTCTATATTTCTTAACTGTTATAATTAAAGTAAAGATTATGGTTTCGATATAATTCTATAAACCCTCAGTTTGATCTTCTTGAATGTTTTCTTAGTATATACTGGTTTCAGTTATGGTACAATGTGTATGGTTTCAATATTTGTTAATCTCGGTTAATCCCCTCTTTCATCTTTTAATTGTACAATAAGCCAACTCTAATATATATGATTATGCACCTTTGTTACATCAATAGCTTGTTATAGCTAAGCATGCTCACTCACCTTGCATTCCATTGGATAGTTCGCACTGATGTTTGTATATATTCATATCTTTCTCATTTTTATCTATTTGTGTATATGTTTGATAACGACTTGTGAAACCTTGTTGAAACGTCGCAGTGAAATAAACCATAGTAATTGTTATCCATAAAAGTGAGTTTTTGATTATGTTCCAATTACTAAATGCCATTCAAAGAATAGAATAAAGTGAATTAAGTAGTCTAAAAGTAGGTCTGATTTGAGTTTACTATATGTGAAAAACAGATAGTGTAAACATTTAGTACACCAAGACAGATGATTAATCACAATATTGGCATATTCCTGAAACAATGAACCGAGAAATCCCTCTCTGGTCATTGCTGGATTGGCTTCTGATACTTGAGCTTTTGAGGGAGTTTGTCTATTCTTCCCGTTCAATCAAATCTATCCCAGGTACAGCAACCTGACAGTCCTTCGTTTAATCTGCGTCTTCTCTAAAACTTTAGACAGTGATTTAAGGTATTAAAAACGGTGAAAGTATGTTCGTCTCCAAACATTATTGTTTACATTGTTTTCGATTTGATTGCCTCGTTTGTCAGGCAATTAGTTTTTCTGTAATATTCTGTTATGCACCGGTTAATTGGGCTTAATAAAATCGTGCGTCATGACGTAACGTTATATAAACATATTTGGTCCAATTTGGAGCTCTGTTTTAAGCGTAACGTTTTTGTAACGCATTTAGCTATTGGTTGTTAATCGGACCATTGACCAGTCAAAATTTGGAACAGAACTTTGCCTTCGTTAAAGCAGTGTTTAGTGGGAATATGTATAATCAAAGGAAACACTGCGAGGAGTATGCATTATTGGGGGAATGTACTCAAAGTTATATAACTTGCTGTTTGTTGTCATGACGACGAGGTGCTCATATGAAGATTCTCTGCCGCTCGCGCGAGACACGACGAGATCTCAATGTCAACGGTAAACCAAGCGGGATTTTATACACCTAGTTTATTATTTAATATATTACCATGTATAGACGTATCGTGAAACTATGTCAATCAGAGGTATTTCAAACACACCCACAACTTATTCAACACCAGTAAAACAGGTTTATCACATGCCGTGAATATATTGTATTACTGGCTGCATTATTGTCATAATTTAAACGACCAAGTAACACGCGAGTCAGTCAGATCATGGTTTAGAAAGGGTTGAATAACACGCCAGCTCTGTTTTATTGTATAGCATAACGTGGAGATGAACTGGTTTATCAGATATCGTGTAAACAGTATCAATCAATATAATCATATCATGGATTAGACAGGGATGTTATAACACTACAGCTCTGTTATATTATATAGGGTTTAGACAGGGTTGTTATAACACCACAGCTCTGTTATATTATATAGGGTTTAGACAGGGTTGTAATAACACTACCGCTCTGGTATATGGTATAGTATAGTATAACGTGAACCAAGATGGCCACTAAAAATACATGTTCTATTTGTTTAAATAACTTTACTAAACCTAAATTACTGCCATGTCATCACACTTTCTGTCAACAATGTATAGATGATCTTATTAAGGCTCATGCTCATTTCAACAAGTTTAACTGTCCAACATGCCGGCAACAAACTGAGGTACCATCAAGTGGTGCCAGTCAGTTTGTCACCAACTTTTATCTAGAAGACGATGATGATGATAGACAGTATTGTATAAAACACAAGAAGAAAGAAATACAAGTTTACTGTCGAGATTGTCGTAAACCATGTTGTTCTGTGTGTGTTATAGTGGATCATACAGGGCATGTATTGGCGGATATAGATGACGTAGACCAGGAAATGAGAGAAATTGTCATGAAACTGAAAACTGAATCAGAAAAGAAAATAAAACAGTTACAGAAACATTCTGACTTTCTGAAGACCAAAATATCTGACATGAACAACTCGTGTAAGACAGCTTGTGATAAAGTTCAGAAACAAATAGACAATATTTGTGAAAAAGTCAGGAAAATTGGAGGAACAATTAAAGATGACATCAATAAAATTGGTGAAGATGAAAACAAAAAACTCACCAAACTAGTAGAAGATGATAACAAGATGACATCTACAATGAAAGAATGGTGTGAATATTCTGATCGTATATTACAACAAAGATCTATAATTACCGCTGTAGATAGACATGGATTAACAGATGTTCAAACCAAAACAGATCAAAAGATATCAACAAATTTACATGAATCTGTAGTCAGACATCCATATTATTCTATGGTGGAGGTAGATTGTTTAAAACGACTACTTGGTGAAGTACAAGTACAAACATTTACCTGTAGTTTTAGTTTGAACCAGCTGCGGATAAGTAGGCGGTGCTATAGTGGTGTTGCAATAATACAAGGATTATCATGGCGTGTAAGTGTTTTAAATGATTCATCATTATTATATATTGGTCTGACATGGAACGAAGCAGAAGATAAAACTATTAAAACTATTACAGGTAGTTATACAGTAAACCTGTTAAATATCAATGATGAGAGTAAATCACTAGTTAAACAAGATACAGGTACACGTATACCTGATGATGTATACGCTGGTGTATTTATAGAATGGGGTAAAAAGAATGGTTATATTGATGACAACATGACGTTTACTGTACAAGTTACTGTACACATCACTGATAAAGAACGATATTGAAGACATATAATAAACAATAACAGTTATATAGTAAACATTACTACGTCATAAACAATATGTTACATGTTATTGTAAATGTAACTTACAACTGATCCGTACGTAGTTTGAGGTGTTTGTGTTTATTGTGTCATGTGTGCAAATTTTATTTTGTGGCAACATTATGTGGGCAGGATATTTGTACAAATGCCCTGTGTTTACATGCGGAATTGTTTATGTGCACGATTCGGGTATATTTGGTCCAAAATGTGTTTCGGCGATTAGGAGGGAACAATGCGTATAACTATAAGTGTCGTGTACACGGTGAGTTATACTTAGACTTTCTAGAACATTTAATATCACTTCTTATTAAGTTAAATAAGTAAAATATGCATTATACAATATCTTTATCTGCCTATTGTGGATCTTTTGTTGGCTACAAACGTTATATAAAATATTAATTAGGTATATATAATCATAAATATTAATTAGGCATATATAAACATGCCACGCCCATAATGAACTCTCTAGATCATCGGTTGGCCTTGACATTGAATGACTTGGAACAATCACCCAATTTAATAACTTTACGTTTATATTAATATGGTTAATCAAGACTTTGTTTATTATCGTAGTAACGGTACATGACAAACGAGACTATTAAAAGGTCCGTAGTACTGTTTTCAGGGGGTTGTAGCTTATTCCAACACTAACGACGAGAACTCAGATCAATAATTAAAATTGTACTTTTAATAAACGAGTGTATAAAACTGGCTAACGGTAACAATAACGAGATAGGTAGGGAGAGCAGGACACCTGTCCAATGTTACAGAAGAATATAGAACACGTAAACATATGAAATGAGATGGGGTTTAACGTCCTACTATTCTGCTCCGACTGGGCTAATGAAGACCGGCTTACGACATACAGTGTGCTATGTGGGAAATTTTGCCCAAACAGCGGAATTACAGCTTACTCTTATATAGAATTCCAACTGCCAAGGGATTTTTTACGTGCACGCCAATGTGTACGCGGGACCTCGGTTTTTAGTCTCATCCGAACGACCAGGCAGCTGTCCTTGTCAGGCCCTCTGACTTGAACATCTGACAATGGGAAACCACGCGAGAAAATGAACATATAAACAAGTTTAGGATTAAAATGATTTTAATTGATAAAATGTTAAATTGCACGTAAGAAACAGATGTATAAACATAGGAAATGATATGGACATAGTAAGAGGTAGAAAGCGTGTTAACTACAATTACGTAATATGTATGGTTACATTAAGTATAAACTCAAACAGACTTTATATCAATTTGAACGTTGATCAATTTCTATGACTAAAATTAAATATTAATATATTACATACAAAGATACATTATAACAAAACCTTCAAACACTCATAACTTCACTCAGAATTAAGTAATTTGACGGAAATTTTCAATATATTCATGTTTCTATTACCAATGTTTGAACTATTATAGCAGAGTAAATTGGTAGATCTACTCCATTATTGTAGAATTGTTCATATTAATTGTTTTTATTTTATATTCATAAATGTTTTAATTTCATTATATATGTTTGTTGTTCTGCCTTATCCACCCCACCCCATCCCCACCCCATCATCCCCCGAGTGCGAGGACCAATTCATGGTTAGCGTGCGCGTTGTGTCATAAGGTCTGTCATTGAGTCAACTGGCGTGGTTTCATTCCCCGGTTGTATGCTACAAGGAGTGGGTCGCCTGTCCAATCTCGTAGGTTTTCTCCGGGTCCTCCGGTTTCATCCCACGGCTAAAGACCCATTCGCGCAAACGAATTATTCAAATAAAATTGAACCATGTGCTAGTCCCGAAATGACACAGTTTGTGCCGAGTGGACGTTAAACCACATGTCTCTCCCCCCCCCCCCTTTTAGAATCCTAAAAGTGATGGGACGAAAAACCGAGGTCCCCTGTAATTCGAGATAAGAGTCGGCCGTCGGATCAGAACAGTAGGACGTTAAACCCCATTTCATTTATTAAGAATTGTTCACATGATCTGCCGCATCAGAAGCTGGTCGGTCTCGGGACACTTTAAAGAGACAAGTGTAGACATTGTCACACATTTTAGGCTTCTTGTCCTAAACCTATTAATGGATGTCAACAGCAATTAGTAAGTGTACCCGGTGTCGCTTTGATAATTCTCTTCAGAATTACGTTGATCGACCATCAATAGCTTGGTGTATTTGAGCTACAAAATGAAATGGGGTTTAACCTCCTACTTTTCTACACCGGGCTAATGAAGGTGGGCATACCCCATGTAGCGTTCCCTGAGGAGAAACGTTGCCCCCGATAGCGGCGCTATGGCCCACGTGTATTTCGAATTCTAGCTGCCTATGGTTCTTTTTCGTATACATGACTTTGGTTTTACGTATCATCCGTAAGACTAGACATTGATCCTTGACATCCCGTCATAATGCACAACTGACAAGGGGAAACCACTCAGGAAAATCCCGAGGATATTTCTCAACCAAAACCGGGATCGAACCCTGTTGCTCTCGTGTTTGAACCAAACTGGATAGGTATGTTCCTTACATAGCACTCAATCACAATTGTTCAAATTTCTAGTATAAAAAATGCACAGTATAACTGCGACTCACTACGAATGGATATTTCCTGGGCACTAGAATGCCTTCGCAGAGCCAAATACCTCTACAGTTCGAACTTTAGTCTATGAAAATGAAGTTTAACCATGACATAATGAAACACACACCTGGAACATACAAACAAATCACAATTAGTGAGTGTATTTTTATTTCAACGCTGGTCTGATGATGACTGATATAATCATTGGGTTATTATCAGTCTTGGTGCTGATATATCTGGGCCGAACATCGGGATTGATTTTAAAATACGTGTTTTTGGCGAAGCACAAATCAGCTCTAACAGTTTTAGATACAGAAATTATAGGCTAACCGAACCCACCTGTCTAGTAGGGATAAACACCATTTAAACTATTAACTTTGCCCTAACATTCGGGCAATCTGGCTTTTTTGGCACACGGGTAAAGTGAAAACAAAAAATACTATTTCATCTAGTTGGCAAACTAAAGTGCCAGAAATCTAATAAAACACTAATTTTACTTTTCTTTTAATAGAATACAACGAATTTGTACTGAATTTGCCATGGATTGAAGCATTTCGTGCGACATTTTTCGGGCATCGATTATTATTTGTGAATGCAGCTACAACGGTTTGATTGGATGGTTAGAATTCAGGTCGGCATAGAGTGGAATTTCCGTTGTAAACCGATTGGAACTTTGAAGTTGCTGTCTTTACGGGCTAGAATAGCAGAACAACGCATTAGCGGCGGTTAAATTTTCAAAATTATCTCGGGGAAATCGAGGCACCCACACCCCATAACGATTTGATTGGTTGTTTGGGATTTAGGATTCAGGTTAAGTCACCTAGGGTAGGTTATATTGGACCCCATTGAAGTTGTCGTATTCAAGAGTTGGAATAGCAGGAAAAGGTGTTCGCTGCTGTTAAATTTTTCAAATATTCATTGAGCCCGTACGCTTATGTATCACGGGACCATTTTATGTATAAATTTATCTGATATTTGTAGACTTATCTTGGTAAGAGGACACCGGTGAAACGTGAGACATCCTTCATATAAGGGGTCTTGTTATTAAAAATTTAAGTCACGTCATGATCCAAATGTATAAATAATGAATTACACCAACCACATATTTATCGTTGATCTTATACATACATATACAATCTCACACACGGTCTTCTTTATATAATATATTATAGTTGACCTACTTATTCAACAAGGCCGTTACTCAAATATCTATTTTATATTCACACATGTGACGGCGTTAAGGAGCATAAAAGATATGAGTATTCATTTTATTCGTGCAAACCAGTAACATGTTACGATTGAAATAGAAGATCTTAATACAAAAGACCTTAACGCTAGTTTCCCACTATCACGATTCGCGCTAGGAAAACACGTTTACGACCGTCAAACTTTACAAATGTTCATATTTTTTTATGTACTCCATCATTTTTCCTCAGATTAGTGTTGAAGATTTAAAATGCCACAGAAAGTAATAAACCGAGTTTCAGAAATCACAAAATTTTTTGCTCTTGATTTCTGTTCAGTTTTAATGTTCAGCAGATTTACCAGATTTTGTTTCTGTAATTTTACCCATTACAAGAAATGGTCTGTTACACGAAACATAATTTAGATGATGTATTACAGAAGCTAAAGAATAGAAAAACTTCTTGCAGCAGATTTACCAGATTTTGTTTCTGTAATTATACCCATTAAAAGAAATGGTCTGTTACACGAAACATAATAAGAATTACAGAAACAAAAATCAGGTAAATCTACAGCTAGAATTCATTATGACCTTTTATGCATAATTAGTTTTTACAGTGTGTTATCATTTCGTGATACAGTTTGCTAGTATTGAAAGCATCACCATGGCACCTCTACCCAAAATACACGTAGATATCCAAGGCTGATGATACTTATGACCTATTTTAAATAATTCAGTAAAACATTATTTAAACCCAACTGTTTAAACGTAAAATATTCAAACTGAACTGTTTGTTGTATAATTAAACATGGTAAAACATCAACTGTTTATCAGATGATTAAATATAGTAAAATATTATTTAACATCAAATGTTTATCAGATAAATAAATATAGTAAAACATTATTTAACATCAAATGTTTATCAGATAATTAAATATAGTAAAATATTATTTAACTGTTTATTAGGTAATTAAATATAGTAAAATATTATTTAACATCAACTGTTTATCAGATGATTAAATATAGTAAAATATTATTTAATATCAACTGTTTAGCATGGATCTACAAGAAAGCATGTCCAAACAAAGTAGAGGTGCTCATGACTTGCATATAGAAATAACATAGAACAGATCAAATTGTAAAGGATTTAGAATTGTTAGTTTAACCATTAAATTGATATTTAACGACACGTTATTTAGCTATACCCATTCTATTCTATTGTTTGTAATTCTATTCTATTGCTATTAATAGATACTAATATGAATGGTTGTATGTATTTCTAAAGGATCTTATTATTATTACTACATTATTATGTTTGTATCGAGTCTTATTATTATCAAAGGTGTCTATATAGCAGACATAAAAGCCTTCATAAAAGATGATTCAACTCATTGTATTGGTGTCTCAAATAAAAAGTCTTGTGACTTTAAAAGATCACTTAAAGATACATTATGGGAGATCAGATAAAGAGCTAGCAGTTCTCACTATAACAAATTGATAATGTAAAGGGAATTTGCTGAAAATTTCAGTCAAATTGATCCCCTCGAAACCGAGAATTTAGAGATTGAATTTTAGGGCCTAGCCTCCATCATCATTGCTAAAGTCGGTACGATAGTCGCGATTATCCACTTTTTGATTTAATTATCAATGAGCGTTGAGCAGCATATCGGATTCTAATCCAGTAAATATCGCAGGCGATCGTTGACATCGAGAGTTGATTATGGTCTGGATAAATTGATCAATGTCTAATTATTAATTTAGATAACATTTCAGGCTTAAAGAAAGACCTGCAATAGGCAAATTTGTCGCTTGCGTAATGTATGTTTAACTCAGTTTTGCGGTTTTGGAGTTCACATCCGTATGGTTGTAATTTTCAGACACGCTATATTTTGGCGTTTAAATGGCATACTTAAAGTAGCTAAGTCTCTAACTCAATATCATCCAAAACCTTCGACATTGAAAACACGAATTAATTGTCAATTTTAATCAACATTGGTGTTGTGATCTTACGGGGAAAAGATGCGCTTATGATATCCAATATTTAAGACAAAAAAAAACATTTTACCATTGGTACACGAATCGTGTCCCATAATGCGTTTCAGCGCCATTTATAACAAGCGACTCGAAGAACGAGGTTAAACATATTCCAGAAGTCATGTCAAACGGTGACCGGATATTCTTATCTGGAGAGCATGCGCAATAAATACTGTCGGTATAGACTGGAATAACCAGACCCAAGAGATTGCCATACGATTGGGACTTCTGGCGTATTTCGCCAAACTTAACTGCTTTGAAATTAGAGTAAAAACGGAAACGATTGAACGTAAATCAGTTTATTTACATTCATATTACATTATTATATACGTTGCGACCCATTTGTGTCAACTTGTAGGTCCCAGATATTAGCGATTTAGCTCCTTTAAAGAGACACTGTGCAAATCGGGATTGCCCATTTAATTCCCATATTACTTGCATGTTTGGTTGAATGAGGTCAACGCGTTTATGGTCCCTCGTGGATTTTGAATACCTCTTGTAGTAAGAAAAATTCATTTCAAGACACCGAAGAGAGAGAGAGAGAGAGAGGGGGGAGAGATAGAGAGAGAGTGAGAGGAGAGCCCCCCCCCCCACACACACACACTCAAACTAGGTCATTTCGGGACTAACACATGGTTCAATTTTATTTCAATAATTTGCTTGCGCGTAGGGGTCTTTAGCAGTCGGAGGAAACCGGAGGACCCGGAGAAAACCCACGAGGTGGGACAGACGACCATACTCTCCGTCACGTACAAATGGGGAATCGACGAAACAGTCGGAGGAAACCGGAGGACCCGGAGAAAACCCACGAGGTGGGACAGACGACCATACTCTCCGTCACGTACAAATGGGGAATCGAAACCACGCCCGTTGACACAATGACAGACCTTATTGTATTTGCTATGTTTATTTCTTACCCGGGTCTCTGGGTGGAATATGGGTGTATTATATGTAATATTTCTTTATCAAATATTAATAATAAATAAACCCTTTCAATTGTCAACTGTCTTGTAGATTTGTTCACCAGATTAGCCTGGTTGCTATGGACATTGTCCACCGTCCTGTCGCCGTAAATATAATTCTTAGTCCTTCACTAACATAATGGTAGTCGCCTTCCCATACAATTGACATAGAGGGCGATTTTTTTTCTTAGATCAGACAACCAGCAAGCAATCTAGTCAGTCATAATATGTTAAGACCACAGGTGCCTGTGATAACTACACACAACATGATTTATATTTTATTATATAGTATAGTATAACTTTATCTAAGATGGCTACTAAAACTAACTGTTCTATTTGTTTAAATAACTTTACTAAACCTAAATTACTGCCATGTTGTCACCACACTTTCTGTCAACAATGTATAGATGATCATATCAACGCTCAGACTCATTTAAACAAGTTTATCTGCCCTGTTTGTCAACAGGAATCCGATATACCATCAGGCGGTGCCAGTCAACTTCCCACCAACTGTCATCTAGCAGAAGACGACGACGATGATGATGATAAACAGTATTGTCCAGATCACAAGAAGAAAGAAATAGAAGTTTATTGTCGAGATTGTCGTAAACCATGTTGTTCTGTGTGTGTTATGGTGGATCATAAAAACCATACAATGGCAGAATTAGATGAAGTAGACCAGGAAATGAGAGAAATGGTCATGATAGCTTGTGATAATGTACTAGATGAGGTACAGACACCACAAACATTTACCAGTAGTTTTAGTTTGAACCAGATAGTGAAACATGGTACGGAGTATTATGGTGATGTTGTAATAAAACAAGGATTATCATGGTGTGTATGTGTTAGAGATATTACATCAAAATTATATATTTACTTGAGAATAAAGGAAGAGGAAGATAAAACTATTAAAACTGTTAAAGCTAGTTATACCGTAAAACTGTTAAATATCAATGATGAGAGTAAATCAATAGTTAAACAAGATACACGTACATTTAGATTACGTGATAATATATGTTTACATTGTGTAGTAGGTGTAAACATGGATAAACTACGGGATGTGAATTACGGATTGATTGACAGTAACGAGACATTTAATATACAGGCTACTGTAGATATACTGGCTATAGAACAGATATAGTACAAACAATAAACAATATGCTGTATATATAACGATAGGTGTCATAAATACTGTTTAATTAGAAACAATATGCTGTATATATAACGATAGGTGCCATAAATACTGTTTTATATAATATAAATACTGTTTAATTAGACAAAAATATATACTGCATAATTAGAAACACTGTGTTATAAATATAATATATACTGTTTAATTAGAAGCACTGTGTTATAATAAAATTGTCTTATTTCCATTCAGAATTATTACATTTAAAACTCCACTTTATCTCACTCCACTTTAAATATCGCTTGTTTAATAGAACTGATATCTTGATCCTTTCACCGACAAGTAAATCCCCGTTCCTACCAAAATACAAACGGGGAAGCATGACACGTACTTTTTAATATTCTGAATGTCTTTTATGAAACAATTTACCTTTTTTCTAAAAAATGTTGACAAGTTTAAGTTTAAACTGAAAACATATTCATATTCTCCCCGTCATGTGCTCATACTGAAAATTTTATTATAATTGACAAACACTGCTCTTGCGTGTTATCTTATATTGTGTTTTCGTTCTTTATTTTACATATTTAGCTTTAAATTGCTGTGGCATTTTATCTTATTTTATTTAAAAATTATTTTATATTAATTTATTTAAAAATTATTTTATCTTATTTTATTTAAAGATTATTCTATCTTAATTTATTTGAAAATTATTTTATCTTATTTTATTTAAAAATTATTTTATCTTATTTTATTGAAAAATTACTTTATCTTATTTTATTACAAAAATGTTTTTATCTTATTTTATTTTTTCTTTATTACATTTATACATGGAGGCACCTATTAACACAAGGGGGGTTGGATGGCCGAATGGTTAGCACGTCTGCGCTGTATCATAAGGTCGGTCATTGAGTAAACTGGCGTCGTTTCGATTCCCTGGTGCTACGTGACAAGGAGTATGGTCGCCTGTCCAACCTCGTCGGTTTTCTCCGGGTCCTCCGGTTTCATCCCACTGCTAAAGATCCATATGTGCAAGCAAATTATTGAAATAAAATTGAACCATATGTTAGTCCCGAAATGACCTTATTTGTGTCGAGTGGGCGTTAAACCCCATTTCTCTCTCTCTATATATATATATATATTAATACAAACTTTTCAGTTCAAATGATTTTGTTTATAAATATTTGTATTCATCCCTGATATTACACGTGACTTGCAAGAGGCGAGGTATTTTTAAATACTTTTCATGAAGTACCAGTTTTTTTTGTTATGTAGTTATATGGTACAATTATGTATATTATACTTTATATTCATAAAAACATATTTTAATTTATTTGTATGTTGTTTCCCTGCAGTCCAAACCCCGATTAACATCCAAATACGAGAGTGAATGAAATGAAATGAGGTGTAACGTTTTACTGGGCTAATGAAGACGGCATTCGCCATGTAGTGTGCTATGAAGGAAATTTTATCCGGACAGCGGCGCTACGGCCTACTCTTGTTTCGAATTCCAGCTGTCAAGGGATCTTTTTACATGCACGCCAATGTACGCACGGGATCTCAGTTTGTCGTCCCTTTCGAACGACTATACGTTGTCCCTTGCCAGGCTCTCCGTCCTGCTTCACTACAAAGAGGGGGAACCACTTCGGAAAAATCCGCTGAACTTTCTCGGTCAACACAGGGATTGAACATGGAAACTCTAGGTTGACTAGTCAATGTCTTACACAGGGATTGAACACGGAAACTCTAGGGTTGACAAGCCAATGTCTTACCTACTGGGTTATGGTAATTTTAATAGGTTGTTCAACTTGATATAATAAACACAGCTAGTATTTTGTATAAGCTGCCCTACAATCAAGGGATCCGTATTAAAATAGATAGCCGAGTAAACACTAACCAACCAGCAGTAAAGTCGTCCGAGATAAATAGGAAATCAGTTTAAATATATCTCACATAGGAAGTTTTTTAATATCGTTTATGGAATATGTACTTAACTTTAAAAATAGGAAATGTGAACTGAAACACATACTCTGCGAAAAGAAGTTGAAAGTTACGATCCTGAAAGCATGCCCCATAGAAACGAAATGGGATTTAATGACCTACTGTTCTGCTCCTACTGGCTAAAGAAGACGGGTTGCCCCATAGAACAAGTTCACCGAAAATATCCATTGCGAACTTTGTCCTCTACCACGTTGACAAGATTTCGAGAATTTGATAGTAGTCGAAGGGGAGATCACTCCAACATTATTTTCTATGGATGCAGACCACCAGTAATTTCCCCATTGACTTCAATGTTAATTCTGGTCTCGTTGTCCGACTCCCATGCTTTTCACCACAGACAGAGAAACAAATTGTCATGTCTTTGCACTAAAATTTTAAGATATACAAACTTGAAGAAGCAAACTTTAAATAAAATAAGATAAAATAATTTTTAAACAAACTAAAAATTGTAACTATTCGCGGTGCAAATCACTGTAACCAATCTGATAACTCTGTTATCCTTCCGCCTCTAAGTCATGAACATTTACCGAAACCGGGCCGAAAATGTTAAATTTAAACCCTCTTCGTCCATTCTAGACCAAAAGATCAACAAAACTTGTAGCACCATGGGTCGTTTGTCAGACGTGGAGAGCGGCAGACGCTAAACCGGTCGCTGCATCCGGCGTATAACCCATGCATGTCTAGGGGTTGGTTGGCTCTGGGATGGCTACTGTTGTATCTTTCTTCTTAAGGACTTCACCATTGTGTTTTCTTACGATACCGAAATCAAATATGTAACTGTCACAGTTACACAATAGTCTACATTACAATTTTTAAAATTAATATCTTTTTCTCTCAACCTCACTCCTGTATAAGTCTAACCAGCGTGGCTATACGCAGGAAACCACTACATGATGTTGGTCGTCTAAAGAACCCAATGCGTGTCTGACTATTCTAGCCCTCATTCCCTCTTATTTATAAGTGTCTATTCTTTTGTCTGTGGTGTCAAAATTTTTAATAAACAATTTAATTTGCGTTTCAAAATAAACTTATACCATAGCTAATATTTTGACAATGGAGAATAATTAATCAAGACCATAATATTATTCTATATATGTGTTCTTTAGCACAAATACAGCCATTGATATTACTACAAAATGGGCATACAAAAGGCGAGAAAAGAGACAGAGAAGGCATCCTTGTCTATATAATGAAGTACACAACCTTTTAAATTTATAGTTGAAATCGGAATTGATTTAAAGACAACGAAAGTATTATTAGTAATATAAGGTAGTTGACATTTAAATTCAGTATCATCTATGCTTGACAAATCCAGTTCTTGTAGATTAAAAAGTTTTGAGAAACCCAAATTAAATTTCTCGATGATCCAAGAATCAATACTAAGATGTTGCAAATTAATTAAATAGCCGAACGCCTTGCTCGTTGCGGTAAACTTTGCGATATTTCCTGTATATTTGACGTGTGATCGGATTTTTAAACGTTGTAAAGATGTCAAGGATTGATGGGAATAGTTGAGATCATGTCCATTGAGTTGCAACACCTGAAGCTGATACAGATTGTTGAAAGCATTTTCATGGATATCACTAATCGGGTTGGAATTCAAATTCAGATATTTTAAGTTGGTTAACTTCACAAACTGATTATTTAACAGATGTTTTATCTTGTTGTTATTTAAATACAGGTAAGTCGTATTTACAGGTAAGTTATCAGGCACAGTAGAAAATCCACCATGAGAACAATCTACGTTCACACCCGTATTCGTCTTACCATTGCTTCAGGAACAGTGTCTGGGTAGATCAGTGTACAACTTTACCGTTGGGAGAAACGTTAAAAGTAGATAAAATCTCAACACATTACCTGCCATGGTGTTTAGGTAGTTGGGTGTATATCTGAAACATATAAATCAAGGAAAATAAAAACAAAGTATCAGTCAATGGAATCGTCTTCTGAATTATCTTACCATTATTATGTAAACTATTACTCAATATTAACTCACCTGTCCAATGTTACACGTTTTGTCGATAAACCAATATACTTGGTTATTATAATAAAATAAAATAAAACCAAGTACGAACAATCCAAACCATAAGACAGAATTCGAAGTCCTAAAAAACGTTATTGGCAAAATAATGTATTCGAGCTAAATAGTGTAATCAGCAAATGGTCTGCTCCTATATGAAGTTACTTTAAATCTACACCCACAAATAAACGGAGTGGAATCAACAGAGCGAAACTTTCTCCCTTTTTCATAAACCAATGTACGTGTTAATTGCCTGTAGCCTATATTACGTAAAACGGGATGTGGGGCTTGTTGTGTTAAGTTGTTGTGATGGCTACTGCTAGATTGACACGACAATGTAGACTGGTAGGTAGACGTTTATTTAGCTTCATGTCATGCGTCGTCAAGTACACGGATGTGCGCGTGCACCAGTTATGTACATATTCATGTTCATGACGTCTAGACAGTTCTAGGTCTTAAGGTATTTAAAGGAAACATACACTATAAACCTCAGAATGCCTCGTTCGGCATTTCTGTCCAAACGAGGCAAAAATGTGTTAAAATTTTTGCCTCGTTCTAACGAGGTAAAAAAAATGCCTCGTTTTGTCTGGAGTTCCAAAAGGAGGTTTTTTTTAAATTGCCCCGTTTTGGAACGAGGTATTTTGTTCAGAACGAGGCTTGGTAAAATTGCCTCGTTTACTAAGCGTGTTTTTTTTTATCCAAGATAATTATTAGCGGTATTTGCTATCAACAAATTGAGCCATACAAATAATGTTCGGATCTTCACGTGACAAATTGCCGATCTACAAATTAGATTATTTATTTGGGACATGATATTGTCCATAGCTATGGTTTACTATACTGGAGTTCTATCGTGTATAATAAACGCTACCCAAGCGAAAAAAAACATAACACTGTCACGTGACAATATTAAATATGGCGGATAAAAGCGTTCTTTAATTACATGCTGTTTGGTTTCAATATGAAATAACACGGCGGTCCTTCTTTTGCATATGTTAGATTAGATAAACGCAAATTTGTAGTCTGCGATATCAGTTATGTGGACGCGTACGTCAAGTAAAACTATTTCACACACACAGCTTTCTTAATTAATGGCCCCAATCAGGTATCACAACACGGCAGTTGTTACTAACACCTATATAGGTCAACGATATCAAGGATTCTAATCAATCAACCATGACAAAAAATTACATTATTTGTTACCCATTTTGACTGTATATTCTTGATACTAGTGCACGAATATTCTATTTAATAATGATTAGAAATATCAAAGTTATAATTTATGAACTATTTAAATGTTCAAATAACATCCTAAGTAATATTATATCGTCAAGTTTAAATCACAACCTTCATTCGGTGATTATAAATTTATGGAACTTATAACCTTAGCTGAAACCACAAGACAGAATATTGTGATGATTGTTGATTTACATTTCGGTGCCACCTGGTTGCCCTTCGATGCATACAATCAAAGGTTATTTTAATTCAGAGAATGGTGTCCGATTTGTTCTTTGCTTATTAATCGTTTGGTTTCTTTCAATTAAATATAACGTACGCCTCCACCTAACTGATATGCAGACAAGAAATTCGTGTTTATCTAATCTAACAAAAGAAGAACCATCACACATAACAAAAAATTCATTATTATTATTCAAGAAAGCATAACATTTCATATTTCCAATACGCCAGTTTATTTTCTATATTTACTGTAGAAAAATAACCTGACTATAGCATTGAGACCACCATTGAATAGATCACAGAATTCACACACAATACAAAACACTGTCCAAATTATCTTTAATGAACGACAAACAATTATCAAAACTCTCCCACTCGATAAACAAGACATTCGCGTCTTGCTATATGGAGGCACAGATCCGACAAATAAACTAACGAAAATATTGTATGTGCTGTTCATGGTTTAATTAATCTAACCGAGCGCTTTGACATTTAACAATAACTATCAACTTCATCCGTGAACTAGTATTTCAATATAGTTTATTCTAAATTCATTACGGATCTTATGATTTTAGTGGACCCCCATCCATCCCACCCATGAATTTAGAGTAATGCATATAAACTAAGCAGTCAAAGTACCGACTATTTTTTGGTTCTGTTAGTTAACACTTGATTATATTCCTTCTGTAATCTTATTATATATGTACTTTAATACTCTACATACATGTATATCTATCTGAATAAATGGTATATCGTTTATGTATATCGCTTTTGGGAATCTGATTTATTTAAGCCATTGGCTTGTTTCGTTATCCCGTGAATAAAATATTGGTTAAATAAAAAAAGATAAACAAAAGATAGATATAACATCTTCCCACCGGGTTACATCGTAAAGTTTAAATCACAACCTTCATTCGGTGATTATAAATTTATGGAACTTATAACCTTAGCTGAATCCACAAGACAGAATACTGTGATGATTGTTGATTTACATTTCGGCACTAACCGGTTGCCCTTCGGCTTCGATGCATACAATCAAAGGTTATTTAAATTCAGAGAATGGTGTCCGATTGGTTCTTTGCTTATTCATCGTTTGGTTTCTTTCAATTAAATATAACGTACGCGTCCACCTAACTGATATCGCAGACAAGAAATTAGTGTTTATCTAATCTAACATATGCAAAAGAAGAAACACCAAACAACAAGTAATATATTCTTATTATTCACAAAAGCATAAAATTTCATATTTCCAATACGTCAGTTCATTTTTTACATTTACTGTAGAAAAATAACTTGACTACAGCATTGGCTATATTTCTTTTGAAACCCCCATAACATTGCACAAAATATCACTATTGGAGTAAGGCTATATATACGTGCAGCGAGCGATGAATTTGTCGACTCATACCAATTGTCAATTAAATGGAAAACAAAGCACACAATTCATACATTAAAATTTAATTAAAACGTTTAATTATGAAGACATGGACGATAATAATTTATGTTATGGACTGCATTCTTGTCTTGTCTATTTCTTTGTTTTAACATTTCTCTGATTATAATATAGTTTTGACATTTTTTTTTTATATCCCACCCGATATACAAGACATTCGCGTCTTGCTATATGGAGACACCAGACCCGACAAATAAACTAACGAAAATATTTAACAGTAAATAACTATCAACTTCAAATAAGATTTTTATTACACCTGTGAACTAGGATTTCAACATAGTTTATTCTAAATTCATTACGGATCTTACAATTATATTGGATCCCCACCCGGCCCGCTCAAGATTTTAGAGTAATGCATATAAACTAAGCAGTCGAGTATCGACCCCGTTTTGGTTCTGTTGTTAGTTAACACTTATATTCTGTTTGTAATCTTATTATACATAATATACATAATATACATTTATATTGACAATTGGTATGATCCGACAAATTCATCGCTGCGCGTTTATATAACTTTGCTCCAATCATGATAATTTTGCAATGTTATGGGGTTTCAAAAGAAACACAGTCAATGCTATAGTCAAGTTATTTTTCTAAAGTAAATATAAAAAATAAACTGGCGTACTGGAAAGATGAAATGTTCTGCTTATTTGAATAATAATAATGGATTATTTGTTGTGTTTGGTGGTTCTTCTTTTGCATATGTTAGATTAGATAAACACTAATTTTTTGTCTGCGATATCAGTTAGGTGGACGCGTAGTTCAAGTAAAACTATTTCACACACACACAGCGTTCTTGATTAATTTATGGCCCCAATCAGGTATCACAACACGGCAGTTGTTACTAACACCTATATAGGTCAACGATATCAAGGATTCTAATCAATCAACCATGACAAAAAATTACATTATTTGTTACCCATTTTGACTGTATATTTTTGATATTATGCAAAAAACGAACCACCAAACACAACAAATAATCCATTATTATTATTCAAAAAAGCATAACATTTCATCTTGCCAATACGCCAGTTTATGTTCTAAATTTACTGTAGATTATAGCATTGACTATATTGTTTGGTACATGCATTATGAATTTGTAGAATTAAGATTCCTTTTTTTGAATACGTAAATAAAACCAGTCCAAACTATAATATAATATTATAAAATGTTCAAAGAAAGAAATAGACAAGACAAGAATACAAGCCATACCACAAATTAGTATTGCATTATTAATGTCCATATGTCTTTATAATTAAACGTTTTAATTAATGTATGAGGTGTGCTTTATTTTACATTTAATTGACAATTGGTATGAGTCAACAAATTCATCGCTGCACGTAGATATAGCCTTGCTCCAATAATGACATTTTGTGCAATGTTATGGGGTTTCAAAGGAAACATAGTCAATGCTATAGTGTTCAATTAAATAAACGCTAATTTCTTGTCTGCGATATCAGTTAGGTCGAAGCGTACGCCAAGTAAAACTATTTCACACACACAGCGTTCTTAATTAATAATGGCCCCAATCAGCAACGTTATATGTTTTATTCCTCTAATTTACTATAAAACACAATTCGGTTCGCGTCACGGGTTAACGGCATATTAATAGCTTTATTCACTGAGATGGTTCCATGCCCCTAGTTGGAAGTGGACGTAAAACTCTAGAAACGAGATGGTTCCTTTATTTATGGTTTATTTTTCGAATTGCTTTTTGTATTTATTTACAGAGGTTAAAAGTTTAAATGGAAATATTTAGCACCTTCTTGTAAACCGTTGAAAGATTTAAAGTCCATGCCCCTAGTTGGAAGTGGACGTAAAACGAGATGGTTCCTTTATTTATGGTTTATTTTTCAAATTGCTTTTTGTATTTATTTACAGAGGTTAAAAGTTTAAATGGAAATATTTAGCACCTTCTTGTAAACCGTTGAAAGATTTAAAGTTTGGATTAAGGTTAAGTGAATGTAGGTCAAACATGCCGCCGACATAGTGTGTATTAGGGTGTTAAAGATTAAAAGTTATTCCCTACATACAATTCAGCTGTGAAATAACACAATTTCTTTCATTATGTGGACAACAATAAAACAGTTATCATAGTAACAATTACTTCAAACACTATTATTACTTTTAATTATATATAACCAGTACTTAAATTATTAATATATTCCTCTGTATACTAAGAGGATATATACCAAGTTCAAAGGCTACTAATACGTTACTTGTTGATGTTCTAACACCCAACATTTTCTTACAAAATGACCTATGGACCTATTCTATATTATCGGCTTCCTGACATCCCCAGACTTCTGATGCATAATTTAGAACGGGGACCACGTATGTGTCAAATAATGCTAAACTGATTTGTATATTAAAATGGTTGTCTTTGAAGGTTTGCATTAAACTAAAGCAAGATTTCTGTCCCTGTAGAGCTATAGTTTTCCGGGTAACAGATAATTTACCGTTATAGTTGAAAACTATACCCAGGTAATTAAAGCTACTGACTACTTCAATTAAAATATTTCTATAATACCACATTTCATTACACATGATTTTACCACATTTCATTACACATGATCTTACCACCGTTTCTAAAAACTTGGCTCAAGTGACGGCGAAGTTTGCATCTGCTTGCTTTATGTTTAAGTTACTGGGTGTCGGCCTGGAAAATATTTTACCCTGTGGTTCTACCCTGTAGTGATCGATATCGCATCTCCATATGCCTTATTCTATTATAATACAAATGTGAAATTTTATCTTAACCATCAGTTAATATAGCATTCAGATTTGTTCAATACGTATACTCGAATCACCACCTAAAAGCTGAAAGGGAATATACCCTATCTCCACTTTAAATAAACCCTACCAGTCATTCTACTCAACCCACTTTTAAAATCAAATAATGACGTGCAGATTTTATGTTTATAACTTCATATCAGCCCATGATGATAATACACTATTCAAAAAAAGTAGGGGATATTTGATTTTTGGGGCATAATACTAAAATATGCAAATGACTACGAAAAAAGTCACTATAGAACCTAACAGAAGAAACATTTCCAGTTACATGTGACGCCCAAACGCACCAATAGCTACCGCATGGAATGCAGGTGATGCTTGGGATCATCATGGGGGTCCAACCCAAGATTTGCACGACTCTGACTTTGAATGTTACAGTCATTGTGGCATTGAATTCCAGGGTGGAAACATCAGTTTAATTGTTTTAGTGACCAGAAAACAAATTTTGATATGCGTCGGCTTACCCAAAATGAAAGGTTAGGTGCCCTTGGCATGCTACAGATCGGCACAACACAGGCGGTTGTGGCGCGGACGATGAATGTTTCTCAGTCTGTCATAAGCAGGCTATGGTCCAGATACCGTGATACACAATCTGTACAGGACAGACCACGCTCAGGTCGACAACTCAAGCCCAGGATCGATTTATCCGTACCTTGGCCTTGAGAAATCGTGTCATCACAGCAAATCAGATCAGCGCTCGTCTTCAAACAGACACTGGTGTGAGAGTGAGTGGCCAGACGATTCGGAATCGACTGCATAGGGATCACCTTCGCGCCCGACGTCCTCGCGTGATCCCTTGTTTGAGAGATCATCACATTCAGGCAAGACGTCGTTGGTGTAGGGATCGTCAACACTGGGATAATCGACGCTGGAGCAATGTGATGTTTTCAGATGAGTCAAGGTTCACTGTTGATTTTTTGGACAGACGTAGGAGGGTGTGGCGTCGTCGAAACGAGCGCTTCCAAGACGTTAACGTCATCAGACATGATCGATTTGGGGGTGGTTCTGTTATGGTGTGGGGAGGCATCACTGTTGCTGGAAGAACGGCTTTACATGTTGTTGCAGGGCGTGTTACAGGCCAGTACTACCGGGACAACATCTTGGCAGTCCATGTTGTGCCGTTCGCACGACGTCATGGCCGCCGTTTCATCTTCCAGGATGACAACGCAAGATGTCACAGGGCCAGGATCGTTACAGGTTACCTCCAACAACAGAACATCACCACATTACCTTGGCCAGCACTGAGTCCCGACCTCTCCCCCATCGAGCATGTCTGGGACATGCTTGGACAGAGGTTACGTCAACGTCAACAACGTCCTGCCAATGTCCAAGAACTTGGTGCTGCGTTGCAACAGGAATGGGACAATCTGGACCAAAATGACCTTAGACGTCTCATTAGGAGTATGCCACGTCGGATCAATGCTTGTTTGGCAAACAGAGGAGGATTTACCCGTTACTGACTTGGTTGTGATGCTGTGGTAACTTTGCTGTTTGACCCCGGGTATCATTTTACCCTTATAATGGTCAGTCTGTGCCTTACTTAGTCTAACGATCATTTGGAATAAATCGATGAATGTGAACTTCATTTCATTTTGTCATTTGTTTCTTCGTCAGTTTCATTAGGTGACTTTAATAACACTTAAAAATCAAATATCCCCTACTTTTTTTGAATAGTATATGATATGACCATATATTTATATTTATTTAGAACAACTATCATTATGTTTATCTTACCTGGGTTTAAAAAACAATATCTTTCAAGCGACACATCAAGTGGAGCAATGAAAATTGCAAATTGTACAACTAAAATAAGTATTTGGAAATATAGACATTTGCATATTGGACCGTGAACATTGAAATAATAATGGCAACGTTATTCTTCCATATAAAGGTACGATTACACCGTCGTCAAAGGATTATATCGCCCTTTCACGAAACGGATCTTTAAATAGGTTGTCATAATCGACTATATACACAACACAAGATGATAACGTAGTACAGGTGACCATATCTACTAAGTATATAATATTTCAATTGAGTCGACAAATTCATCGCTCGTTGCACGTATATATAGCCTTGCTCCAATTATAGTGATATTTTGTGCAATGTTATGGGGTTTCAATAGAAATATAGCCAATGCTGTAGTCAAGTTATTTTCTACAGTAAATGTAAAAGATAGGTTGCCAGGCAACGAAACATACGCCCACAGCAGCTAAATCGTCCGAGCAGTCAACAAGAGTTGTCGCATATTTTTACTTTTTTCGGTAATGAAACATTTATAATACACTAAAATCTGATTAAGAGCACCAACTCAGAAAACCATTAGAATTTGTTTGGTTTTTATAAAGTTCTGCCCTATGCTAACGTTTTGTATACAAAACTTTTAATACTGTATCATGGATTTAGCTGTTCCAAGAGATAAAAATTCATTGAAAATCAATATACTTGTTCGCCTCAAGATCTTAAACTCTGTGTATCAATCTGAAGTCAATCGGATATTAACTTTGGCCTCTAGAGCGTCCACAAGATTTTTCAAAGTGATCAAGGGCCATAACTTTGGCAGTAATTATCAGAAATCTTTGAAAATCAATAGGATTATTCGCCTCGTGACCTCAAACACTGTGTATAAATTTAAAGTCAATCAGATATTAACTTTAGCCTTTAGAGCATCCACAAGGTTTTTTGAAGTGATCAAGGGCCATAACTCTGGCAGTAATTATCGAAAATCACTGAAAATGAATAGACTTCTTCGTCTCATGACCTTAAACACTGTGTATAAAATTTAAAGTCAATCGGATATTAACTTTAGACTCGAGAGCGTCAACAAGATTTTTCAAAATGATCAAGGGCCATAACTCTGGCAGTAATTATTGTAAATTGCTGAAAATCAATAGGATTCTTCGTCTCATGACCTTAAACACTGTGTATAAATTTAAAGTCAATCGGATATTAAGTTTGGCCTCTAGAGCGTCCACAAGATTTTTTGAAGTGATCAAGGGCCATAACTCTGGCAGTAATTATCGGAAATCATTGAAAATCAATAGGCTTCTTCGTCTCATGACCTTAAATACTGTGTATAAATTTAAAGTCAATCGGATATTAACTTTAGCCTCTAGAGCGTCCACAAGCAATTGTGGACGCCGGACCGACGGACGGACGGGGGCGACGACAATATACGACCACATTTCAATGTGGGCGTATAAAAATGAACTGACGTATTGGAAATATGAAATTTTATGCTTTTGTAAATAATAATAATATATTATTTGTTGTGTTTGGTGTTTCTTCTTTTCCATATGTTAGATTAGATAAACACTAATTTCTTGTCTGCGATATCAGTTAGGTGGACGCGTACGTTATAATTAATTGAAAGAAACCAAACGATTAATAATCAAAGAACCAATCGGACACCATTCTCTGAATTTAAATAATCTTTGATTGTATGCATCGAAGCCGAAGGGCAACCGGTTAGTGCCGAAATGTAAATCAACAATCATCACAGTATTCTGTCTTGTGGTTTCAGCTAAGGTTATAGGTTCCATAAATTTATAATCACCGAATGAAGGTTGTGCTTTAAACTTGACGATATAATATTACTTGGGATGTTATTTGAACATTTAAATAGTTCATAAATTATAACTTTGATATTTCTAATCATTATTAAATAGAATATTCGTGCACTAGTATCAAGAATATACAGTCAAAATGGGTAACAAATAATGTAATTTTTTGTCATGGTTGATTGATTAGAATCCTTGATATCGTTGACCTATATAGGTGTTAGTAACAACTGCCGTGTTGTGATACCTGATTGAGGCCATTAATTAAGAAAGCTGTGTGTGTGAAATAGTTTTACTTGACGTACGCGTCCACATTACTGATATCGCAGACAACAAATCTTGCGTTTATCTAATTGCAAAAGAAGGACCGTCGTGTTATTTCATATTGAAACCAAACAGCATGTAATCAAAGAACGCTTTTATCCGCCATATTTAATATTGTCACGTGACATTGTTATGTTTTTTCGCTTGGGTAGCGTTTATTATACACGATAGAACTCCAGTGTAGTAAACCATAGCTATGGACAATATCATGTCCCAAATAAATAATCTAATTTGTAGATCGGCAATTTGTCACGTGAAGATCCGAACATTATTTGTATGGCTCAATTTGTTGATAGCAAATACCGCTAATAATTATCTTGGATAAAATTAAAACACGCTTAGTAAACGAGGCAATTTTACCCAGCCTCGTTCTGAACAAAATACCTCGTTCCAAAACGGGGCAATTTAAAAAACCTCCTTTTGGAACTTCAGACAAAACGAGGCATTTTTTTTACCTTGTTAGAACGAGGCAAAAACGAGGCAAAAATTTTAACACATTTTTGCCTCGTTTGGACAGAAATGCCGAACGAGGCATTCTGAGGTTTATAGTGATACCACTACATCTACACTTCTAAGATTTACAAATCAACAAAAAGCATACATGTACTTGTATGACTGATGGACAGTATTATAATCATGTTCCTGAAGCAACGACTGCGAATTTCACATCTGGCCGTTGCTTGTTTACTTCACAATTCCCGAACTTATAGCTATGTTATCTAAAGACACGTGGGCAGTAGCGTCCAATCAGAGGTTGTGACATCGCGACCT
Source organism: Patella vulgata (assembly GCF_932274485.2). NCBI lineage: Eukaryota > Metazoa > Mollusca > Gastropoda > Patellidae > Patella > Patella vulgata. Next base: position 4,292,120 of record NC_065887.2, read on the forward strand.
GGATATCAAAGTAAGTGCGGATTCCTCATCGTATGGTCTGGGTGCAGTTATATTGCAACGGTATTCCAGTGGTTGGTGACCAGTAGCTTTTGCGTCTTGAAGCCTAACAGAAACGGAACAAAAATACGCGCAAATAGACAAAGAAGCCTTAGCCGTTGTTTGGTCTTGCGAAAAGTTTCAAGACTATTTAGTTGGACAAAGACAATTTCTCATTGAAACTGACCATAAACCGTTAGTCCCGTTGTTAGGTACTAAAGACTGTCTTAGACAGTCGTCCTATTAGAATTCAACGTTACAGATTGAGGCTAATGCGTTATTCATACCGTATTGTTCATGTAGCAGGTAAAAATTTGTGTATTGCGGATATATTATCACACGCTCCCTATTCTGAAGCAACTGAAGCAGATCTTATTTTCTAGAATGACACAAGCTTATACGTTCATACATTAGTATCAGACCTTCCTCTGAAAGATCAACGCTTGAATGGCATACGTGCTCAACAGGAAGCGGATCCAGTTTGTAAAGATATCATTTCATTATGTTTAAATGGTTGGCCTAGTGCAGTGTTAAACCTCATGTTAAAGCATATTTCTGTTTAAATGGTTGGCCTAGTGCAGCTCATAGTGTTAAACCTTATCTTACAGCATATTATACAGAAGACCTAACTGTAGTTGATAATTTTTTAATGTGTGGTACTAGAATTGTCATACCTAAATCTCTCCAGGCTGATATTCTTGGTAAACTACATGGAGGACACCTCGGAATTACAAAGTGTAGAGATCGTGCGAAACGTTCTCTTTGGTGGATAGGACTAAGCTCTCAGACTTAATTTCAAATTGTTTTGTATGTTGTAAACAAGCTGTGAATAAGTTTGAACCATCAGACTTTCCTGAAAGACCATGGCAGAAAGTTGCATCTGATTTATTTGAGTTTGAAAATAATAAATATCTACTTGCCGTAGATTTTTATTCCAGGTACATTGAAGTAGCTAAGCTTTCGGGACTTTCCTCAAAGTGTGTCATTATATAATCATCTAATGTCAATATTTTCCTATCATGACATTCCCGAGAGTGTCTTTAGTGACAACGGTAGTGTCTGCAGAATTTCAGATTTAGCGAAGAACTATGGTTTTACTCATGTGACAAGTTGCCCGACTCATTCATCTGGTAATGGTCAAGATGAACGAGCTGTGCGTATCGCTAAAAAGTTAATGTTATCAGACGATCCTTACATAGCATTTTTGAATTATCGTAATTCACCTCTCCACAATGGGTATAGTCCATCAGTTACTCATGGGTCGACAATTATTCTGTCAAATCGTGAAGCCGTTCTTAGAAAACAGCAGAAAGATAATGTTGAAAATAGACATTCTGCTAAATCTTTAACTCATCTAATGTGTGGCGATTCCGTGTACATTAAAGATCGTAAAGAGACAGGAACTGTTAATAACCAGTTTAGTGATAGGTCTTACATTGTGTCTACTGCTAGTGGTAAATTTCGCAGAAATAGATTTCACTTAAACAAAATGACATACTCAAGTAATGACAGTAGTGTGGATAATTATATATAAAATTGTACATCATAAGCAGTCTAAGGTTCTTCACAATAATGTCCCTTTAAGGAAATCAAAAAGAGATATCAAGACGTTTGTAAGTGTTAAACTTGTTCATACAATGTTGCTGCAATTGTGTTTACTGGTGATAGGTTTAAAGTGACTGTAACATTATCTTTCCAAGCCTTTTAAAAGTTCTGGGAATTCTTGCCTTTACATTTTTTTTATCTAGTTTTTAACTATTATAGTGAGAACTGTCAACTCGTTACCGAATCTCCCATAATGTATCTTTACTGCATAACTTTCCTTCGCGATTTAACGATTAAATGGATAATCGAGACTATCGAATCACCCATAATGTATCTTTAATTATGCCTAATATATTAAATTAGATAATCTTAAAGACACAAACCTATTCAATTGTGTATATAAGGGATATTGAGAGAGAGAGAGGTGTATATAAGGGATATTGATTGCAGGATTACATGTTAGTCTAGTTGGTGGCTTCAGTCCCCAATTTAATCTGTTATATTTAAGAGAGATAGTGAAGTCATATTCAAAGGGAAATGGTTGTTGTTATAAGTCTTATTAATGTTATGTTTTGATTGTTAATTTGTTTTTACCCATGGGTGTACTATAAATGTAAGGTTGTTATTCATTATTGATCATTGCTTGATAAAGATACCTGTAAGAGTATTGAAACCTTACATGTAATAAACTAAGAAGTAGTAAATCTATAATTTGTAGTGTTGCTTTAGAGGAGAGAGAGAGAGAGAGAGGTGGAACTTAACGTCAACCGGACACTAAATGGGGCATTTCGGGAATAACATATGGTTAAGTCTTATTTTAATACGTAGCTTGCGCGTAGGGGCCTTTATCAGTGGGAGGAAACCGGGGAACCCGGGGAAAAACCACGAGGTTTGATAGGCGGCCCTATACCTTGTTACGTACAATCAGGGAATCGAAACCAGGCCAGTTTACTCAAACTTTATGATACAACGCGCACGCGCTAACCAACTGCCAAGGGATCTTTTACATGCACGAAAATGTATACACGGGTCCTCGGTTTTTTGTCTCATCCGAACGACTAGGCAGCTGTCCTTGCCAGGTCCTCCGTTCTGCGCCACTGACAAGGGGAAACCACGATGCAAAAAAATCCCGATGAACTTTTTCGGTCAATGCAAGGATCGAACACGCGACCTTCAGGCTAGCGAGCCAGCGTCTTACCCACTTATTCACCCTTTTTCCGAAGGACGATATGGGCTAGGAACCGACCATGTAAAGTCCGTCCATCGATGCGTGATTGTCCAGTTCCTATTATATATAACTGTGAATTGGGAAGGCAATATTAGGGCTGGACTAACTCTATATTTTTTGCCGTGCAATTTTATTGTTTCATTCTGTGTCCTAGAAACATAACCCAACATGTTTATACAATTTGATTATCATAATGCAAGATGGCAGCCATGCGAATAAATCAGTCAATTGAACATATCCATAACTTTGATCAATTTTATTTTCCCATTCTGTTTCCTGATGAGTAAATCAACCATATCTATAAAATTTGATTACCATATGCAACATGGCAGCCATGCAAATAAATCAATAAATGAAACATATTGCTTTAATAATTTTCTTTTATTTCCTAAACAACACTAGAAAGTATTTTCATTTCCGGTTGCAGACCCCAGTCCACACACATTGCTTTTATAGCTTGACTAACGAATAATGAAACAGGAATAATGCTATGGTTCAATCTTCTCTTTTCAGATACATGTTATCTGGGGAGAGTCCAAAACATGAAAAACTTTTATGATTTTATGATTTTAAACGTAAAAATGACTGTTTTAAACGACTAGAAATTTTTAAACGTAAAAATGACTGTTTTAAACGACTAGAAATTTTAATTTGAAATAATCACACGGAACGTTTTTTTGTTATTTGGTTTTTACTGCGCGGATACCCCCACCCACCCCCCAACGAGATTTCTACTATTCGCATTGATTATACCAATCATCAATCCGTGTTTAACATGATTTTATTATGACAAATGGGGGAAGATATCCCGCCCTCTCTTCTCACGACAGCGAATTTTAACACCCGTGTTTTAAAGCGACATTTGGATATGCAAACAGAGTCTAGCACCCAGAAAATATTCATTCGCAGTGAGTCGCCCAGAAAATTTAGAGGACTGTTATACTCATTCGACGCCACTTTTCGACCAGAATCCAAGAAATTTCCATTTTGGGCTACAATTATATTTCACGAAACATAAAGATTGATGTTGATATTAGAGATTTACAATATTGTAGGTTTCCTGGGAATCATGGCACTAGAACAGTTTGTGGAATGACAATAATGTTTCCCCTAAATTATCTGAAAAGATATATAATATAATTAATCTATATTTCGTGGTAATTGGATATGCCAAAAAGGATATCGACTGCTGAGGATATAAATATTTAAACACGTGTTACAATCGATTTTCAAGAGAAAAAGAGAAATGGGGTTTAACGCCCACTTGACACAAAGAAGGTCATTTCTGGATTAACATATGGTTTAATTTTATTTCAATAATTCGCTTACACGTAGGGGTCTTTAGCAGTGGGTGGAAACCGGAACACCCGGACAAAACCCACCAAGTTGGACAGGCGACCATACTCCTTTTTACGTACAACCAGAGAATCGAAACCACGCCAGTTGACTCAATGTCAAACTATGATACAGTGGACATGTGCTAACCATTCGACCACCCAACCCCCCTATCTTGTCTAACCAGGCACGATCAAGGAGGAAAATAGTAACAGCACAAATATAAAATATTATTTCCTTAATAAAATGAAAGCACCATGTCGACAAGAAGTTGATTTCTAAAAACCTTTAGATCTAAAATTAACGACCAAATAAAAGTTACTGATTTTATTTCCTACAACAATTGATGCATATTATTTGTTGGGAGAACACCCCCAAAAACATAATTCACAAAAGAACACATGTGATCAGGTATTTGTGTATAAAACAAACGATAAACTCCGTGTTCAACAGTCTAATTGTTTCACGTACTCTTGCGCTATAGTATATATAGTATAGTATTATAGTATTATCATCATGCGTGTTATTTTGTGGATTGCATTGATCTTTACCACTGTTGTGACTGTTTCTGGACAAAGGAGCATGTGGCCTTGGTCACGGTATAGAGGGATGATGTCAAATCGAAGATGCATCAGTTGCTCGGACGTAAAAAAGGCTCACCTGTGTGAATCCTGCTGCAAAAGTGAGTCTGTTTTACTTATAAATATTTGTTATTATCTATTTTCAAAGATTTGTTTTTTTCCCATTACACTATTCAAGTGGCTTATCAAATTAAACACAACAAACCCCAAGAGAACGAACAGTTGACATGGCGAGAAAAACGAAACACGTTTGATTCACCATTTCCGCACCTCCACTCAGTTCATTTTTTGTCCCCCGCCTGACTGTCCGTCTGTCCGTCTGTCTGCCTTTCACACTATTTGGGACACGATAACTCTCATTCTAATTGAGGTAGAATGTTCAAACTTGGTGTAGGTGTTTATAAGGTCAATACATTGGTGGAGTTCGATAATGGACATGTGCTGCTTAGGGTAAGGATAAGCAATTTGATTGGTTGATGCTTTGGGACACGATAACTTTAGTTCTAATTAAGTGAGAGTGAGAATGATGAAACTTGGTGTATAGTCTCATTACATCGGAACTTTGGCGAAGTTCGATAATGAGCATTTTCTGCTCAGGGTAAACAATTTGATTTGACGAAACTTTAGAACATAACAACTCTGCTTTTAATTGAGGTAGAATGCTTTAACTTGATGTAGATGTTCATTAGGTGACTGAGTTCAATGATGAACATTTCCCACTTAAACCAAGCAGTTTCATTGGTCGATGCTTTGAGACAAGATAACTTTGATTCTGATGGGGAGTGATGAAACTTAGTGTATAGTTTCACTGCCATGAGGTACTTCAAAATCTTGAATGAGTTTGGGGGGTTGGATGGCTGAATGGTTAGCACGTGCGTGCTGTATCATAAAGTCTGCCATTGAGTCTACTGACGTGGTTTCGAATCCCCAGTTGTACGTGACAAGGAGTAGGGTCGCCTGTCCAACCTCGTGGGTTTTCTCCGGGTCCCCCGGTTTCCTCCCACTGCTAAAGACCCCTACGCGCAAGTGAATTATTGAAATAAAATTGAAACATGTGTTAGTCCCGAAATGACCTAGTTTGTGTCGAGTGGACGTTAAACCCCATTTCTCTCTCTCTCTCTCTCTTCCATCTCTCTCTCTCTCTCTCTCTCTCTCTCTCTAGAATGAGTTTGGTCTTGAACATTTTATAATTAGACTAAGTATAGATATTTTTCATGTATATATAATCAGTTTGATTGCTTAATACTTTTGAAAAAGATAAATGTGCAATTAATCAATATGTGTAATCTATTCATTTTGGGATGTCGGCGGGCATCCTCGGTTACCCAGTGTACCTATTCCATTCTACTCCACTATACCCTGGGTTAATCCATAGGGTTTCCACGATTTCAAATTATCTGCCCGGGCCTAGAATGTAGCTACAGTCTACGAACCAATCAGAAAACAGTTTACAAACCAATCGTTTCGCCTTCGTTTTTATAAGGGTAGATAACCATATTCATGCCCATTTACTGAATGATTTATGTAAATAATGTATATATTTCTAATTTATTAGGGTTTCACACTGCGTAGCTTGTGTGAAACACTATTGTTTTTGTTAAAATTATTCTTATTATTATTCTTCTTATTATTATTATTTTTTTTTTCCAATTTGCTTATATCTCAGCAACTTCTTGTCGGATCGATACAATGTCTTCAGTTTTACTGGGAAAGTGGGTGTGACTTGGAGATTAAAGCTATTCCCGGCATTCTGCGACATTGCGAAATGTCCGAAATCACCGAAAATGTCGTTTTTTGAAATATTGCCGTAATACTAACAATAATCATTGGATTTTAGCATATGATGCATTTTAACATAGCCAGAAACAGGGGACATAGCTATGTTACTTTTGATTTTTGATTTTCGACAAATCTTGGAAGATATTAGGCGCCAAATTTTGAAAATTTAAATTTTTACAAAAAACTTTTTTATTTATTAATATTTTTATATGACATTTTAACCAAGGTTAAAGAGTCATCTGATTTGAACAAAAATGTCAACATTTTTTGTTTCCGTAATTTTCCTTGGCCGCCATTGGCTAATTCAGTTTTTCAGTCCTACATTAATTATTTATTGTTCGATTTGTATAAAACCTAGTTCATATGTTCCGTGGTTCAAAATATCATTTTTTTTGTTGCCGGTAAAGTTTCCTGTCGGAACCGGAAGACGCGTAAATTTAGCAAAAACTACAATATTGACAGTTCGGTACCACTTACCACTTTTTGAAAGCAAATATTATTTTTTACAAATCTGATATTATCCAAAAGATGCGCACTGTTAAGGTGCACAAAATCTCGGACTCAGTTTTTTTAATTTCGATTTCGTTTTCGGGCCATTTCGATTAAAAGGTAAAAAAAGGGGTAAAAATAAGCTATTTACAACCCATCCAGCGCCTTCATATATTAAAATATTTCTTTGATACGTTCATAAACTTGTAGAAATAACCCATACGAAGAGAATGTATGTGAAAAATAGTTTGTAATATGAGCAGTTGCCGAGAAATGGGCAATTTTGCATGAGTCACTTTTTACGCTAGTTTGCCTGTAAAAGAATCAATCATTACTGGATTTTCATAAAAGTTACACCATTTGGTGCGTAATGTCAATTTAGGTCAAACCAATTCAACATTACCAATATCACCGGAAATTACGTAATTTGGGCAAAAACCGTATTTATAGCCTTCGAAACAAATAATTTATTCAAATGAGTTGTATTTGTTATTCGTTTAAAATTTTGATATTTGATTCCAATCAACTAATACAATGAACCCTTACGATCATATAGATATCACAAAATGGTTTCTAACTTGTTCAGTTGCGGAGAAATAGGCAATTTTCAACAGGTCACTTTTTAAGGTTTTTTGTCAATAAAAGTGTCAATTATTGTTCGATTTTCATGAAATTTTCACTGTGTGATACATAATGCCATTTACGATTTCATATAAGTATAAGTAATTTAAGATTTTCATTATCACCGGAAGTAACGTCATTTTGGCAAAAAATGTATTTTTAGCCTTCAAAACAGATATTTTATTCAAATGAATCAGATTTGTAATGTTTTTAAAATTATGATATTTGATTCCAATCAACAAATAGAATGAACTCATTCGATCATACAGATACCTCAAAATGGTTTCTAACTTGTACGGTTGCAGAGAAATAGGCGATTTTCTACAAGTCATTTTTCAAGGTTTTTGGTCTATAAAGGTGGCAATTATTATAGGATTTACATAAAATTTTCACCATGTGATGATGCTATTTCTGATTTCATAAACCAATTTAACATTTTCATTATCACCGGAAGTAATGTAATTTTGACAGGATCACTGACATGTAGCAAATGAATTGATTGCTGGATTTGGTTGTTTCTGCGTCCATTTTATTTCATGTGTGCAATGCTTATGTGGAAACCTGTTTAACGGTTTCATTGTTACCGGAAGTGACATAAGATCAAGGGTAACGTGGCACCGGTGAAACCCGTCATTACTGCTTCGCAGTTCTAGTTTATATTTAATTTTATTATCAACATCTGTAGTATGTGTTGTTGATTTCAAATATGTATAACATCTATATGTTTGACTTTTGTTATTATTATTACTATTCGTTTTTTGTCTGAAATATGTCATTCTGTTATGTTTATTATTATTGAACTTATGGCAATTTGATTCACAATAACTTGTCTACGATATCACGTGAACATAAAATTCCGGTCGTTTATATGAACGTCTGGTCTTCATTAGCATAATATATAATCGTTTTTTAATAATTACGCATTTAGAATAGGCCAACTCCTAACATTGTCCGATGAGTGTTACTTACCTTTGCCAACTTCCTTTTCGAATAACAATTTATGGGATTGGTCGATAAAAATAGCACAATCATCAAGGGCGGATAACTTGAAAACCTGTCTCCCCCATAGATTAACCCAGGGTATAGTGGAGTAGAACGGGATGAGTACACTGGGTAACCGAGGATGGTCGGCGGGGGACATCAGCCTCACTGTTGGCTTGTCCAACTTGGATTAAGGCCATTATATTTTTCAGTGGGTGTAAAATTAATGAACACTTTTCTATTTATTAACCGATTTAAAAATGATCTTCATCATGGTAAACACTACGGCGTATATTTACGCCCACATTTTATGTTTCACTTTTTAAAAGTTGAAAACAGTGTGTTAATCCTTTATAACATTAACAATTATAGTTGTGTATTAGATAAACTATCAAAGTTGTAACTTTAGTTAATATTATTAATTCTAGGATCAGCCTGTACCCCAAATCCTTGTAAAAACAATGCTACATGCTTGTCAGTTGATAACGGTTACAGCTGTAGTTGTACTCCTGGGTATTTTGGTGAAAACTGTGATGGTAAGATACATTGTATATTGTATCAATAATTTCCTGAGAGAGAGAAAGAGAGAGAGAGAGAGAGAGAGAGGGGGGGGGGAGAGAGAGAGTGTGTGTGTGTTTAATGTCCACTCGGCACGAACTAGGTCATTTAGGGACTAACATATAGTTCAATTTTATTTCAAGAATATCGCTTTCGCGTAGGGGTCTTTAGCGGTGTGGTGAAACCCTAGGACCCGGAGAAACCCACGTTGTTGGCCAGGCAACACTACTTCTTATCACATACAACCGGGGAAACGAAACCACGCCAGATGATTCAACGACGGAACTTATGATACAACGCGGGCGCGATAACCATTCGGACATCCAACGCCCATCGCAGTGGATGAAACTAGTTATCGAAAGGTTTTCCGCCGGTACCATTAGCTTCCCAAAGGTAAAAGCTAGACACCCCGTAATGTAATTGTTCGGGCATTTTACAACCTGTTAACGACTTATTTGACTACGTACTAAGATTCTTGGTTTTAATACACAACGATAAACAATTCGATGAAAACCAAATAGAAGTAAAAATATTGGCTATTAATTCGGTATTAATAAGCAAAATCAGAAAGTTATAACTCCAAAAATTCAATGGTGGATAGCGAGACTTGAATGGGTGAATACCCCTGTATAGATGTTTATTATATTATTGGTGCATATTTAATTCTAGTGAATGTGTGTCTACCTAACCCATGTAAAAATAATGGTACTTGTTCACCAGTTGATAACGGATACAGATGTAATTGTACTACAGGATATTTAGGAGAAACCTGCGACGGTACGTTACGCACATTCTTTTTTGTCATAATAATTTAGCCAGCCTTGATTGAACAACAAACATTTATAAACAAATCCAAACCAATAAGGACCCGAGATACAGTTTCTTTGGACCCAGATTGACATAGAATTCACCCATTACAACTGAATTAAATCTTAACATAATGTAAATCCGCACCATGTGATTATGCAGCTGAATTCGGTAAGACTCGCATATAATCGACCTCCTTTACAGTTACAAGTATATCTTTGTAGAAGACAGCCTAATACAAATTCATTGCCATTGATTATACTTTCCTGGACCAAGCTTGTTCGTCGAAGATTATCTGCTGCTCATCGGACCATTTCACTCACATTCTATACAGAATTGATGCGAATAATTTACCAGATAGTCAGTTCAAATATAATTACTTGGTAATGTGGTCTGTCTCTTTTCATGCAATGAACCTAATAACGCATGGAGACCATGATTCAGGCAACGAATATGCGACAGCTAACTTTGTTGTAAAAGAGGAGTTAATCTATAATGGTCGCATTTATAAATCTCAATGGGTATCATATCCTCACCAGTACTTTTTGCATTTAAATTATCATTTTACTTAAATCCCTGGTAATTTCTAACTCGCTCATGTCCTCGTTTAAATACGAAATACCCATATTATGTTAATGAGATTTTTTTAATTATGTTTAATTTAAGTAAATCCTTGCAATGTATACGACCCCTGTGTAAATAATGGTACGTGTTATCCATCAGAATTTATTGTGAATTGTAGCTGTCCTACTGGATTTATTGGAGCTTTTTGCCAAGGTTAGCCTGTACTTACACTTTAAAAATATAGTTTTATGGTTGCAGTGAAAGACTATGAACAATTTTCTGTTGGCTGTACTGTCGCCTTTCAATCACGTTTACATTTTAAGTGTAAGAGTAGTCATGAATTTTGTCCCTTTTTCAGAGCCTGAAGACACACCACAAGTTGCAGAGGGTGAGAAATACAATCCTATTTAGATTTTAACTATAATATAAATAATAGAGGACATGCTGTAGAGGTTTATAAAACGAAATTGCTGTTAGACGTGGATGTGTTGGGTAGCCGCGTGGTTTAAAGATTGCGCGTTAGATCTTACGGTCTGTCACTGAGTCAATTTGCATGGTTTCCGGTGAATCACATGGTCAGATGCTGCGAATAACATACATGGTAGATCTGCCACATTTCCAATGGACCAATGATTTCTGAAGACAGGGGAAAATGTCATATTATATGATAATAATATAAGGGTTTATTTATATTGGCAATATATTGTAATGTTTTTTTTACAGAGAGAGTATGTAACTTTACACAGTGCGATGCGATAAATGAAAATTGTGAAAAATTGCTATGCTTAGACGCGGGTAAGAAACATAATCTTCTATAAGCTACATTTAATAATATTAAAATGATTATAAACCTTTTTCTTTAGAGCTGAACATTCATTCAGATTCTGACTGCTTTGTGGCGCTTTACATTATAAATGTCATTATAAAAAAACCATACATGTATATACAAATAAACAAAAGAATACAAAGGAATAGTCAAGTTACAATATACAAATGAAAAGTGAAGCATTTAAATTATAGTTCAAAAGTTTGGGTTAAAAAAAAAGGGTTTTTAGACGTCGTTTAAATATTTTGGACTATTTTGGACTTCCAGTGGCAATGTTTCATTCGTTTGGTGCTGCAAACGCAAAAACTCTCTCACCAAATTTTGGCGTCTGTACTGACATATGAACGTTGAATTAAATCGAATACAAAGGGTGGTTCAAAAGGATCGTTTAAACAATTGAACGTGATTGATTTTATTTTGAAAATGATGCCTTGAATAATTGGTAGTTAATGTAACTGTTTTAGAACAGGTGTAATACGGTCAGATGGTGTGGTGAGAGATACAATTCGATCTGCTTTATTCTGGATTTTCTGTAGCTGACTTACAAGCGTTTTAGGAAGAGAATAAAATAATGAATAACAATAATCTAAAGATAACATAACAAAAAGCATTTATTAACATTTTAGTGGCATAGGGTCGAATTTTGCCAATGTTACACAGATGAAAGTTCACCTTTTTGCACAGCCTGGATACATGAGTTTTCATATCAAAGAACACACCAAGATGTTTGACACAGTTGGATGGGTTATGGCAGTGCTTTGAAAAGTCACATGCTTGATGTCAATGTTCTTTTTATTCCCGATTATTTTATTTTCTGTTTTTTTTTCATCGCTCAATTTCAAATAGTTGCTGTACATCCAGATTCTAATTTGTTCAATGCATGCTTCAAGTTCTGATGTAGAGGTATCTGGTGAAGGATCAAGTTCAACATATATCTGGATATCATCCGCAGAGAGGTGGTAATTAAGACCCATCTCACGAATGATATCTCAAATGTGTGCAGTATATGCTGTGAACAAAACCGGTCCCAATACGGGTCCCTGCGGAACACCAAAAGCAAGTGTGAGAAAGGGAGAAATGGTATTTAACGCCCACGCAACACAAACTATGTCATTTTCGACTAATATATGGTTCAATTTTATTTCAATAATTCGCTTGCGCCTAGGGATCTTTAACAGTTGGAGGAAGCCGGAGGTTGGACAGGCGACCCTACTCCGCGGGGAATCGAAACCACGCCACTTGATTCACTGACCGACCCCCACCCAAATCAAGAACTTGATTGAGATGCGTCAATAACGATACTCTACTGTCTTCCACTCAGATACGACTCCAACCACTTCAGTGCGTCTCCGGATATAACGTATCGAGTTTCAAGTCTCCCGAGTAGGATTGATAGATCTATCGTATCCAATGTTGCGCTCCAGTCCAATAAAACTAGCGACACTGGTGCCTTCCGATCCTAGTAGGACGTTAAACCCCATTTCATTTCATTTCATTTCTTCCGATCCACGCTGCATACGATATGATTTTATACACGAAGCACGACCGATTCCGTACTGTGACTGAAATGTTTCTTGGAGATTGCTTTCAGACAAATGATATCTAAACGATTAAGGACAATTTGTTCTATATCTTTCTCCAAATTAAAAACTCCAAATGAAAAAGAAATTATTATTATTATTATTATTATTATTATTAAAGCACTTAAAATTAAAATTCCATCATTTAATTCCATGTTGTGTAGTGAACCAGTAACTTGGTTGTATTTTTTTCAGGTAATTGTACTGGTAAAACCTGTGAACCCGATGACTTAGAGGGTTGTGTTGATGGTACCTGTGCATTCTTCGGTAAGTATGCTACCTTCCAAACCATATCTCGATCATTCAAAAATGTATTCATGGAATGCTTGCAAAATAGACGTTGGAAACAAATCTATGACGTAATAAGAGTAATACAATACACATTAGGTAAATAGGAAGGTGGTCTTCCTATATGGCACCTGCATTGGCCGAGAAAGTTCATCCAGATTTTCCGGCGTGTTTCCCCCTTGTCAGTGATACAGGACGGGGGGCCTGACAAGGACAGCTGTCTAGTCGTTCGGATGGTACGAAAAACCGAGGTCCCGTGTACACATATGGCGTGCACGTAAAAGATCCCTTGACAATTGGAATTCGATAAAAGAGTTGGCCCTAGTGCCGCTGTCCAGGCAAAATTTATCTCATAGTATAGCGTATGCCCGTCTTCATTAGTCCAGTTCGGAGCAGAACCGTAGGACGCTATACCTCATTTCATTTCCTATATGGCAAATAATCAAACTCCATATTTTAGTAGTATTTAAACATACATCATGCAAGAGCCACATCTGCCTATTGTAAGTCTTTATTTAGGCTTTAGATGTTATAGAAATTATTAATTAGACCTTTATTTACTTGACAAGCCCAAAATCAACTCTGTAGACCCTCGGATGGCACGGATAAAGTTTGGATTTAAACAGTCGTCCATTTAAAATTAAATTAATGAATGACCGACCAAGCTAACGTTTACCGTTTGTCACTGATGTTACTACCGGAGACTGGTGATGAAAGGTCTGCCAAGCGAGGGTACCATAGCCATTGAGAATGTTACTTGATAATCGAGAATATGTGGGTGGAGTTATTGTCTGTCAATCAAACGATTGTAAATTCTCGTAGACGGTGCGGACACAGTTGGTGCCTATTTATAGTCTAAATTTCCAACAGTGACAACTCCGTTCAGAATAAAGTAATTTGACAGAAATTTACAATATTTTATTTTGTTATCATCTATTTTTGAATTAGCACGAATGGCCAACTCTTTATTAAACTCTTAACTAATGTATCTTTTAAGCGTTGAATCGGTAACACATTTAACCTGTAAGCTGCGAATAAAATATATAGCCTCTAGCAGGATAAAGAAACACCTTCATTAAAAGGTTAAAAACTCCATTCGTTTCCAAAATAAAGTCACTTCGGATGACAGTTCTTTATTTTTGATGATAAAATGTCCTTTTGGTTAAGGCTTCAATTACGAACATCGAAGTGAAGGGGTTAAAATGTGATTAAAATTAAAATTCGACATTGATATGGCGTTGCATTTGACAATACAATCTGTTTTACGTGAATCCACATTGCCTAAATGAGTAAGACGCTCGTTTGCTAGCCTGGAGGTTGCGGGTCCGCTCCCTGTGTTGACCGAAAGGTTCATCGGTATTTCCCGGCGTCGTTTCCCCTTGTCAGCAGTGGTGAAGGACGTAGGGTCTGACAAGGACAGCTGTCCAGTCGTTCCGATGAAACAAAACATCGAGGCCTCGTGCACGTAAAAGATTCCGTGGCAGTTGGAATTCGATATAAGAGTAGACGTTAGTGCCGCTGTCCGGGCATAGTTTCCCTCATAGCACACTGTATGAGGTATACCTATCTTTATCAACCCAGTCGACCCAGAACAGTAGGATGTTAAACCCGATTTCATTTTATTTATATTATAGGTGATGTGTGTTTTTCTCTACAAGGTGACAACTATGTCTTCTGTCAAGTACAAGGTATTTTATGATACAATGTTTAATTTAGTTACAGTCATATAACCTGATTTTCTATAATTTGTGTTGATCAAATGAGTGACATTCAGCTATATTCAAAAAATGATTGTTTCAGGTGAACCATGTGGGGATGGTAACTTCTGCAGTGCATTTAGTAAATGTGTAAATGACATCTGCAGGCGTAAGTATAATACACATTTGATAAGTTTCTAAATTCAACTCTCATGATTATATACCAAAAAATACCATGATTGGGATGGAAAAATCTATATTTTAATTACATTGGTATAAGTAAATAACATACAAAAATATAAGTAGAATTGAAGAATTTGAGAGAAAAAAAACATTTAAAATTGAATTTCTGGCTAGTACTTTCATCGTGTAAAAACGAATCGCCAGATGATCTCCGAAATTTGGTACGCCCGCCAATATTGGAGAAGGTTTAGGTTTGGAATTAAAGTTACAGTTTGACATTCATGGAAACGTTTCTTAGATGATTGTTTTATCATATTTGTTTAGGATAATGTTTTATTAAATTAGTTATATCTCATGCTAAACTCACTAAATGAAAGTTTAAATTTCATAATACAAATTTTTTTTTTAAATCAATTGACTTTTTAGATTTAACGATAACATTATCTGAAAATGATGACATTACAACTGATCTAAATTATAAAACTACTGACACGCACCGGTATTTAGATTTCAATTCATGTCACCTTTCTCATACAAAAAGAAACATTCCGTTTAATCTTGCTAGGAGAATTTGTACAATCGTATCATGGGATAAGAAAATACTCATAAGATTACAAGAATTAAAACAATTCATTCGAAATCAAAACTATCCCAGTGTTTTAATAGAAAATGGCATCAAACATTTCGTAAAATTAGGAAGTTTTACGAAAACCGAAAGTTTTAGGTAAACGAGATGTAATTTTGACTTTATTTACAACACATAATCCTTCTCAAGAACGAGGTATGGACATAATTAGATGACATTTACCACTGTTATATCTAAAAAATGTTATTCTATCTGTACTAGTTTCCATTGTAATTTGGATATTAGGATGAATATTATTGATTATGTTATAAAATAATAAAAGATTATCAAATGATTGGAGCCAGATGAAGAACCAATCATCAAAGTCAAATGTTTCTTCTACTTTCAATGGCTAATTCTAAATATCCAAGGATGGTCCCCCTTTGTTTCTGTTATCAATATCCGTCTAATTGGTTCATTTGTATAAGAGTGGCAGGTTCCTTGTTCTTGGTAGTGTATGCTTAATTGGTTACCAGCTGGAACACCTGGTAACACTATGTTGGATGATATGTTTTATTTTGAATTTTATCAACCACATTATCGTGTAGGCCTTTAATCATATGAAAGCACGGGGGGTTGGATGGCTGAATGGTTAGCGTATGCGCGCTGTATCACAAAGTCTGTCATTGAGTCGACTGGCGTGGTTTCGAATCCCCCGTTGTACGTGGCAAGGAGTAGGGTCGCCTGTCCAACCTCGTGGGTTTTCTCCGGGTCCTCCGGTTTCCTCCCACTGCTAAAGACCTCTACGCGCAAGCGAATTATGTAAATAAAATTAAACCACATGTTAGTCCCGAAATGACCTAGTTTGTGTCGAGTGGACGTTAAACCCCATTTCTCTCGCTCTCTCTCATATGAAAGCACAGTTCTATATTATAAATTATCTTTATTATAGCCCTAGGGAGCTGTGATGAGCGGGCTGAGAGAGCTGGTTGCACTGGCCTTTCTCTTACTGGCGCATGTGTAAGCGGTTTCTGTCGCGGTAAATATGATTTGTTTTATACACAATGAGTCAATTATTTATATATAGACTGTGGATCATTTATACATTAACGATAAAATTTCTAGAAATCTCTTAATGTAATTCTGACAAGGACAGCTGTCAAGTCGTTGGGATGGTACGAAATACCTAGGTCCCTTGTATACATTGGCGAACACTTAAAAGATCCCTTGGAAGTTGGAATTAGATATAAAAGTAGGCCATAGTGCCGCTGTCCGGGCAAAACTTTCCTCATTGCACACTGTATGGCGTATGCCCGTCTTCATTAGCCCCATTTCATTCATTCAGTGTAGGAGAAAGCACAAGACTTCGGTTATGCTGGGGAAAGAAAAACTCACGAAAAAAAACCCGAAAAAAAGAAAAACCGAGGCCGACAGGGGGCTATTAAAATGGGTACGTCCGTCTGTCTGTCTGTCCGTCACACTTTTTGGGACACAATAACTCTCTTTCTAATTAAGCTAGAATGTTCAAACTTGGTGTAGGTGTTTATTAGGTCAATGTCTTGATGGAATTCGAAGATGAGCATTTTCGGCTTAGGGTAAGCAGAGATAAGCAATTTGATTGGTTGATGCTTTGGGACACGTAAACTTTAGTTCTAATTAAGTGAGAGTGATGAAACTCGGTGTTGTTTCATTACATCAATATCTTGACTAAGTTCGATAATGAGCATTTTCTGCTCAGGGTAAGCAGAGTGACAAGCAATTTGATTGGTCGAGACTTGGACCACAATAATTCTCATTCTAATTGAGTTAGAATGTTCACACTTGGCGTGGGTGTCAATTAGGTGAATTCCTTGATGGAGTAAGCAGAGATAAGCAGTCTGATTGTTTGACGCTTTGGGACATGATAACTTTAGTTTTAATTAAGTGAAAGTGAGGGCACTTGGTGTATAGCTTTATTATATCAATACCTTGACTAAGTTCGATAATGAACATTTTTTGCTGACGGTAAGCAGAGTGATAAGCAATTTGATTGGTCGGGACTTTGGAACACAATAACTCTCCTTCTTTATTGAGGTAGAATGTTCAAACTTGGCGTAGGTGTCTATTAGGTGATTGTTTAAACTTGATGTAGATGTTCATTAGGTGAATGTCTCGACTGAGTTCAGTGATTAACATTTCGAGCTGAAGCTAAGCAGAGCTTATCTATTTCATTTGTCGAAGGTTTGGGACAAGATAATCTTGTTTCTATCTGATAGAGTGATGAAACTAAGTGAAAAAAATAAATGTGCGATTAATTAATATGTGTCATCTATTTATTTTGCAATTTCTGCGGGGGACATCAGCCTCATTGTTGGCTTGTTCATTCTAAATATAACTTGTTCCTATTGCCGTGTGGTGAATAGATTACTACAATATGCTGATATTCCTATTTATAGTACCATGTAGTAATGACCAGAAATGCAAGGGTTATCCATGTGTTGATGGATTCTGTGCAGGTAAATATTCACTCACTGTTCTATTTATAATCACCCATCGTAATATGATTAAAATGTAGTTATCTCTCATGTGTTGATGGATTCTGTGCAGGTAAATCTTCACTCTCTATTCTATTTATAATCACCCATTGTTATATGATTTGGCGTATTTATTTAAATAAGAAACATTTTCGGACACTAACCAACTTTCTACGCCCCTTCCTCGTTTCCATTTTGTGTAAAGTGGACCATGGTGTGGCCTGGAGTGTGTACTACAGATTTACCATCTGGCGCACGGAATTTTGACTTTATCATTACCGGTATTAAGGCTTTTTACACATAATTAATGGAAAAGACATTATAGCAGGGCATTTAATATTGACAGCGATACCCTTCCCTACTGTCATGGTTACTTTGAGTACGTTCACCATGATGTTTTAGTCGTTTACAATGGCGATAACTGTACATGCATCTTATGATATCTTCTAAAATGGCGTAAACTGGAGGATGTACTATAGGTTTACCCCATGTCTCTCACGGTTACTCTTTGAACACATTCACTTGATGTTGTTATGAATGGTATAAACTTGATGGTGCTCTGTAAATTTAAGCGTTGTCTGTCATGTTTATTGAAACTATTATCCATTCATAAATGGGACATGGTGAATTTCTAAAATTCTAAAATCACCTTTTAATGACCAACATGTCAAAAAAAATAGGAAAAGCTGTAACACTACAAATAACAGAGTATCAGTTTCGTAAATATGGTATTGTTTTATATCGGGATCAGAATATTAAACAGAAACATAACAGAAATATAACACAGTGCATCACTACTTTAAGTCAACATTTCCACCCCTCTGTCCAACCTCGTGGGTTTTATCTAGGTCCTTCGGTTTCTTCTCACGACTAAAGACTCCTACGCGCAAGCAAATTATTGAAATAAAATTGAACCATATGTTAGTCCCGAAATGACCTAGTTTGTATCGAGTGGGCGTTAAATTTGATGAAGTTATGGAGCACTTTATCACAAACGTTAGCACAAAGATTCTTAGACAGGAGAGTGTGTTGGGTTTTTGTTCAACATCTTTTGACATTTTTAGAAGAATTATGACAGGTTGTATATTCATAATATATAGACCATATTTTTGTATTTTCAGATGTCTATTGTGGGGAGTCATTTTGTACTGCATAACTCTAAACCAACAACTACAATATTATATTCTTTACTTCTTTAAAGCACCTAGATGCAAACAACTACAATATTATATTATTTACTTCTTTAAAGCACCTAGATGCAAACAACTGCAATATTATATTCTTTACTTTTTTAAAGCACCTAGATGCAAACAACTGCAATATAATATTCTTTACTTCTTTAAGGAAACCAATATATCAAAATATAACCCAGATCGTAAAATAAACTTTATGTTGGTTGCTTGTTTGTTTATTGTTTATTTTGTTTGTAATATAGTGCTGACATGTTTTCTTTATATTACTGACAGAACATAATAGTTTATCGTTTAGACAGTAAAATACCCAGATTAACAGAACATATTGCTGTGTTTATCGGTCGCCCAGGTTGTCTTTTTTTATAGTTTAGACAGTAAATTGTTGTGTTTATCACTCGCCCAAGTTGTCTTTATCGTTTAAACAGTAAAATACCAAGATTAACAGAACATATTGCTGTGTTTATCACACGCCCAGGTCATCTTTTTTTATAGTTTAAATAGTAAATTTCTGTGTTTATCCGTCACCCGGTTTTTATAGTTTAGATAGTAAAATATGAATAGTTATTCATGTCGCCTGTGACACAATCAAAAGAGAGAAAGAGAGAGAGAGAGAGAGAGAGATGGTGTTTAAGACCCATTTTCCCAAAATCGTAAAGAAAAGCTGCCTTTTTTTTCGATGAATTTTAAAATCAATAGGCAGGGCGACTCCAAGGATCATCGGATATACTCCACAGACCAACATTTCAGGTCGAAATTTCAAAAATCGGGGAAGGATCCCCGGACGTCCTCAACCCAGGTTGGAAGAGACCCCCATCCCCTCCAAGGTGTCATCATGTTTTCTACCCACAAGATAGCTATCTAAAAGATGTAATGCAGAGTCACAAATGAAATGAAATGGGGTTTAACGTCCTACTGTTCTGCTCCTAACCTGGGCTAATGGCAGAGTCACAAATACCGAATTTAAAATGAAGTCTACGTAAAAGAATAGAATGATCCGCTGTGTCGAAAGCAGCAGATAAATCTAATAAAAATTAAAGATGTACACTCTCTATCATCAATTGCCAGTAAAATATCATTTGAAACCCCGGTTAAAGCTGTTTCGGTACTGTGAAATTGTTTAGAAGCACAAATAGTTATTATCTAGATGTCGAGCCGTTATCAGAAGCAACACATTTCTCCAATAATTTAGATCCAGTGTAGGCTTTTTAATTAAATTAAATGAAATGGAGTGTTAAGGTTCGACTGTTCTGCTACCACTGGGCTAATGAAGACGGGCATACGCCATACAGTATGCTTTGAGAGAAGGGGTCTTTTACGTCCACGCCAATTTGTACACATGACTTCGGTTTGTCGTCCCATCCGAACGACTAAACAGCTGTCCTTGTAAGTCCCTCCTTCCTACACCACTGGCAAGGGGAAACCACCTCGGAAAAATCCGGATAACATGCGACCTTCGGGCTGCAGGGGCAGCGACTTGCCCAGTTAGCAACCGTGGCCCTATACATCCAAATGCTCGCGGTGATCACGCACAAACGACATATCAACAATCTATCACATCCGTTATTGATAAATATATAATCATCAAAAACAAAATACAAAAAAAACTTACAGTACCGTTTGAGAGTACCAGCTAACCGGCGCATGTCGAACAATACATACGAGTTTGAAAAGACAACGTCACAGAACTGTGGCATGTAGGGTGTTTAAACATATCAGGGGCCGAGTTGGTGGACGGCGATGATGACTATATATTCCACTGTGACATGTATAGGATGTTTAAACGACATATCAGGGGCCGAGTCAGTGGACGGCGATGATGACTATATACTCTTAGGATGTTTAAACGACATATCGGTGGCCGAGTGAATGGACGGCGATGATGATTTTATACTCCAATATAAAATATGGGCGTATAAATAAGCTCGTGTTTTCAAATCAATTTATTTATCCTTTTAAATGATAAATTATTGACCGAGTAGTTACAAACGTCCCGCTCTGTTGTATGTCTGTTGTACCAATGCACATAGTGTCTGAAAAATGACAGAAGAATAAAGCTTCAATTCATGAACAATAATACTTATTCATTCTGTTGCACAGGGTTCTACTTCGTCTTGTGACAACTGACTGGTTACTTTAACACATTGACTAGTCTACATTAAACTCGTTTCTCTGTTTCAATCGACTTACTTGTGACATCTGGTTGTTACTTTTAACACTTTACACTTGTGACAACTGGTTACGCCAGCTCCAACAGCTCCAACCGGGATATATTGCGCCAAATATTATGGTAAATTTAACGAGACATATAAAAACATTATCACAGAAATGTAAATAAAAACAAATATAACAGAAAGTACAATGAGGGATCTCCGTGAAAAACAAATATAACAGTAAGTATAATCCGTGCGATTTATCTCCCCTTGATAACAGAAAGTATAATGAAAACCAAATATATCATAAATAAAAAGGTTAATGGAAGATTTAAAATCTGTGAAAGGTAAACGTAATTGTGATATGGCAGCTAAGTCTGCTTCAACATTCACTTTAATATCAACAGGTCTGGGAAGGCAGCAAAGGACAATTGTAATACGATATTATTTCGGGATCTAAAATTTAATATTGTATTTTGAATTCATATTTTAATTTATATTTTTCATTTGCAACACAATTTGGACATTTGGCAGTTTAATTGTAAAATTTAATCTGTGGCAGGTTTGGGGATGTTGACAATATTATGTAAGATGTAATGGGTTTGTCAGGGGTCTTCCCATATCGCCGACACACCGAGTTTTGGAAAGTCGACCGCGGCACACTTTGATTGGATTAAAGCGGATTAAAAGCGTTAATGAGGCAGGGACCAGTCATTATTAATATAGTTCACTGAAATTGATTTTTACCACAGACCTTTATTGACTTTTTTGCCGAAACAATTATTAAAATTCGTGAAAAGTTTGTTGACTCCCCCCCCCCCCCCTTACACTGACATTAATGTCCCACACCAGTGTAATTTCTCTGCTTTTGAGCCATTGAATGTTGATGATGTAATATCAGTGGTGTGTCGAATGAAGTGTAAGTCATGTGCTCTGGACCCAATTCCTACAAAACTACTAAAAGAGTGTCTGGATGAAATAGCACCAGCTTTGACGATTATTATAAATGATGTGCTCTCCTCTGGTATTTTTCCGGATGATTGTAAGGAGGCCACTGTAAGACCTTGATTAAAAAAACAAGTCTTGACCGTAATGCACTCAAAAGTTATAGACCAGTGTCAAATATTTCATTTTTAGAAAAATTGCTTGAAAAGATCATTTTATCTCAAATAATAGATTATCCCACTCGAAACTCACTGCTCGGTAAATTCCAGTCTGCTTATCGAGAGGGGCATAGCACTGAAACCGCACTCCTTAGAGTGCATAACGATGTTATAGATATGAACAAGGAAGACTGAATTTATTAAAATTTTTGGACTATGTTGGACCCTGTGCAGAAATTTAAAATTGTGTTATGTTATGTATTATAAATTAAAAAAAAAATAAATGCTCCCAAAATTATCTGCTTAATGAGGTTTATCTTTCAGCGTGGGTCTATTGTTCTTGGCCACTCATTCCCATAACGTCGACCAAAATTTTTCCCCTAAAACTCGTTGAGTCGGCGATATGGGAATGAACCGTTTGTCAAACTTGTATACTCGGAGTGTCTATATGATATAAGATTTAGGCTTAACACGTATCGACACCTTTTGTCTAAAGATAAGATGTGTGATTCTTAATAATTAGTTTTCATTGTTCTGATTACTAATGCTATTAACTATGGCGTGCCTATATGACGCGACAGATATTGTTGCACCTTATAAAAAGCCTAGTTGAGAATCAGACGGAGGCAGACCTAGAGAGACGGGAAAGGCCTGTAGAGACCTAGAGGGAATTCGGTCCGGACCTCGGGAGAGGGCCTGCCCTCGACCCCGGAGAAGAGAGGTCCTGTGAGGCCCAGGTGGAGCAGCTATTGATAGACGTTGCTATACCCAACCAAATGATGTTCATATGTAGAATTGTACCTGTAAATATGTTATCCAGTATTAAAATATTGTTTTAATAAATAAGAGTTATGGCTGTTAAACTCGTGTGATAGTAACAGACGCCAAATGCGTGCTACTAGCGGGTGTACAAAGTGTTTATTGCTTGTAAAGAGGACACAATCAGTAAATATGATGTGTTTTAAAGATGAAGAGGATTTAATGAACTTCAAAGCCTAAAATGTAAGTAAATAAATATATAGTGTATATATATATATACATGTATTCAAATTCAAAATTTTTGTCTCATATTGGAGCAGATATTAATGATATAACATCACTAAAGGGAGGTGTCTCATATAACAGGGGCGGATCCAGGAATTTTTGAAGGAGGGTGTTGCCAGGGTCCTACCATGAACTTGAACATTTTTAAGAAGAAAAATACATGGTCTCTATCACCTTTTCACGTATATACATACACACTAAGCTTTTTAAAGAGAGGAATCCAACACCCCAATGGTTAGCGCCGTGTCATAAGGTCTGTCATTGAATCAACTGGCGTGGTTTCGATTCCCTCGGTTGTACGTGACAAGGAGTAGGGGCACCTGTCCAACCTCGTGGGGTTTCTCCAGGTCCTCCGGTTTCCTCCCACTGCTAAAGACCCCTACGCGCAAGCGAATCATTCAAATAAAATTTAACCATATGTTAGTCCTCTATCGCTCGCTATCTAATATGGTTTACTTTATGTAAAGGAGTAGACTTTATCAGCCTATTGTCATTCAATGAACAATAAAAAATGTTTACGCTTATTACTGTACAAATTGTTCTAGAATAGTCTCTGGGGAAAAGCATTTTGGATTTCATGTAGCCAGGACACACAATAACTAGAATTCAATGTGTGGCGGTGAGACATTTTAACTTTACATTTAATAATTTCTATATTTCTACATTGACTAATGGACTATTTAACTTGCCGATCTTGAGCTTTTATTTCTAATGCATGTCCCTATTCTAATTAACAGTCTCAGTATTCAAAGCATTGTAAGATATTCTCAAAGCTTCCAGGGCGCATATATATATCACAGAGTAAATGGTAAATTTAACGAGACATATAAAAACATTATCACAGAAATGTAAATAAAAACAAATATAACAGAAAGTACAATGAGGGATCTCCGTGAAAAACAAATATAACAGTAAGTATAATCCGTGCGATTTATCTCCCCTTGATAACAGAAAGTATAATGAAAACCAAATATATCATAAATAAAAAGGTTAATGGAAGATTTAAAATCTGTGAAAGGTAAACGTAATTGTGATATGGCAGCTAAGTCTGCTTCAACATTCACTTTAATATCAACAGGTCTGGGAAGGCAGCAAAGGACAATTGTAATACGATATTATTTCGGGATCTAAAATTTAATATTGTATTTTGAATTCATATTTTAATTTATATTTTTCATTTGCAACACAATTTGGACATTTGGCAGTTTAATTGTAAAATTTAATCTGTGGCAGGTTTGGGGATGTTGACAATATTATGTAAGATGTAATGGGTTTGTCAGGGGTCTTCCCATATCGCCGACACACCGAGTTTTGGAAAGTCGACCGCGGCACACTTTGATTGGATTAAAGCGGATTAAAAGCGTTAATGAGGCAGGGACCAGTCATTATTAATATAGTTCACTGAAATTGATTTTTACCACAGACCTTTATTGACTTTTTTGCCGAAACAATTATTAAAATTCGTGAAAAGTTTGTTGACTCCCCCCCCCCCTTACACTGACATTAATGTCCCACACCAGTGTAATTTCTCTGCTTTTGAGCCATTGAATGTTGATGATGTAATATCAGTGGTGTGTCGAATGAAGTGTAAGTCATGTGCTCTGGACCCAATTCCTACAAAACTACTAAAAGAGTGTCTGGATGAAATAGCACCAGCTTTGACGATTATTATAAATGATGTGCTCTCCTCTGGTATTTTTCCGGATGATTGTAAGGAGGCCACTGTAAGACCTTGATTAAAAAAACAAGTCTTGACCGTAATGCACTCAAAAGTTATAGACCAGTGTCAAATATTTCATTTTTAGAAAAATTGCTTGAAAAGATCATTTTATCTCAAATAATAGATTATCCCACTCGAAACTCACTGCTCGGTAAATTCCAGTCTGCTTATCGAGAGGGGCATAGCACTGAAACCGCACTCCTTAGAGTGCATAACGATGTTATAGATATGAACAAGGAAGACTGAATTTATTAAAATTTTTGGACTATGTTGGACCCTGTGCAGAAATTTAAAATTGTGTTATGTTATGTATTATAAATTAAAAAAAAAATAAATGCTCCCAAAATTATCTGCTTAATGAGGTTTATCTTTCAGCGTGGGTCTATTGTTCTTGGCCACTCATTCCCATAACGTCGACCAAAATTTTTCCCCTAAAACTCGTTGAGTCGGCGATATGGGAATGAACCGTTTGTCAAACTTGTATACTCGGAGTGTCTATATGATATAAGATTTAGGCTTAACACGTATCGACACCTTTTGTCTAAAGATAAGATGTGTGATTCTTAATAATTAGTTTTCATTGTTCTGATTACTAATGCTATTAACTATGGCGTGCCTATATGACGCGACAGATATTGTTGCACCTTATAAAAAGCCTAGTTGAGAATCAGACGGAGGCAGACCTAGAGAGACGGGAAAGGCCTGTAGAGACCTAGAGGGAATTCGGTCCGGACCTCGGGAGAGGGCCTGCCCTCGACCCCGGAGAAGAGAGGTCCTGTGAGGCCCAGGTGGAGCAGCTATTGATAGACGTTGCTATACCCAACCAAATGATGTTCATATGTAGAATTGTACCTGTAAATATGTTATCCAGTATTAAAATATTGTTTTAATAAATAAGAGTTATGGCTGTTAAACTCGTGTGATAGTAACAGACGCCAAATGCGTGCTACTAGCGGGTGTACAAAGTGTTTATTGCTTGTAAAGAGGACACAATCAGTAAATATGATGTGTTTTAAAGATGAAGAGGATTTAATGAACTTCAAAGCCTAAAATGTAAGTAAATAAATATATAGTGTGTATATATATATACATGTATTCAAATTCAAAATTTTTGTCTCATATTGGAGCAGATATTAATGATATAACATCACTAAAGGGAGGTGTCTCATATAACAGGGGCGGATCCAGGAATTTTTGAAGGAGGGTGTTGCCAGGGTCCTACCATGAACTTGAACATTTTTAAGAAGAAAAATACATGGTCTCTATCACCTTTTCACGTATATACATACACACTAAGCTTTTTAAAGAGAGGAATCCAACACCCCAATGGTTAGCGCCGTGTCATAAGGTCTGTCATTGAATCAACTGGCGTGGTTTCGATTCCCTCGGTTGTACGTGACAAGGAGTAGGGGCACCTGTCCAACCTCGTGGGGTTTCTCCAGGTCCTCCGGTTTCCTCCCACTGCTAAAGACCCCTACGCGCAAGCGAATCATTCAAATAAAATTTAACCATATGTTAGTCCTCTATCGCTCGCTATCTAATATGGTTTACTTTATGTAAAGGAGTAGACTTTATCAGCCTATTGTCATTCAATGAACAATAAAAAATGTTTACGCTTATTACTGTACAAATTGTTCTAGAATAGTCTCTGGGGAAAAGCATTTTGGATTTCATGTAGCCAGGACACACAATAACTAGAATTCAATGTGTGGCGGTGAGACATTTTAACTTTACATTTAATAATTTCTATATTTCTACATTGACTAATGGACTATTTAACTTGCCGATCTTGAGCTTTTATTTCTAATGCATGTCCCTATTCTAATTAACAGTCTCAGTATTCAAAGCATTGTAAGATATTCTCAAAGCTTCCAGGGCGCATATATATATCACAGAGTAAAAATACACAGTGTGGCGACTGCTTAATTTGCATACAAAGTAGGTCGCGCACTACATCTTGGGTTTTGTCTGTAATGTCACTAAACATGTCGGCTAAAGAAGACGCTTCGCAGTTGAACAGAAGAAAATGCTATAATACTATAGATAATAATAACAGCAGTATATATCATCAAAAATTTTATTTTGTAAGAGTACATATTTGTTGAAAGGTGTTTTCATATTTGATTGATTAATTGGCATTATATTGCATATTCTGATATATTCCATTGTAGAGTACTTAGTACTGTAGGCCTAGAAGTAGATCTATAGATATACGTCTTTAGGCTATCTAACTTATGATAATATGACCTCTCGCTCTAACTTGTCTAAGCTAAATCAAATCAAGGTCATTTCGGGACTAACATGGTTCAGTTTTATTTCAATAATTCAATTGATGGGTCTTTTTTTAGCAGTGATTAAGTGGGAGGAGACTGGAGGACCCGGAGAAAACCCACGAGGTTGGACAGGCGACCCTACACCTGTCGTGTACAAGCGGGGAATCGAACCACGCCACTTGAATCCATGACATGCCATAGTCATAGGTCTAATAAACGTATTAATATCCGGTAATTTAAATTGTAGATCTTTTTTAGTAGTTGCGCTTTCGCGGGACAAGAAGTAGTTGCGCTTCGATGTAAACCAACTCATTGCATTCTTTATCGCATGCTATCTATTATTTTCGTAATTTTAGAATTACATGTAGTTGTGATTTTTAAAGGATCAAATTTTAAATCGTAAGCACATGTTCTTTTTACATTCTATGTTTTGTGTATCGAAAAATGTGATTCTATGTACTTGTGGTAAACAATTTAAGTGTTAAGTAGATGGTATGTTATATACTTTTCCAAATTTCATAACAAAAATATTATTTTGCTCAATTTTCAGTTGCAATAAACTTTTAATACAGTAAGCCTAATACTGTTATGCTATTCAAAATCACATTTCCCCTTTTACTGGTAGGCCTTAATCCGACCAATAAAATATTTACTGAAGCACTGTCACTAATTTTAAACCATTCAGTAATTCAAAATAATTTTAATTTACTCTGTCATTATCTAGTAATAGTATGCTGTATGGTTAACTTCAGTTTTCATGGCAGATAATTCCATAAGTACACAGTATAAACTAAATTTTCTATTTCTAAATAATCAGTTGACAAAAAAAAATCACAAAAATAAAAGTAACTCTGAACACAGATCAGACCTAATGTCATGGATATCTAGAGCAAACTTCAGATTTATAATAATTTAATATAGTCTTGTGTAGCAGCGTAAAATGGATAATGCCATAGTATTAGGGGGCCTATAAAGTCAGTCAAAACATTACATGACACCCAGAGCAATATGCAAAGTATTCATTCTAAAGTTGTTTTTGGTTTATACTTGTTTGTAAAAAGAGAAACCAATCAACTCAAATAATGTTTATTAAAAAATTTTATAGGCCTATTTCAAATAGAATTTTAATATCGTTAATTATTATTATTATTATTTTTAATTGAAAGCCTACATTAATTAATAGAACAAAAATCATAAAAGCACACAGTGAGTCAACGTTGGGGCCAAAGGTATTTTATCTTGGAAAACAACCATCGGCTCAAATCTGTTTATTGGAAAACGTTATATGCCTATTTGAAATTCGATTTTAATATTCTTAAATTATTTTTTTATATTTTAATGAAAGCTTACTTTATTAACATAACATAAATAAGAGAAGTACACAGTAATAAGCTCTAGAAGGCAAGGGTAAATCATGTTGATATTGAGTAAAAAAGGTCTTATCCAAAAAAGGGCGTGTCACTTTGGCATTTTCAAATTTAAGGTGTATGGAAATTACATTTCAAATCTGGGAATCGAAACAACAAGTATTTGGTGGATTAGTTTTAAAGTTAATAAAAACTTTTTAAAATCGACAATAATTTACGGCCTTATAGACCAATTCATAAACCGTCACAAATGCCGTCTCTCACTTCATTCCGGGCTGTACCACGCTTTATCTATGCATGTTTTAAAAATATGAATCATGTTTTATAAATTCCCGAAAAACACACACAACTAACGTATGATTGTATGTGATAATTCTCGGTAGTTTTGTTACCGAAAATACTATAAAACTACGAAATTAAAGAGATTTAGTTCATCGATATAGATATCGTAATGTCGTTGGGCGAACTGTCGGTGTGTGTTTATTACAGACAATTCCCAAGATGCATTGCGCGTCGCTGTGTTACTATGGGCCGTAATGCGAGTCGCCACTCTGTGTATTTTTACTCTGTGTATATGTACTAACCAGCAAAAGAAACGTCAGGTTGGTATTTTACTCTGAATAGACTCATTGCATAAATTTGCTAATTGTTTTTTTGTATATTTGTGACAACATCTCCAATTTTACCTGAGCAATAGGGCTCCTTCCCAAACACATAATTGAACCCAGGAAATGTTCTCAAAAACGCAACCTGACTTTTGAGATGTTAATGTGTTCTCAATAATTTTCATGTAACTCATGCCACACGTGCTGTTCACCGGGACCAGCCCTATAAAATGCACCCCTATACCTGGTTAAATCATTCACACTACAACGTCAGCAGCATGCCACTACTCACGACATCTCAGAGGAACCAGTCACTTGGAAAATAACTTCCAGGTCAATGTTCGGACCATCTATAGGCTTCAACAACACCAACACCATTGATAGACCAAGGGTTGCCACATGGTCGATTCTTTGGGACAAGATAACTTTGATTCTAACTGATGGATAGTGATGAAATTGAGTACCAGGTAGTTCAAAACATGACTGAGTTTGATCGTAAGCATAGATAAACAATTCGATACTTTTGAAAAAGATAAATGTGCAATTAATCAATATGTGTCATCTGTTTATTTTGGGATTTCGGTGGGGGACATCAGTCTCCTAATGATTCAAGATGGTAGGACGTTAAACCCCATTTTATTCCTAACTTGTCAATACAATATATAATTAAATATCTCCAACCACAAAGTAGAATAAAAAAAGAAAAGTTTAATAAACAGGTTATTGCTCGTTCTTGAGGAAAGATATGATACGACAAATCAATAAACGGATGTCATATTGTGTTTGAAAGGTATTTTATAGCCACTAGGAAATATGTTTTGCTTTTTTCGCTAATATCAATAAATAATATATAGTTAGTTTTGTAAATGAGTAACAATATAGTGACTTGGACAGGTGTCTTCGTTTCAGATACCAACCGAAATTGCCTAGAAGAAAGAATATAGAGCCTGTTGCAAGGGATGAGTGACCATATAGGCATAGGGAGTGGGGGGGGGCTGGCAATTTCCCTGAAAATTTTCTTTGTCTCCCAAATTTTCAGAATCAGCCAATCATTAACTAAAACAAAATTTCCTAAAACCTGCGATTGGTGTTTATTTTCAATTATTTACCGTTACACAACAATATAAATTTACAGTATGTTAACTAAAAACAACTTAATCTTCCCCATTCTCTGATATTTGTGCCCTAAATAAAGGAAATACATTGCCCGAAATATGAACCGTTCACCTATCACCGAATCTGGGGAGAGGTAGGCGTACAGTCCCACCTCCACTGCCTACGTCTATGTGAGTGACTCTTGTTCAACAAGATATTATTCTATTTATGGGCACATTAATTGACCATAAGCGTATTTTAGGTCAATTATATACTGTCGGATATTTGTAGAGTGCCAATCTGATTAAAATACAGATCTATATTTCGTTTCGTTTTTTTATACTTTCGATGGCAGACATCAATTAACCAATCAGCATTGATGTTACTAGTGGATTACCCACAGTCCCGTACAAAACACGCCTGAAGCTCGCCGTAACAGACCGTTTCATTGGTTTATCTCTTTACACCATTCAGAACACGTCAATGATAACAACTCTTCCAGATCCTAGTGCAGTAAAGACAAGTAAAACGAAATTTTGAACTATAAAAAACGAAACGAAATAGGACTTGTGTTTTATTCAGATTGGTAGGGTGTCCAAGCTCAACATTATTTTACTGTTCCAAATTACAGAATATTTTAATAAAATGTATAAAACACTGACTTCGTGTTTCGCCGCTGAATTTATGGAAAATACGAAGGCTTCGAGTTATGACTAGCTAGCATAATATGAACATTTTATGATTAGATTAAGTATAGATAATCAGTTTGATTGCTCGATACTTTTGAAAAAGATAAATGTGCAATTAATTAATATGTGTCATCTATTTATTTTCGGATTTCGGAGGGGGTGGGGAGGATCAGCCTCACTGTCGGCTTTTTTTTTTGTAGGTAAAATTTTCATTTTAAGGTAACGTGTTACTAGTTAAATAATCTATTTATTGCCAACTGTGAAGTTTCCGGTAATAATTAATGGTTGGTAGAAAGTTGATATTGTAAATCAATATTTTCACTGGTTATGTTTAAAGCATGAATTCAGACTAGTATCAGTTAATGTAAATAGATTACTCGTCCGTCAAGGGACTGTTAAAAGGGTACTCTGTCTGTCCGTCCGTTGGTCCGTCCGTATATCTTCAATCGACACTGTTTATTATCGAGATAATGTTATATGACAATCGAATCCAGGCGATATTGTGAACACTCTAGACTTTATTGTGAACACTCTAGACTATATTGTGACAACTACAACATCTGATAACTTCGATCCGAAACGAAAAGAGTTGACTAAGAACATGTGTCGACCCCATTACGTGAATTACAAATAGTGTCTCCGTAAAGCAACGTGTATTAGCATCTTCCACCCTTCCGCTGATGTTTCATATGTAAATCTATTGTAATCTAGTGACTTTAACTTTTTCATTGTATTTTATTATGATTGACTAGATCGAATACAGTACTGTAATGACACGCCCCTTTCTGGGAGACAGTAAGCTAAACTGTGTGTCATTCTTCTTTAGCCTATTTCCTGCCACGCAAAATATAAAAAAGGATCACAAAACCCCAAATTGAATATAGTGATAGTGGTTAGCTGTTATACTTTCTGGAGGGTATTCCGTCTTCCTGAACTGCCCCGTGGAAACACTGAACCGAACCAGCTAAGCGAGAGACACAAGGGCTTCTGGCTGGCCAAGGTAGTGTCTCCGATATGCTTAACTGGATTCAGACCATAAAGAAAGGTCTTGTGAGAAGAAGATGATTGTCAAAGTGGAGCACTACAACACTGTCCAGGATCTCTATTTGATACCTTTGTCCATTGAGGTTACCTCCAACTTACTAGTATAAGCTTACAGTCATATGAATGAAATAGCCGATTACGAACATATAGTACTTGACACTGAAGAGTATCAAAAGAGCCCCATCTTCTCTTGCAGATATATTGTGGGATCTACTAGAACGTTGACGACCCTTTTTTTCGCAAGAATCTGCTTATGGTCATGTGATGGTCGTCCAACTGTCATACAATCTTTCTCATTGACACTGTGACATATAGACGGTGAACACATCGATTTTAAAATTGTATCAACGCAATGGCTGAGTTTAAACTATCGATGCAATTTTTGAGTTCCCAAAACTGCTTTTTATGGCGGAGGGCGTGCTTTGCTTGCGCCATGGGTTTGTTACGTACACCATTGGCAACTTTCACTGGTATATATGGACAGCATAAATTTCTTGAACGCACGAACATCCAGGTATTTCCATTACATATTGCACGATTGATTGATAATGTATCCTCTCAAGCGGTTCATATTCATAGTTCGTCATTTAATTTCATTTTATGTCCCCCACCTTTCGAAGAAAGCAGGGCACTATTAAAATGGGTCCGTCTGTCTGCCTGTCTTTCCATACGTCCGTCTGTCTACCTGTCCTTCACACGTTTTGGAACCCAAAACGTGGTGTAGGTGTTTATTGGGTCAATGCTTTGATGGAGTTCGAAGCTGAGCATTTTTCTGCTCAGGGTAAGCAGAGATAACCCATTTGATTGGTTTTTGCTTTGGGACACGATAATTGTAGTTCTAATTAAGTGAGAGTGATGAAACTTGGTGTATAGTTTAAGTACATCAATACCATGACTAAGTTCGATAATGAGCATTTTCTGCTCAGGGCAAGCAGAGCGAAAAGCAAGCAATTTGATTGGTTGAGATTTTGGAACACAATAACTCTCTTTGGAAATTAAGGTAAAATGTTCAAACTTGATGAAGGCGTTCATTAGGTGAATGCCTTGACAAAGTTCAAAGATTGACATTTCTGCTTAGGGTAAGCAGAGATGAGCAATTTGATTGGTTGATGCTTTGGACATGATAATTCTGGTTCTAATCAAGTGAGAGTGATTAAACTTGGTGTATAGTTTCATTACATCGATACCTTAACAAAGTTCGATGCTGAGCATTTCTGCTTGGGCATATTTGAGACTTCAATCTGATTGGTTGAGACATTGGAACACAGTAACTCTCCATCTAATTCAGGTAGAATGTCCAAAATTGGTGTAGGTATCTATTAGGTGAATGCCTTGACAGAGTTCGATCATGCGCATTTTCCATTAAGGCTAAGCATGGATAAGTAATTTGATTGGTTGATACTTTGGACCACGAATACTTTGGTTCTAATTGGGTGAGAGCGATGAAAATCTGAGTATAGCGATACGAATTTGATTGGTCAAGACTTTTGGAACATAACAACCCTGCTTTTAATTGAGGTATAGATGTTTATTAGTCGAATGTCTTGGCTGAGCTCAATGATTAATATTTCCCGCTAAAGTTAAGCAGAGCTAAGCAATTTCCTTGGTCGATTCTTTGGGACAAGATAACTTTGATTTTAACTGATGGAGAGTGATGAAATTGAGTACCAGGTAGTTCAAAACATGACTGAGTTTGATCGTAAGCATAGATAATCAATTCGATACTTTTGAAAAAGATAAATGTGCAATAGATGAATATGTGTCATCTGTTTATTTGGGGATTTCGGTGGGGGACATCAGTCTCCTAATGATTCAAGATGGTAGGACGTTAAACCTCATTTTATTCCTAACTTGTCAATACAATATATAATTAAATATCGCCAACCACAAACTAGAATAAAATACGAAAAGTTTAATAAACAGATTATTGCTCGTTCTTGAGGAAAGATATGATACTACAAATCAATAAACGGATGTTATATTGTATTTGAAAGGTATTTTACAGTTACTGGGGAATATGTTTTTGTTTTTTTCGCTAATACCAATAAATAATATTTTTGTAAGTGAGTAAGACACTGGCTCGCTAGTCTGAAGGTCGCGGGTTCGCTCGCTTCAGGTTGGGGAGGACGTTAAACCTCATTCTGATTTCAAACTTGTCAATAGAATAATTAAATATCACCACCAACAAACTAGAATAACATATGAAAAGTTTAATAAACAAGTTATTGTT
Organism: Patella vulgata; assembly: GCF_932274485.2. Lineage (NCBI taxonomy): Eukaryota > Metazoa > Mollusca > Gastropoda > Patellidae > Patella > Patella vulgata. The sequence goes on from NC_065887.2 coordinate 4,326,809, forward strand.
CGCTCTTGAGGAAAGATATGATACGACAAATCAATAAACGGATGGCATATTGCATTTTGAAAGGTATTTTACAGCTACTGGGAAATATGTTTTCCTTTTTTCGCCAATATCAAGATTGATATAAGTTGATCGGGTTCATTTTCAGTACAAGACAATAATTGGTTTTGTTCCCAATCATCTATATTTTATCTTAAAACTGTGTTATTATTTGAGAGTTATTTTATCAAAAGCAGAGCTCTTATAAATGGTGGATTCTTTAATTAATTAATTATTCATTGAATTAAACAAAAAGGTGTTAATAACAATCAATATAAACAAACCACTTAATTTTAATTTTAATTTAATATAGCTAGCCGAATAATTTATTACAGTTCTTTCTATAATAATATAATATAGCTAGCCGAATAATTTATTACAGTTCGTACTATAATAATATAATATAGCTAGCCGAATAATTTATTACAGTTCGTACTATAATAATATAATATAGCTAGCCGGGTAATTTATTACAGTTCTTTCTATAATAATATAATATAGCTAGCCGAATAATTTATTACAGTTCTTTCTATAATAATATAATATAGCTAGCCGGGGAATATATTACAGTTCTTTCTATAATAATATAATATAGCTAGCCGGGTAATTTATTACAGTTCTTACTATAATAATATAATATAGCTAGCCGAATAATTTATTACAGTTCTTTCTATAATAATATAATATAGCTAGCCGGGTAATTTATTACAGTTCTTTCTATAATAATATAATATAGCTAGCCGAATAATTTATTACAGTTCTTACTATAATAATTTAATATAGCTAGCCGGGTAATTTATTACAGTTCTTTCTATAATAATATAATATAGCTAGCCGGGTAATTTATTACAGTTCTTTCTATAATAATATAATATAGCTAGCCGGGTAATTTATTACAGTTCTTTCTATAATAATATAATATAGCTAGCCGAATAATTTATTACAGTTCTTACTATAATAATTTAATATAGCTAGCCGGGTAATTTATTACAGTTCTTTCTATAATAATATAATATAGCTAGCCGGGTAATTTATTACAGTTCTTTCTATAATAATATAATATAGCTAGCCGGGTAATTTATTACAGTTCTTTCTATAATAATATAATATAGCTAGCCGGGTAATTTATTACAATTCTTTCTATAATAATATAATATAGCTAGCCGGGTAATTTATTACAGTTCTTTCTATAATAATATAATATAGCTAGCCGGGGAATATATTACAGTTCTTTCTATAATAATATAATATAGCTAGCCGGGTAATTTATTACAGTTCTTTCTATAATAATATAATATAGCTAGCCGGGTAATTTATTACAGTTCTTTCTATAATAATATAATATAGCTAGCCGGGTAATTTATTACAGTTCTTTCTATAATAATATAATATAGCTAGCCGAATAATTTATTACAGTTCTTACTATAATAATATAATATAGCTAGCCGGGTAATTTATTACAGTTCTTTCTATAATAATATAATATAGCTAGCCGGGTAATATATTACAGTTCTTTCTATAATAATATAATATAGCTAGCCGAATAATTTATTACAGTTCTTACTATAATAATATAATATAGCTAGCCGGGTAATATATTACAGTTCTTGCTATAATAATATAATATAGCTAGCCGGGTAATATATTACAGTTCTTGCTATAATAATATAATATAGCTAGCCGAATAATTTATTACAGTTCTTACTATAATAATATAATATAGCTAGCCGGGTAATATATTACAGTTCTTGCTATAATAATATAATATAGCTAGCCGGGTAATATATTACAGTTCTTGCTATAATAATATAATATAGCTAGCCGAATAATTTATTACAGTTCTTACTATAATAATATAATATAGCTAGCCGGGTAATATATTACAGTTCTTACTATAATAATATAATATAGCTAGCCGGGTAATATATTACAGTTCTTTCTATAATAATATAATATAGCTAGCCGGGTAATTTATTACAGTTCTTGCTATAATAATTAAAGAATAGTCATGTTGAAAATTAAAGTCAAACTACTTCATTCTGAGTAGAGTTATTGCCTTTTGAAGAACAGTGTAGTTTCGATTATCACTGCTACTATTGTTGCGATAATACACAAAGTCTCGATTATCCATTTTATACTTCAATTATTAGAAATCGTATTAAAATCCGTTGAAAATCAATATAGCCTATGTTCTAGGATATGAATGAATGTTTAGTATATGAGTTGTAGAATATCTGAGACCAATCGACAGACCTTCATTAGGACGATTTAGCACTTACAGAATACATCTTTAATAGATATCCTTAAGCTTTACATTGCATTGGCCAAGTAATCAGGGTTGTTCAGTGAGCTCATCAAATAACAAATATTACCCTATTTTTTTTATTTTACAAAATAATACTGTTTTATAATGATAAATGTCAGTGCTGTTTGTTTATATTCATTAAAAACATAATAAAATTGATTTTTATACGATTATATCGTTCTGTTACACGACTATACTTACTTATATGCCGTAGTAATATCAGGCCTGGCGAACTTTAATAATTTGGCCGGAAGTACTCCTTTCTTCAGGTTATTGCACGCAAGTAATTATGCTGTTAGATACAACGACGCCTGATTTTGATATAGAAGTGGGACTTCTAGAACGTAGACTTTTTAGAAGAAAACCCTGCTATGCTCTATACTGATCCCTGGGTTGAAAGACCCCTGGTTGCGAGGGTCACGATTAGTTAACTGAACAGTCGATCTTTATTTCAACCCCATCTCACTTCCGTTAAATCTATCTCACCGGAATCTGCCGAGGTTTGCCGAGTGATGGGGGAAATTAAAAAAGCGATGGGATAGAAATTTTTTATACATGCTTTCCTTGCGACCCTTATCTATCCAAAAATTCACTGCTATTAGCGATGACCAGCATTTGCCATGAAAGATACGCCCACATTTTGCAAGAAATGTATGGAGGTGAGATAAAATCAATAGGACTCCTTCTCTTATTCAAGATCTTTTAATCCTTTTAAGGATATTAGTTAAGTTTCCACTGAATGGGACAACAAAATTCACAAATATATCACATATTGCCTAAAATGCAGGGGTTATTATTATTATTATTATTATTATTACAGCATATTTATAGTGTGCTCTTTCATATAACATGGTCAGGGGCACTTTACAAAATGACAATGTAATCATAAATAAACAACAAGATTATGAACATGTTAACGATTGTATACAGAGTCAGTTAAAAGCCTGATTAAATAAATGTGTTTTAAGTTGTTTTTAAAAGAATATAGAGATGTACAACATCTTAAACTAAATGGTAGATTATTCCATAAAACAGGTGCTTGATAAGTAAAAGAGCGCTGACCAGAAGAGACTAGTTGAAAAGTTTTTGGCTTTAAAAGTAGTTTATCTGATGTACGTAATGTTCGGCCAGGTGTATAAAGTTCTAAAAGATCTGAGAGGTAAACAGGAGCTAAATTATTTAAACATTTAAAAGTAAGTAATAAAATCTTAAAATCAATTCGATATTTAACAGGTAACCAGTGTAAATTAGATAAAACAGGAGTTATGTGGTCACATTTCTTAATTAAAGTAACAAGTCTAGCTGCAGTATTCTATAAGCTTTAAAGTAGCTAAGTCTCTAACTCAATATCATCCAAAATCTTCAACATTGAAAACACCCTTTATTTGTAAAATTAAATCAACATTCATGTTGTGATCTTACCGGAAAAAGATGGGCTTTTGATATCCAATATTTAAGACAAAATAAACATTTTACCATTGTTACACGAATCGTGTACCATAATGCGCTTCAGCCCCAGATGTATCAAGAGACTCGAGGGACGAGGCTAGGCACATTGCACCAAATCAAACGCCGTATGTAGACTGGAATAACCAGACGCTAGAAATTTGCACTCGATTGAGACTGCTGGCTTATTTCGCCGAACATAACTGATTTGAAATTGGAGTAAAAACGGAAACCATTGAATGTAAATCAGTTTGTATACATTCATATTACAGTATTATATGCGTTGCGACCCACTTTTGTCAATTTCTAGGTCCCAAATGTTAGCGATTTAGCTCCTTTAAAGGTAAACCAACTAAAAGTGAATTAAAGTTATCTAATCGAGACTTAGTGGCCTCTACAGTTACAAATTTACGTACTTTACCTTTATTTGTGATATTAAAATAGCACAATTGACAAATAATATTTTCTTGATCTCTCATAAGCATAAAAGTATCAAAGATTTCACCAATATTACGATCATAATAAGATGAAAATATATCACAATTACAACAGGGGGGTAATCATGTGCAGATTTACTTAATTGATGCCTTGAACCTAATAACAAATATTCGGTTTTATCATCATTCAATTTTAGAAAGTTCTTTGAGATCCATTTTCTAATTTCACTAATACAGTGATAAATTGAAAGAGGATGGACAATTAGGCGTAAATGAAATATATAATTGAGTATCATCGGCATACAAATGAAAGCTGAGACCATATTTTCTGACAATACCCCCTAATGGTGACGTATAGAGGGTAAATAAAATCGGACCAAGAACAGAACCCTGAGGAACCCCAGATGACAAAACAGATTCATACGACGATTTACAATTAACTAAATAAAATAAAACCAAGTACGAACAATCCAAACCATTAGACAAAATTCGAAGTCCTAAAAAACAAAAACGGTATAGGCAAAATAGTGTAATAAGGCAAAATAGTGTAATCAGCATATGGACTGTTCACCGTGTACAAAATACACGACAAACAGTGGTAACAGGTGTCCGGAAGAGTAAGCTTACCCTGCCTGGCGCCACACCCGCCATAGCTGCATCCAAACTAATTGGCGAAATCTCGGTAAAATAGCGTGATTGGCCAATGGACTATCGGTATGCAAAATGCACGTGATGAACAGTGTTAACGATGTAGTAGACAGATATTATCAGGGAGATTGTATACGCGTCAATTAAATATATCTAGAATAATAGCTGAGAGGGACATGTTATATTTACCAATCAAGTCAATATGACGCCCATAAAACTTTTTAAAGGTTTTAATAAGTTTAGTTCGCAAATATCCCTGTAGTTGAAGCTTAGATGACAAATGCCTCGATCTACTTAAAAAATCAGAATAAAATGAACAAGCTCTCGCGTAACGAATTAGTTGAGACACAAACACTCCATAAGCTGGTGATATTGGAATGTTACTATTAATGAATGGAAAGTTAACAATCGGAAAGTCAAAGTCATCACGTTTATCGTACAATTTAACACTAAGTTTATGGCAATTGTCAAAATCGAGACGCAGATCCAAGTAGGAAGCGTAATTGTCACTGTCAGTAGTGTTTTTAATTTCGAGCTCATCAGGATATATGAATTCTACATAATCACTAAATTTTGGATTATTCAGTGATAGTACATCATCGATATATCGATAAGTGAAATTAAAATGTCTGACTAATCGTTTATTGGATTTTACGAGTGCCTGTATGTAATCGGCTTCGTAGGAATATAGAAACAAATCAGCAAGCAAAGGTGCACAGTTGGTGCCCATGGGGATACCTACCACTTGCTGATAAATTTCCCCTCCAAAATCAACAAAGATATTATCAATTAAAAAATCCAACATCTGAATTATCTTGTTGGCGGTGAATTTATTTTTGGAATCACTATGGTTCTTAACAAAATATGTAGAATTGTAATTAACAACTAAATATTGATATCTAACATTTCCCGATTTGGAAGAAAAGACACTGTGAATAATGTCTTTTAACCGAGCTTTTAATTTACTATGGGGAATGTTAGTGTACAAAGTAGAAAAGTCAAAAGTTTGTATAGATGAGATTGAAGCAAGTGATCTAGATTGTAAACCATCAAGTAATTCTTTGGAATTTTTTAATATCCACATTTGATTAAAACCACTACGAGAGTATATTTTATCACAGTATTTTTGAATACCCTCTTTCACTGCCGTTAGTATAGATGTCAATATTTTTGAAAGTGGTTTTGTGGAACAACGGGATGAACCTGCTATAAAACGTTGCTTGTAGGGATTTTTATGTAGTTTAGGTATCCAATATAACAAGGGTAGTTCTGTATAGGTATCTCCACATGGATTACCAAATGAAGTGAGTACTGATCTGTGATTGGATATAATTTCATCCTTACTAAGCGTAGAGCGTTTATAAGTAGCAATGTCGATAGATTTCCCGAAATTAAGTTCCTTGAACAGGCAGTCATAATAATATCGTTTACATATAAACACTAAGTTATTGGACGCTTTGTCAGCCGGTACAATGACATACTTGTCATGTAAGGCGTTGAGATTTTCAACAATGTTAACATCATTGAAAATAGATTTAGGCCTAGTATCAACTAACAAACGTTGCATGTAAATTCTTCGTTTAAGTAAACGACTGATAGACTTAGTCCAATCTGAGAGAGTATCAGAGATAACATCTTCCCTCTTGGCCCATGATCTGGCGTAGTCCTTTACGGCATCCATAATAAGTTTGAAATTTTGAACCCATGAAAATGGTTGCGGTTCCCGGTATTTGGGTCCTTTAGACAAAATCTCACGTAACTTATTATTTTGGACTATGTTTAAATCACCAGTGACTACATGTCCAGCTGGTTGGTAAATGAAGGACGACGTAGAGCAAGAACAGGGTAAAGGGTCATCATATAATTCTTTTGCAGTGATGTTAGATAATGCGTTTCTGCAATTAAATATTTTGGATGCAATGGGTTTAGTATACGTATAAGAAATCCTAGGAACAGTAACAGTTTTGAAGTAAGGAGGGATGTGTGCTGTGACTTGCTAATGGTGTAATATTTGGCTTAACCCGATAGCATCAATGCCTTTATTAGCAAATTTCAGTTTTAGAAATGAACTGTTGGTGGTGTTAGACACATCAGGCTCAGTCGCAATGTCCAAACGACGGTGGGCAATGTCAAGAACAATGGATACAACCCTGTATTCAGTGGATGCAGGATCAGTGCAATTTGAATCCAAATATTCAGATTTAAGTAATTTCAAAATAGTAAGTGGAATAGAATATAATTTAGTACGTATATGGTGTGGCCCTAGTGGTTCTTGGATAATTTCCAAAAGGGCATCAAGTGAAATCGTGCTGAGTCTGGGTGGTGTGTAGCGACTAAAATACACTGTTTTCTACCCATAAGATAGCTTTCTAAAAGATTTAATGCAGAGCCACAAATACCGAATTTAAATTGAAGCCTACGTAGAGGAATGGAAGGGTCCACCGTGTCGAAAGCAGCAGTTGAATGTAATAAAATTAAAAATGTACATTTTCTATTATCAATTTCCATTAAAATATCATTTTAAACCCGGGTTAAAGCTGTTTCGGTACTGTGAAATCCTGGTCATTATATGCTTTGCGTAAAGGCGAGCGACCATTTGACTGAAAATTTCGGTAGGATTTCACTGATTCAACCATGCTTATTGTGTATTGGAGATACTTGAACGGTTTTGAAAATTAGCCACATAAGCTAAAAACGTGACATTTCGTACAATCATGTTAGTAAAATATATTAAATCTTTTAACCCTTGTTAATTACTGCGTAAGACGGTAAATTGGAGGTCGGGTGTTCGATCCCTACATTGGCCGAGAAAGTTCATCCGGCGTGGTTCTCCCTTGTCAGTGATGCAGGACGGATGGCCTTACAAGGACAGCTGTCTAGTCGTTCGGATGGGACGAAAAACCGAGGTTCCGTGTACACATTCGCGTACGTAAAAGATCCATTGACAGTTGGAATTCAATATAAGAGTAGGCCGTAGTGCCGCTGTCCGGGCAAACTTTCCCTCATAGCATAATGTATGGCGTATGCCCGTCTTCATTAGCCGAGTTCGTAGCAGAACAGTAGGACGTTATGCCCCATTTCTTTTCATTTCTGTACATATTCGAAATTGACACGTCACTACTCGCGCCAAAACCTTCTGTTTTGCATTAGATCTGAGTGAAAAATCGAAATATGAACCATTTCAGCAACCATTTGGATTTAGGAATATTGGTATGTACAGACAATAATTAACGTTATATTATATTCAATAAGCATACACGTAAACTAAAAGTAAATGAATTTAAAATTTAATCAAGCGTGTATTATCATATTGCTAGTAATTAATTTCAGTGTCAGTATGCGTCATATATCAAATAAAGTATGGGTTTTTGTCGACAAAATCAATAGCTGTTGACCTGTTGTCACCAGTTTGTATTTAAAAGCGATCGGACACAGAATGTTCACCAGTAGTGTTTAACTTCTTAGTGCCTGTTGTCATCCTAATTTTGGCTTCGACGTTAACTCTCTGTTCTACTGGCAAGTATTTTCATTTCCTATGCATATATTTAATGTATGTCAGAATGAAGTGAAGTGTCGGCATTTCTTTCATCGTTTACCGTGAAACAAAGTAGTGTAGCTTTACGGTTGTGCTCATATTTTTGGATATTTCTCCAGGTAAAAATATTCTCCACTATGCTTCATTGCTTCATTGTGACATACATTAATTCATATAAGCTAGCTGTCTGCCTTTTACAGGAGTCTTATACATTATTAATATCTGAGGACTCCTATAGAAGGCAGACAGCTAACTTATATGATATAGTGTATGTCAGAATGAAGTAAAGTGGAGAATTGTTTACTTGGACACATTTTTTATTTATTTATGCATTTATCTACCGTAAACAAAGACGTACTTGTACTTTGTCTTCTTTAGTATATATATTACTAGGAGAATGCCCGGCTTCGCTCGGAGGTCATAACCCCGAAACCGGAAGTGGTAGACTAACGCCACTTGGCCTATGTTACTCCCCGGTCCGAGCTACCCCTATACCCCAAATTTCAGACTCGGGGCAGACCTAGTGTAGCCGCCAACCCCGAACAGATAGACAGACAGACAGACAGACAAACGACAGTCACAAATATTAGTATAGAAGATATAGACAACGACCTCTTGGAGACAAAAGAAAGCTATTTTATTGAAAAGTACCACCCGAAACGTAATTCTAAATAAGAGAATAATTAAATTAAATAAAATAAAGACCATGGTGGGATTGAATATTTGTAGTCGTTAGGCTACGGAGTAACTAGCCTTGCCTATATAATAATAGTTAATTGAATTATTGTATAATAAATGTCTGAAGAGCCGCTATCGCGGTGAAAACGTTACCATAAAAATGTAGTTTTATTTTGTCATCTTTAATTTCAGTTATAAATAAAATAAAACCAAGTACGAACAATCCAAACCGTAATACAGAATTCGAAGTCCTAAAAAACGTTAAAGGCAAAACAGTGTATTCAAGCAAAATAGTGTAATCAGCAAATGGACTGCTCCTCGTGTACAAAATACACGACAAACAGTGGTAACAAGCGTCCGGAAGAGTAAGCTTACATTCACCCAATAATCAAAGATGGCAAGAGAACACCACATTTACATTCTAACTATCATAGTACTCATGGATTTCCAATTTCTAAAGTTCTGAAGACTCGGATAATGTCACATTATATGACGAGTGATTAGTTATATTTTATGTTTTTACAGGGAGAGTCTGTAACGTAACAGAGTGCGGGTACACGTGTATGCTGGTAAAATGCACGACCGATGGTAAGATACCTAGTCTACCACATTTATAACAACACCGACGATTTGGATGGCCGAATGGTTAGCACGTGCGCGCTGTATCATACGGTCTGTCATTGAGTCAGCTGGCGTTGTTTCGATTCCTCGGTTGTATGTGACAAGGAGTAGGATCGCCTGTCCAACCTCGTGGGTTTTCTCCGGGTCCTCCGGTTACCTCCCTCTGCTAGTAACCCCTACGCACAAGCGAATTATTGAAATAAAATTGAACCATGTGTTAGTCCCGAAATGACCTAGTTTGTGTCGAGTGGACGTTAAACCCCATTTCTCTCTCTCTTTCTTTATAACCTAACCAATCATTACCTATCCACATAACACTACAATTCATGTTCTAGTGTACATATAAAACCACAATTCTCATCATACGTATATTTTGTGGATTGCTTTGTAAAATGTCACGTAATCATTTAATTGTTAGATAGGTATATAAGTCAATCATAAATGGGTTTTTTTCACATTAACATTTGTTGAATAGTCTAAAACCCGTACATTTTTTTTGTAGTTAAAAATTGTGGCGGTAAAGCCTGTGACGCTGTTAAGCGGGAAGTCTGTGTTAATAAAACCTGTATATCCGGTTGTAAGTATAACATATGTTGGCTGTTGGGACCTCAATAAGTATATAAAATTCCTCTGTGGGCATCTTTTTCCCTTTGTCAATAGGGTGCAATGCAGGATATTGGCGTGCATTTTATTGGGTGGGGGTATCAATACCACGTGCTTCGAAATTGGTCTTGATGATCACCATATAAAACATTAATTTCTAATATATAGGGTGCCCTTGGACAACTAGGTTGCTTTGTAAGGGGCGGGGAGGGGGGCGTAAGGGGGAGGTGGAGGGGGGATAAAGTTGATATGATGATGATCCCCGTTTAGTTTAGTAAAAAATTGCTTTCTAGCACTGTAAATATCTAAAAAAAACGTGTTCAGGTTACATTCTACCCATCCCGCCCGCTGCTTGTTCCGGGAGATCCACATCGCTAGAAATTAATGTTTCACTAATCTAAAAGATGATCATATTTGAACATTGATCAAATTTCTCAACATTTTATGACATTGCCGTAGCCACTTTTTTAGAGATCCACTTTGCTTAAAATTTTTATTTTACGAACCTATAAGATGTTGATCAAGACCAATTTGAACAACATGGCTCATGTCCCCTCGAGTTTAGTTCAGTCTTCTTACAGTCATCTTATGTAGAAAAAGACATTAATAATCATCATTGATATCAACATCATCAACTTCCCCTCTCCCCTCGCAATACGCACACACTATTTCACCCGACAAAGACATCATATACACTTCTTTAGAGATTTACTGTGTTTAAAGGACAATATTGGTGCCAGTCATTATCACATATGTGTTAGAGCTGGTTAAACACATTCCAAATATACTTTTACCCCATAGATCATTGTTACGATAGAGCTGAGTAATACAGGTTTCCCGTATCGGAAGTGACGAACGCCAAATGAAAACACGAGTCACCGCTCTATATAACTGACTGATAACAGATACACGGCCGAATTTCTGCTCACTAATAATTCCTTTGAAGACCAACAGTTGCTGTGTGAGACTGTGAGAGGATATCTGACAATTCATAAAAAGAATTGACTGCCACTAGATAGAGAACACGAAAGAAAAACAGAAAAAGTCCGTGCATTACCATGTTTTTATAAGGTATAGAATGAATATAAACAAGGGAATGTACGGACTATTTCTATTTTTCTCGTGTTCTCTTATCTAATGACATTCAATTACTTTATTGAATTATCAGGTATCCTCTTACAGTCCCATATAACAACTTTTGGTCATCGAGGGAATTAGTAGTGAGTAGTAAATTCGGCCGTGTATCTGTTATCACTCGTCGTTTCAGTCAGTTATATAGAGCGGCGACTCGTGTTTTCCTTTGGCGTTGGGGATCACGCGGCTAAGTGGGTAAGACGCTAGCTCGCTAGCCTGGAAGTCTGGTGTTCGATCCCTGCATTGGCCGAGAAAGTTCATCCAGATTTTCCGGCGTGGTTTCCCCTTGTCAGTGATGCAGGACGGAGGGCCTGACAAGGAAAGCTGTCTAGTCGTTCGGATGGGACGAAAAATCGAGGTCCCGTGTACACATTGGCGTGCACGTAAAAGATCCCTTGGCAGTTGGAATTCGATATAAGAGTAGGCCGTAGTGCCGCTGTCCGGGCAAAATTTCCCTCATAGCACACTGTATGGCGTATGCCCGGCTTCATTAGCCCAGGTTAGGAGCAGAACAGTAGGACGTTAAACTCCATTTCATTTCATTTCATTTTCCTTTGGCGTTTGTAAGTTCCGATACGGGAAACCTGTATTACTTAGCTATCGTAGCAATGATCTCTGTGTTAAAAATATATTTGGAATGTGTTTAACCAGCTCTAACACACATGTGATAATGACTGGCACCAATATTGTCCTTTAACGTCCTACTGTTCTGCTCCGACTCGGCTAATGAAGACGGGCATACGTCATGCAGTGTGCTACTGTCTACTCTTATATCGATAGCCAACTGCCAAGGAATCTATTACGTGCTCGCCAATGTGTACACAGGACCTCGGTTTTTCGTCCCATTCGAACGACTAGACGGCTGTCCTTGTCGGTCCCTCCGTCCTGCTCCACTGAAAAGGAGGAAACCTGCGAAATGTCACCCATGAGTAGCTGTTCTTCCATAAGTATGTGTTATAGTTTATTGCTCTATCCAGTTACTAAATACCTCTAAGGGATTAGGTTAAAAGCGTTTAGGGAATTTCCGTATTGTGGTGTGGATATTATCATATAAAAGGGTCCCTTTCAGTTTGGTATGGCGTCCAGTTATAAACAATAAGTTCAATACAACTAAATTATATATATTTTTATATTTTAGATGGTTTTTGTGATGAAATCGAAAACGGCCTATACACCAGATGTCATGATAAGGGTATGTTTCATAATTATTTAGTTGAGTTACAATCAATAAAACCAGTTCTTCATTAGCCCAGTTCATGTTAGGAATTATAGGGTTAGATCTGGGCCTGACAATGACAGCTGTCTAGTCGTTCGGATGGGACGAAAAACTGAGGTCCTGTGTACACATTGGCGTGCACGTAAAAGATCCATTGGCAGTTGGAATTCGATATAAGAGTAGGCCGCAGCGCCGCTGCCCGGGCAAAATTTCCCTCATAGCACACTGTATGACGTATGCCCGTCTTCATTAGCCCAGGTTAGCAGTAGGATGTTAAACCTCATTTCATTTCATTTCATTTCTATTGGATAAGGCCAGCTTCAAGTTTGGTCAAAGGTCACGAGAAGTAAACAAGGCTAGCGCTAATGCGAACCCTAATCCCCATCCCTGGACCTAACCCTAACCCTAACAAACAATCTCGCCAATAATTACATGTCCTAACCTTATTTACATCTCAACGACCTTGACGAAGTGTTAACTTAATACATCACACTTTTATATGGGAGGGGGAATGGTTAGCGCGTGCGCGTTGTATCATAAGGTCTGTCATTGAGTCAATTGGCGTGGTTTCGATTACCCGGTTGCACATGACAAGGAGAACCGTAACCCTAGGACATAGGGAAAGGTCGCATTTTTGCTACTCCCCCCCCCCCCCCTCACACACACAGACCCAAACAAAATCTTTATGTACGCCCCTGATCTTGTTAAATAAACAAATGGTCAATTTGTCCACCGCCTGGTGTACTCGTATTTTCTGGAAAACCCGATATACAGTAATTATTTAATATCTGTGTACACTGGACTGTGGAGATCATGGTGGCTAAGTGGGTAAGACGCTGGCTCGCTAGCCTGGAGGTCGGGTGTTCGATCCCTGCATTGGCCGAGAAAGTTCATCCTGATTGTCCAGCGTGGTTCCCCCCTGTCAGTGATGCAGGACGGAGGGCCTGACAAGGACAGCTGACTAGTCGTTCGGATGGGACGAAAAACCGAGGTCCCGTGTACACATTGGCGTGCACGTAAAAGATCCCTTGGCAGTTGGAATTCGATATTAGAGTAGGCCGTAGCGCCGCTGCCCGGGCAAAATTTCCCTCATAGCACACTGTATGGCGTATGCCCGTCTTCATTAGCCCAGTTTAGGAGCAAAACAGTAGGACGCTAAACCCCATTTCATTTCATTTCATTTCATACTGGACTGTTATTATCAATAACAACACAAAGTAGTGACCTAATGTGAGAGAAAAAAGTTGCTGTTAATAAAGCATATTGAATTGTATGGTTTAATTTTATTGTTTCAGGTAAACGATGTGGAGATAACTTCTGTACTACGTTTAGTAAATGTGTAGATGGCACGTGCATGCGTAAGTATGATATTAATTATATGTTATCCATAACACGTCTCTATCTAGTACCAATACTGTTCTACTTGCTTCATTCGTATCTCAGTGACAGATACCTTATTCTTAGCAGTTTATACTTAATTTGTTCACAGAAGGAACACCTGGTGACACTTTCCTATATCCCAGTGATAGATACCTTGTGCTTAGTAGTGTATGCTTAAATTGTTTACAGAGGGAACACCTAGTGACACTATCCTATGCCAATCACGTTACCATTTTATCTTTTAAAGGAACACCTGGTGACACTATTGACCGGTGGATGATTGCTCGGATTGTGCACCTTGTCAACCAGACCATGTTAGCTTTATAACTTTTAAAAGAGGCACAGTTTTATATTGTAAATTATCTTTATTATAGCTATCAATGGCTGTGATGAACAGGATGAAGGTAATGATTGTACTGATGTTGGCGGCAAGTGTTCAAACGGTGTTTGTCACGGTAAATATAGAATATGATATATATTATGGTCAATTATACCAACCTGATGTATTTATATATATTATAAACAATGGGTCAATTATACCAACCCTGGCTATTTATATATATTATAGACAATGGGTCAATTATACCAACCCTGGCTATTTATATATATTATAGACAATGGGTCAATTATACCAACCCTGGCTATTTATATATATTATAGACAATGGGTCAATTATACCAACCCTGGCTATTTATATATATTAACGATAATATATCTAGAAATATGTAAATATAACTCGTTTCTGTTGCCATGTTGATGAATACATTACTTCAATATAATGACATTCCTGATATTCATAGTGTCATATATAATGATATTCCTGATATTCATAGTGTCATATATAATGATATTCCTGATATTCATAGTGTCATATATAATGATATATTCATGATATTCATAGTGTCATATATAATGATATTCCTGATATTCATAGTGTCATATATAATGATATTACTGATATTCATAGTGTCATATATAATGATATATTCATGATATTCATAGTGTCATATATAATGATATATTCATGATATTCATGGTGTCATATATAATGATATTCCTGATATTCATAGTGTCATATATAATGATATATTCATGATATTCATAGTGTCATATATAATGATATATTCATGATATCCATAGTGTCATATATAATGATATATTCATGATATTCATGGTGTCATATATAATGATATTCCTGATATTCATAGTGTCATATATAATGATATATTCATGATATTCATAGTGTCATATATAATGATATATTCATGATATTCATGGTGTCATATTATAATGATATATATTACTGATATTTATAGAACAATGTAAAGACGAAAAGAATTGCATGGGGTACCCTTGTGTTAAGGGATTTTGTGCAGGTAGATATTCATGATTCTATTGATATGTAAAGCAGAAAGAAACGACCTCTCCTCGTGTAAAGGGTACTATGGTGTAACCTGGGGTGTGTATTATAAGTTTACTCTCTGGCTACCTTGATGGAAACTGGAGAGTGTACCTTAAAGGGACAATAACACTCTTGCTGGCTTGAAAGCTCCAGAAAATAAATAATATCTCTATCTAAGTACTAGATGTTTAAGTGTCCTACCTGTTGTGTAAATTATCCATTACATCCTATTTTATTTGTTCAGAGGGTTCGAAAATATTTTTAAATCGAAGTTTCATTTGAAAAGGTTTACGTTAGACGTTTCAAACCATTATGTTGAATTTTTCAAAATTTTTACATAAGGTGTGTTAAGATGAAATTTGTATCATGAATTAATTGAAATATTCTAAAATAGTACAATTTGTTGACCAGAATAAAGATTGGGACATATTATTCAGTTACCACAAGAGTGGTATTGAGCCTTTAAGGTGTTCTAGTCGTCCACCGTGGTGTACTATAGGTTTATCCACTGTCTTTCTTTTAATCGGAGATTTCAAAATGGCGAACATAATGACCAAAATGTCAAAATATAGCACAAAGACTCTAATGATGTTTTGGTTTTTTTCTACAACTAGTGAAATATTGAAAGGATTATGATGTTTATTATTATTATAAACCATATTATGTTGTACTTTCAGAAGCCTATTGTGAAGAGTCGATTTGTTTTGGTTATAAATAACCTGTATCTCCTTAAACCAACAAGATACAAACAACTTCACCTGTATCTCTTTAAAGTAACCAGTTAAACCAACAACTACTATATATTTACCTGTATACCTTTAAATAGCTAGATACAAACAACTACAACTTCACCTGTACACCTTTAAAGTAGCTAGATACTAACAACTACAATATATTATTCTTTACTTCTTTAAACCAATAAGATATTAAAATATACCCAACATCGCAAATAAACAGACTATGTTTGTTGCTTGTTTGTTGTTTATTTTGTTTTATTGCTGTGTTTATCAGTCGCCCAAGTTGTTTTTCTTTAGCGTTTAAATAGTAAAATACCGAGATTAACAGAACATATTGCTGTGTTTATCAATCGCCTGGGTTGTCTTTTTATAGATTAGACATAGATAATCTCCAACTTTGTGTTTTTCAGTCGCCCTGGTTGTCTTTCTTTATCGTTTAGACAGTTAAATATGAATAGTTATTAATGGACTATATTCATGTCGCCTGTGACACAATCAAAACAGTCAACTATTGTAATATACCTTTTGCATGGTATTTAGTTAAAATGTTTCACTATGAAGGAACCATTTATCACACTTTGAAAATGAATGTACATGTAGAGAGAGAGAGAAATGGGGTTTAACGTCCACTCGACACAAACGAGGTCATTTCGGGACTAACATATGGTTTAATTTTATTTCAATAATTCGCTTGCGCGTAGGGGTCTTTAGCAGTGGGAGGAAACCGGAGGACCCTGAGAAAACCCGCGAGGTTGGACAGGCGACCCTACTCCTTGTCACGTACAACCGGGGATTCGAAACCACGCCAGTTGACTCAATGACAGGCTTTATGATACAGCGCGTACGTTCTAACCATTCGGCCATACTAAAAATATGTAACTATTCGTCGTACATGTCACCGTAACCAACCTGATAACTCGGTTATCCTTCCGCCTCAAAATCATAAATATTTACCAAAACCTGGCAGAAAATGTTAATTCAAACCCTCTTCGTCCATTCTAGACCACAAAATCAACAAAAATGGGCATGCAAAAGGGGAGAAAAGAGACAGAGCGAGAATTGCCGTAAATAGACGAACTACAATTTATGGTGGTCTGCCTCCCAATGCTCAACAAGATCTTTCTATTCTTAACGTATATTTTGAGTTTCGAGGAAAATCTGTGCCTTAAGACTGTCCACAGCAATAGTATAGTGTTGCCTGTTTTGCCAGTATTTGGAAAGGACCATTATAACAGGAAGTTTCCGTTCGGTTGTTCGTCCGAAATCAGTGATAATTGTGTAAAGAAGATATTTTTGAAGGGTTTTAAACATCAGGGGCAATAATCTATGAATTTACGATTCGATATAAACCCATCCGAGATCTTTTTCGTACAATCAGGGGCAATAATCCATGAATTTACGATCCGAGAGAGAGAGGGGGTTTAACATCCACTCGACACAAACCAGGTCATTTCGGAACTAACATATGGTTCAATTTTATTTTAATAATTCGCTTAGGCGTAGAGGTCTTTAGCAGTGGGGGGAAACCGGAGGACCCGGAGGAAATCCACGAGGTTGGACAGTGACCATATTCCTAGTAATGTACAACCAGGGAATCGAAACCAAGCCAATTGACAATGACAGGCCTTATGATACAACTTGCACGCGCTAACCATTCATCCATCCCCCAACCCCTATATAAAAGTGCGATGTAGTATTATAAAAAGAATGGTGATTTATTGGTGTTTATAATGAATGAATGAATAAAATATTGTTTAATTGCACGTCAGCACCAATAATTGGAATTTATATAATATAGAACGATGTTTTCATGTGTATTGTGACAAATCATTATAAAATAACGATGTGTATTAAAATCAATTTATTTAAAAATTTATACACTTTTTATAAGCCAATTTACAATATATACATAAATACAATCAGACAAATACAGTCTTTGTTATCTCCCCTTTAATGTTCCTGAATACAAGAGTTATCCCTCCTGGCATGTTACACACTGCGTCAACCAAAAATGAAACGAAATGAAATGAAATGGGGTTTAACGTCCTACTGTTCTGCTACTAACCTGGGCTAATGAAGACGGGCATACGCCATACAGTGTGCTATGAGGGACATTTGGCCCGGGCAGCGGCGCTATATCGAATTCCAACTGCCAAGGGATCTTTTACCATCAATCAAAACTATTCATAATACAATTCAGAAGTCCATAAAAACCCATAGCATTCACTGTAAAGTCGATATGATTTACTTATGAAGATAATCCTTGTACTAAAATAAATATATGTCAGGTGGCAGGCCAATATCGGTATCCACAGTGGTCTCATTCCGCTTTCCCCTAGGTTCATCCACAGGGAACAACGTATTCAAATTATCTGCCCTTGATGATTGATGGAGTAGAACGAAATGAGACCAATGGTGATACAGAGGTTGGATGGCAAGTAGGCTTTATGACGTCACTAATAAGTGATAATATTATACACCATTATTGACTGGGCTTGTGTATGACGCTACTTATACGTGATATAATATATACGCCATTATTGTTTGGGTTTGTGTATTCGGTGGTGGGTAGTCTATTATAACAATAGTAAATACACGTTGTACAGTCATTTACACACCTGTTAAATAAATGACTATTGTACAATATCTAATCACTTTCTGTACATTCTCAACACTAGCTTTGAATCATTGATCACTAGTGACATTTAATTACAAAAATCTTCATTCGGTTCTTAATGGAACCGTAACTATTGGTAACCATTTCTATAGATAGGGCTTATGGTAGAGGTCAGAGGTCAGTAGGTAGAGAGGTCATTGAGGTGAGGTGTTAGCTACAGATGGTGCAGGCCTTATTTGAAAGTATGTCAGCGAATTTAAAGCAAAAAAAAACAAACGACATGAAACGAACGCTTACTAGGACAACAAATTAACCGTGAATGATTGAAAACGATAAGATGATACTTGTAGAAACGTTGTGCTTTTAGAATAAAACCAGTGATTGTTTCCCATAAAAACTGTGTTCCATTAATGTGTTTCCCAATCGCTTAAAATGTCACTTAAAGATTAACCATGAGTGTTGTGAAGTTGAAAACTTTGCTATAATTGAAGACATATTGTTTTTTCTTCTGTGTAAAAATCAATGGAATCTTTTAATCCTTCCCTTCCAACACCCGATTCTTTTACTCCACCAAAAGGTAGGTTTAAATCTCGGACCAGCCAACAGTTGGCCCACACAGTTCCTACCTGTAAAATACAATGAATAAATGATTGGTGTAATGTCCAACAGGGTCAAAATACAATGGCTTAATGAAATGAAATGGTGTTTAACGTCCTATTGTTCTGCTCCGGCATACGCCATACAGTGTGCTATGAGGGGACATTTTGCTCGGACAGCGGCACTACGGCCCATATATCGAATTCCAATTGTCAAGGGATCTTTTACGTGCACGCCAATGGGTACACGGGACCTCGGTTTTTCGTCCCATCCGAACGACTAGACAGCTGTCCTTGTCGGGCCCTCCTTTCTGCATCACTGACAAGGGGCAACCACATTGGGAAATCTGGATGAACTTTCTCGGCCAATGCAGGGATCGAACACCCAACTTCCAGACTAGCGAGCCAGCGTCTTACCCACTTAGCCACCGTGACCCCCAAAATACAATGGCTTTATGAATGAATGAATGAATGAATGAATGGATGGTTTAATGTTCAATGTTTCTGCTCCAACGGGGTCAATGAAAACCAGCATACACCGTGCTATGCGAAACGTTTAGCCCAGGCAGCTATGGAATTCCAACTTTAAAGACGTCTTTTACGTGCACGCCAATGAAGACTGTTATACGTCATTAAGTGTGTGCTGTGATGGGAAGTTTGCCTAGACAGCAAACAGCAATTGAATTCCAACTTTCAAGAGTTCTTTTACGTAAACACCAAAGTGTAGGCTACAGGACACCTATGTATTTTTCTCGTCCCATCAAAACGATTAGACGCTGTTCCTTTCCAGGCCCTCTGCCCTGCACCACTGACAAGGGGGAACCACACCGTAAAATCCCATGGAGCTTTCTCGGCCATCACCGGGGTCGAACCAGAGACCACTAGGTTAGTGAGTCAGAGCCTTACTCACTTATTCACCGTGGCTTCATATTGATTAAATATAATAAAAAAGGCTTTTTTTTATCGACTTGCCAAATCGATTTGAATTTAATACAGATGTCGATTTCAAATTACTTTAAGTTCGTTAAATGCGCCTTTTAGCTGGAGTGGACATAGTTTAAAAAGCAGATTAGAGATGATTTTGCGATTTGTGGTAATCGCTTCGGAAATCGGTTTCGATAAATTTGTTGATTAGGGTAATCGATTTGATTGAATGCAGATCCCTTTAGCTAATCAGTGGTCGATACAAACGCATATAATAGTATTGATTTAATTTAATAATAATAACAATAATAATAATAGTAATAATAATAATAATAGTATACCTGTAGTTGATATTATAATAATAATAATAATAAATATAAAAGTATACCTGTAGCTGATGAGAAACACGATGAAGTCGTGAAACATCTTGAGTCCAAACTGTAGCACAAAGACCATATTTTACTTTATTAACTCTTTCTATAACCTGTGATTAACCAACAACAAATGATTATAACATGTCGGGAGAATAATGTCTATTAATATACATGTAATCATAATCTGTAAATTTCATGGATATCGGTTGATACTTGTGGTCTGGAGTCGGTCGTTCTGCATGAAATGTTTGGTAATCGGATACATCAAAAGCAGCTGATCGGAAGTGGTGGAAATTATGCCTATTCTGAGATATTATTATCATGACGTTTCATGGAAACCGGTCGATAATTGCGGTATTCCCCCCCACCCCCTATTATGTTTACCTCATCTTCATCATCAAATGGCACGACACAAACAACAGGACCAAATATTTCTTCCGTCATCAGTCGAGATTCATCACGAACATTCGTTATTACTGTTGGTCTCATAAAATAACCCTGCAACAAAATCACATGTCATCAGCAGACATTAATAATTACTGGGAAGAACGGGTTTAACCAGGGGAGTCGGGATGAGGATCCAAGGTGGAGACAGCATTATGTTAAATATCATATTTGATACAATTTCACCCATTTTTTTTGTTTTGTCAGACCTTGGCTTCTCCTGCCATGCATTCTGGATACTATAATGTGCACGAAGAGATCGGAAATTCCACAAACCTGACTGAGCTTTCCTTTGTGAACCATGCAATAATATTAACTAAGTATTATATTTATAAGACAAAAAGAAATGAAATGAAATGGGGTTTAACGGCCTACTGTTCTGCTTCTATCTAATGAAGACGGACATACGCCATACAGTGTGCTATGAGGGAAATTTTGCCCGGGCAGCGGCACTATCGCCTACTCTTATATCGAATTCCAACTGCCAAGGGATCTTTTACGTGCATTCCAATGTATACACAGGACCTCGGTTTTTCGTCTCATCCGAAGGACTAGACAGCAGTCCTTGTCAGGCCATCCGTCCTGCATCACCGACAAGGGGGAACCACGCCGGAAAATATTTATAAGACAAAATTTGCCTCTAATCAACCAACTAAAGAAGAGTACATCGCTTTTCTACATTCAAGCGCAGAGATAGACTCGCAAGTAGATAAAGACAAATTAGAAAAGTGGAAATTCCTTTTGAGTCACTAATCCCCCTCGAACTGTTGAGATTGTAAAGGTTACAAACATCATGAACAGATTGTAATGTTGAATGTGTCTTTAATGGCTTCTATTTTTATGTACTTGTATGTTAATATATATTACTGTATTATATTACGGTCAATAAATTAGTTTTTTTTTTTTAAAATACATGTAATTGTACCATAAATAAATTGAAAAAAAGAAAAAACACAAAGAAAAAAGACCATCTTGATCTACGAAACGAAATAGGGTTAGCGTCCTACTTGTTCGGCCCTATTGGCGATATGAAGCCATGCAGTGTAATATTGTCAGGTGTAAAGCGTTGTAGATCAAAAGTAAATAATGGCTTCTGTTGTTGATCAGAAGTTCTGATGGATAAAGAGACATCCAATTTGATTAAGATAAAGATCTATATTTCGTTTCGTTTTTTATACTTTCGATGGCCTACACGTGTAGTAAAGACAACTAAAACGACATTTTGAACTATAAAAACGAAACGAAATAGGATCTGTGTTTTAATCAGATTGAGAGACATCAGTTACACAGCTTACATTTTTCTTCTCGTCTGTTAAATTTAACCCATCAGACATATCACCACACAATACGTCGGCTTCCTCTTTCTCAGCCATTTTAACATAACCTTTGACCTTGTTTAAATGTTGATTGCTAATCAGTGCTCCAATTATAGCCGTTTCATCATACGGGTTACCAACAGTCAATTTCCTGTAACACAATAAACAACAATGAAATGATGTTTAAGGTTTTACTTGTCTACATCTAATGAAGAAGTGAATACACTATGCAGTGTACTAAGACGAAAATGGTATGGTCGAATGGTTAGCGCGTGAGCGCTGTATCATAAGGTCTGTCATTGAGTCAACTGGCATGGTTTCGATTCCACGGTTGTATGTGATAAGGAGTAGGGTCGCCTGTCCAACCTCGTGGGTTTTCTCGGGGGCCTATGGCTTCCTCCCACTGCTTAAGACCCCTACGCGCAAGCGAATTATTGAAATAAAATTGAACTATATGTTAGTCCCGAAATGACCTAGTTTGTGTCGAGTGGACGTTGAACCCCATCTTTCTCTCTCTCTCTCTCTCTCTCTCTCTCTCTCTCTTTCTCTCCCTCTCTGTTGGCCAATACAATACGAAGGTTAAGGACCCCTCTCTCTCTCTCCCTCTCTCTCTCTGTTCGATTTCTAACTATCAAGGGTTCATTTTCGTGCTCGACAACCCAACGTGTTATCCGAAGGACTATACACCGTTCCATCCCGTCCACGTCCCGCAAACACAAAATAACCAGGAGCTACAACTTGTAACTTCTGAGTTGCGTGTGACGGAGGTAGTCGAGCGGTACGACACACTGGCATCTTGGCTACAACCTCGACAGAAACACAACTGTACGTGCAAATTGTTCTACATTGCACATTTAACAATTCAAATGAAGTTTACCATAACTCATTCAACATTTAAACTTACCTGGTGGCTTGAACAAATAATTCCAGAAAATGGGGGAAAAGTTGACGCTGCACAAAGATTCTACTGGTACATAGACATATTTCACCTTGATTCATGAACGACGACCTGACAAAACATAAACGCGTCTAGAATCAAACAAGACGAAATAAAATGATGCACCAACCGATTCAATGAAGACGGGTAAACATGGACATTCTATTATCGAGAGCAGGGGGTGTCAAACATGCAGCCCGCGGGCCAGATCCGACCCGTCAAGGGCTTGAATGTGGCCCGTGGAACAGATTTCAACACAATGACGTGTCGATAATTGTTAGAAACTATTTTTTATTGTTTTCCGGTTTCAGTAAAACTCTGAATTATGTACTGTATTTCATAGATATCTAAGTTGTATGTAATACAAGAGAACGTTGTGTTCAATATTACATCTTGGTAATTTGGAAACCAGTCTAAAAAAATTACCCGTGTCAAGGACGTTTGGCTTTGTTTTTAGAAATCAGTGAAGTTCAAAGACGTTTGACTTTGTTTTTTAGAATATTTGTATATCTCCGGCCCACGTGATGTTAAACTTTAGTTGATGTGGTCCCTGAATGTAAATGAGTTTGGCCCCCCTGATTTAGAGTCATCCAAAGGATTCTAAATGGGTACCGACGCTTGGTAATTAAATATCTGGATTCATGAAATGAAGTATCTATGGGCACCGAAGCACCGGCAGTCATCAAGTGGACAAATGTTTTATAGTTAATCATCTAAAGTCACCTATCTATGGGCCCCAAAGCACAGTCAGTTATCAGGGGACTGTCTACGGGCACCGAACACAGTCATCAAGAGGAGTAACCCGCAGTAAGTAAATATCTGAAGTCATCTAGTGAACTATCCATGGACACCAAAGCGCAGCCAGTGATCGGGATCAATGGCCAGTGATTGGGATCGATGGGCGCCAAAATACAGTCGTCACGTGGAGTAAGCGAGAAAAAAAAAACATCACGTGACTATCTATGGGCATCTGAACATAAATCTAAACATCTGATTTCATCTACAGGAAATACATCCCCATCGTGAATCGTCCGGTTACTTCATGGGGAGCAGATATGTTAGCAATATTACAAGATAAGTCGACAAAATACAAAACAACAAATTCAATAACTCACTTGATACACTGTGAAACACATTTATCCAATTCAGCATCTTTAAAGACTACGGCGGCATTCTTCCCACCTAACTAAAATCATTACAATTAAAATAATGAATGAATGAAATATGGTTTTATGGCACGTCAGCTCCAACCGGGCTATCAATTAAAATATAAAAAAATCTTGATCAGTTCTTTACCAGTGAGAGGGGGGGGGTGTCAACGGTTAATCAGCTATATCTGTAACCAAATGGTTAGTCTGATAGATCTGTAACTCAATGGTTAGTGTGCTAGATCTGAAACTCAAGGGTTAGAGTGCTAGATCTGTTACTCCATGGTTATGGAGCTAGATTTGTAACTCCGTGCTTAAATGACAATATTGGTGTCAGTCATTATTACATATGTGATAGAACTGGTTAAATACATTCCAAATATAATTTTAACACAAAGATCATTGCTACGGGAGATGTGTAACAAGCACGTGAAGAAACGGGAAGTGACGCCAAACATGACAAACACGAGTTATCCTTCTATATAACTGATTGAATTAACGAGCGATAACAGACAAACGATCGAATTTCATTTCACTGATAATTCCGTTGAAGTTGAAAAGTTATTATATGGGACGGTGAGAGGGTATCTCACAATTCAAAAATAGAATTGGCTGTCAGTAGATAAAAGATAACGAACAAATTAGAAAAAGCCCGTGCATTACCATGTTTTTATTAAGAACAGAATGAATAATAACGGGGGAATGCACGGGATTTTTCTATTTTTCTCGTTTTCCCGTATCTATTGACAGCCAATTCTATTTTTGAATTGTCAGATATCCTCTCACCGTCTCATATAATAACTTTTCATCTTCAACTGAATTATCAGTGAAATGAAATTCGATCGCGTGTCTTTTATCGCTCGTTAATTCAATCAGTTATATAGAAGGATAACTCGTGTTTGTTATGTTTGGCGTCACTTCCCGTTTCTTCACGTGCTTGTTACACATCTCCCGTAGCAATGATCTCTGTGTTAAAATTATATTTGGGATGTATTTAACCAGTTCTATCCCATATTTTATAATGACTGACACCAATATTGTCCTTTAATGTGCTAGATCTGTAACTTCATGGTAAAGTGCTAGATTTATATCCGCGCGGTTATTGTGTTGGATAAGAGACACCTGTAGACAAGGAAAACAACAAAGACATTATACAAAATAAACCATAAATATAAAATTATGTCAATGAATCGGGGTGTCGGTCGGGAGCGTCCACTGAGCTGTACAGTCATGTGTCTGTATTATTCAGGCTTCACTGATTTACAAGAAATAATTTGGCCGATGATCTTGACGGTGGTCGTCTCCTGAATCGAGCGACTTTCAGGGTCGGACGAAAGACTTGAAATATTACACGACATTACATTCCTGGGATTACATACAAACCTGTGCCCTTAGGACATTCAACAACAATGCCGTCAACCCTGAACCATTAATTCCTTACCTCAAGTGACAATTTCTTGCAATGTTTGGAGGCGGACATGCGCACTTTTTCAGCTGTGACGGTTCCCCCAGTAAAGGATATTAGAGGAACATCAGCGTGCGAGACCAGGGCTTCGCCAGCTTTATGACCAAAACCAAACACCATGTTAACTACT
The DNA here is from genome assembly GCF_932274485.2 of Patella vulgata. Lineage (NCBI taxonomy): Eukaryota > Metazoa > Mollusca > Gastropoda > Patellidae > Patella > Patella vulgata. The sequence goes on from NC_065887.2 coordinate 4,352,938, forward strand.
CCTGGGGGAAATCCTAAAAAAGGTGAAAACAAAACTTTCAAGTTGTGATTATTGAATCAATGAAGGATATCTGGAACGTTGATAAGGTTCATCAGGACAAGCACCATTCCCTGTGGGCTTCCGGGTTGAGCATTAAAAAAGCAAAAAGAGTCGAAATGGGACAAATATTGATTGATGTTAGAACTTCCTAGAAAATTCTGAATATTATATAACGACGTGGTTGCTTAGTTATTGTCACTAATTAGCCGATATTACATTGTCATAACAACGTCGGTTACTATCGCATATTTGTCTGGCAAAGTCCACGTACTGTTTGTGTTACAGTACGTCCTCGCTGTTGTATATTGCCTACTCTAGTACGCGAGTGAAGGGTCCTGGCTGTATAATCCCAACTCTAGTACGCCAGTGAAGGGTCCTGGCTGTTGTATATTGCCTACTCTAGTCCGCCAGCGAAGGGTCCATTTTACAGCGTCTATCTATTTGAGATATGTAGAACCAGAAACTGCGTGATGCAATCCAGCAACCCTTGAGCGTTTTTCAGATATGTAAATAGCAAAATCCAGTTTATTGACTACAGCGCGGTGATGTGTCTACGTTATGTTTGTTACACTACGGTATTGCTTTTGTATATTCCCTTAGTTAATTCCACATGCTATTCACTGATCTGTGTTTGTGCAGTGATGCACCCAGTCTGACTACCCTAGAAACCAGAATTCGTGCATTCAGTGGTAGAAATTAAAGATAACAATTCAAGAAGTGAGTATTGATCTTCTCAACCTAAATGTCGATCAATTAGTGGATCAATAAGCAACCATCCAATATACATCATCTCCGTGTGGACGTGACGCTAGTATAATCTACCTACCCATAGGGTAGATAGCGAGGTGGTCCTTCAGAAGGACCATACTAACCAATACTGCATCGTGCGGAATTCCTGGACAGATCCCAACAATTGCTTTAAAGAAAACTTTGTTCACTTTTTCTGCCTTTCTGTAAATTGAAAAAAACTTATAAAATATGCTAACATGGACTAGACGTTAGATTGGCTACTAAACAACTCTGAATATATCCTGATAGGACCTATCAATGGATTAGTGGGGCACGGTGGCTCAGTGAGTAAGACGTTGTTCGATCCCTGCGTTGACGGACAAAATTTATCGGGAATTGTCGGGTGTGGTTGCCTTTTGTTAGCGGTGCCTTATAATCACTGTGTATAGGTCAGTGTTTTTGAAGTTTTGGTTTCAGACTTGGACACTGAGTCACCGTGGCTCCCGCGGTGGACAGACAGACGGGCGGGAGTCGACGACAATATAATTATGACCACATGAACAATAAAAAACGCCTAATCCACGTTAGCTCTACAAAGAAACGGAATGGTGTTAAACAAAAGCGAGACAGAGTTTTCCAATACGAGATCTTTATTTTTATGAAACAGAATTTTGGATGAAAGTTCGGTTCACCTTAGATATTGTTATTTTCTGATTAGGAAGAGAAAAGTTAGAAGGCTGGTAGTATCACTAATATTAATGGAGAGAAAAAAAAACGGTTTTGTCTTACTATCATTCAGGTCCGGGTCCTCACCAAGATCGATAACTCTGAAAATTTAACATCTTATCTCCCATTCGTGCATCGGAGTCCACCCATAACTAAAACGTCAGAATTTGGCCTCAGTTGGATTACAGACATCCGATCACAAAACGTCAGAATCAGAGTTGGAAATTCAAAGTTACCAAAACGGCTTTAGACTCGGACCCATTAGACGTACGTACCTGCTTCATTAAAAAGTTCACATAATTTGTAAGCTGTGACTGAGGTCATCTCACTGGGCTTAGCAACGACTGTGTTACCAGCAGCTATGGCGGGAGCCAGCTTGAATGTCAATAGGTATAGTGGTAGGTTCCAAGGGGAGATAAGTCCTGCTACTCCAACCGGATGTTTGATGGTATAGTTGATCGCCCCAGCTTTCTCTAAAACTGTTGAACTAAATAACAAATGAATAACAAGATAGTCTGAATGGCTTGCAATTACCGATGACTGTAAATGATATAGATTTATTTCCGAGCCAGCAATATATGATTTTAAACTGCATATTTCCTATTTACACTATAACGTATAAAACATTTTTAATGTTAAGAAGTTGTCTGATTTAATTTCAGCCAATAAAAGGTGTTTCAGATAGGGGCAAATCATTTGAACATGTATAAGAGCAGAATAAAATGTTTGATGTGAAATAACATCTAATATCATCTTGACTAATGATTTAACAATACTGAGTCATGGCTGTTGGTCAATAAGTTCCGAGGTTAGTATTAGGAATGGGATGCCAGGGGATGTGTTAACGGTAATTGAAGATCTTTGTGTGCGTATAACGCTAATTTTGGTGCAAGTGTTTTTGTAATTGAAGACTGTAGTGTAAGCGTACCAGCAATTGAAGATCTTCGTGTTACGGTAATTAAAGATCTTAGAGTACGTGTAACGGTAAATTTGATGTAAGTGTTTTAGTAATTGAAGATCTTAGCGTAAGTGTAAAAGGGTAATTTTTGTGTAAGTGTAAAAAGGTAATTTTAGTGTAAGTGTAAAAAGGTAATTTTAGTGTAAGTGTAAAGGGTATTTTTAGTGTAAGTGTAAAGGGTAATTTTAGTGTAAGTGTAAAAAGCATTTTTAGTGTTAGTGTAAAGGGTAATTTTAGTGTAAGTGTAAAGGGTATTTTTAGTGTTAGTGTAAAGGGTAATTTTAGTGTAACGGTAAAGGGTAATTTTAGTGTAAGTGTAAAAGGGTAATTTTAGTGTAAGTGTAAAAGGGTAATTTTAGTGTAAGGGTTAATGGTAATTTTAGTGTAAGGGTAAAGGGTAATTTTAGTGTAGGTGTAAAGGGTAATTTTAGTGTAAGGGTAAAGGGTAATTTTAGTGTAAGGGTAAAGGGTAATTTTTGTGTACGGGTAATTTTAGTGTAAGGGTAATTGTAGTGTAAGTGTAAAGGGTCATTTTAGTGTAACGGTACAGGGTAATTTTAGTGTAACGGTAAAGGGTAATTTTAGTGTAAGTGTAACGGTAAAGGGTAATTTTAGTGTAAGTGTAATTTAAGTGCAAGTGTGCCTACCTGTTCAAATCGTGTAAAATAGCAGAAGCAAAAAATCTCAAGTTATAAATAGCTCTTGGTATATCTATTAATCTGGCTAGTCGGAGTGGTTTCCCTTGATCACGTGCTTCCATTTCTGCAAATTTTTCCAGGTCCTTTTCTAGCAGGTCTGCTACTTTGTTGATTAATCTGGACCGTTCTTCTCGAGGTGTGCTGGACCATCTGTCACAAATATAATCATTACACATAAAAATGAGATAGTTCCTTTAGGAACTGTCTCTGAGCGGACGATGTCCACTGACAGTTCCTATCAGGCCCTATATAGCCGCAATATGAAAATACCGCTCTTCCCCTCCTCTGTTCTAAGGCTATTTTGGAATCCTTACCTACTATTTTTCACCTTTATTCTAATTTATTCGCCAAAGGAATCATTTCTTGCCACAGCCGACATACATTTATAATGATTCAACACTATTTTTAAGTAGAATTCTGCGATTAAAAACATACACAAAATACGTTTGATCTGACGGCCATTGCGAGACCCGGGCATGCGCAAACCGCATGTTTATTTCATCGCTAAAAGCTACTTGAAAATTGTTTCCTCCCATTGCTAAAGACCCCTACGCTCAAGCGAATTATTGAAATAAAATTTAACCATATGTTAACCCCGAAGCCACTAGTTTGTGTCAAGTAGACGTTACCCCCCCCCCCCTCCCTCTCTATCTCTTTAAACTATTATAGAGAGAACTGTCAGCTCTTTATCTAAATCTTACATACTGCGTCTTTAGTGTCGTTATCTTAAAGTAAATTCTAACCGAGATCCACATACACTTAAATCTAGTTCTATTTTCTAATCTAGGCATGTTGTTTCACAAACATGTGCTAAGCTTTGAAAGGCGACATATGTTGACGAAGGTTTGGTCAAACACTGTATTCCATTTTGATTTGAAATCAAAGGGTGTTATTGTGTTTTATCTGGTTTAAATAAACACACAAACAAGATAAGATAATCGTGATGTGAACTGATCGGGATGGTTCTACAGATATTACAACACTCTAGAATGATTCGTCAATCTTTAATACCGGAAACGTACAATAATAAATATATCTACATACACATATAGGACCGCCGATAAACGACTAGTGTCTAGTGACGTTAGCTCGCTACCCTGGAGGTCCCGTGTTTCATCCCTACTTTGGCCGAGAAAGTTAATCGGGATTTTCTGGCGTGCCCCCGCCCCCTCCCTTTGTCAGTGATGCAAGGCGTAAAGGTCTTGCAAGGGACAGCGTATAGTCGTTCGGGTGGGACGAAGAACCGCGGTCCCGTGTACACATTGGCGTGCACGTAAAAGATCCCATGAAATTCGATGTAAGAGTAGACCGTTGCGTCCCTGTCCGGGCATGATTTCCCTCATAGCACACTGCATGGCGTATGACCGTCTTCATTAGCCCACCTAATGATACTTAGTCGGATACACCTAAAAGACAATATTGGTGTCAGTCATTATAAAATATGTGATAGAGCTCGTTAAATACATCCCAAATATAATTTTAACACGAGATCATTGCTACAGGAGACTTGTAACAAGCACGTGACGTGAAGAAACGGGAAGTGACGTCAAACATGACAAACATGAGTTGTCCTTCTATATAACTGACTGAAGTAACGAGCGGTAATAGACTAACGATCGAATTTCATTTCACTGATAATTCCGTTGAAGATGAAAAGTTGTTACATGAGACGATGAGAGGATATCTGACAATTCAAAAAAAGAACCCTAGATAAAAGATAACGAACAAATTAGAAAAAGTCCGTGCATTACCATGTTTTTATTAAGAACAGAATGAATAAAAACGGGGGAATGCACGGGATTTTTCTACTTTTTCTCGTGTCCCTTATATAGTGACAGCCAATTCTATTTCTGAATTGTGAGATACTCTCTCACCGTCCCATATAATAACTTTTCAACTTCAACGGAATTATCAGTGAAATGAAATTCGATCGTTTGTCTGTTACCGCTCGTTACTTCAGTATGTTATATAGAAGGACAACTCGTGTTTGTCATGTTTGACGTCACTTCCCGTTTCTTCACGTGCTTGTTACAAGTCTCCCGTAGCAATGTCTGTGTTAAAATTATATTTGGAATGTATTTAACCAGTTCTATCACATATGTAATAATGACTGACACCAATATTCTCCTTCAATCGGGGGGGGGGGGGGGTGATGGCTGAATGGTTAGCGTGCGCGCGCTGTATCATAAAGTCTGTCATTGAGTCGACTGGCGTGGTTTCGAATGCCCGGTTGTACGTGGCAAGGAGTAGGGTCGCCTGTCCAACCTCGTGGGTTTTCTCCGGGTCCTCCGGTTACCTCCCACCGCTAAAGACCCCTACGCGCAAGCAAATTATGTAAATACAATTAAACCATATGTTAGTCTCGAAATGACTTAGTTTGTGTCGAGTGGACGTTAAACCCCATTTCTCTCTTCGCTTCAATCGATGTTGATATCGCAGATAAATGACGTGTCAATGTACAACCACATCTTTAGATGGATTACTTTTAATCATTTGTCGAAATCAAGGTTTGACATGAACAAGCATTGATGTAATAATTGATAACATAAGAAATAAAACAATTCACAGATTAATTATACGATTGACATGTACATCAGACACGCCATATTGACAGTTACTTCCTGTCTATAAAATAAACTGTACGAGATTATACTTAAACATGCATTATGCAGGAGCTAAATCTGATTATTGCAAGTCTTAATTTAGGCTTCAGATGTTATAGAAATCATAAATTAGAGCTTTATTTAAACAAGAAGACCAAAATCAACTCTGTAGACCCACGGATGGCTCGGCTACAGCCCGGATTTAAATAGGATTTCACTAATTGATTAAATCAAATAAGGGGTAACCTGATGAAAATTCGCAATAATTTCATGTCGCAATTATGTTTCACCACCCCAACTCGCAATAATTTCATGTCGCAATAATTTCATGTTTTACAGTAATCAACTCTCGATGCCACCTGATGGGTCCGATTTTCATTAAATTTGAATCCGATCTGCAGTTCAACTGCCATTCAATGACCGTTCATGGTTAACCGTAAAAAAATGTATAATCGAGACTTTATTATCGTAACAACGGTAACAATGACAATCGGGTCTACAGTGTTTCGGGTCTTGGGTTGGAGTAATTCCCAAGAAACGCCATTTTCCAACATGTTCCATATCAATTGTTGACAGGAGTGAATTTCAGTCAATGCTAAATAATGAATAAAGTTCTTCTTCTATTAGTGTTTAACGTCCGCTTCCACCGTTTGTGACATCGGAAACAAGTTGTCTTATTTTATTATTATTATTATTATTATTACAGCATATTTATAGTGTGTCCTTTCATATAACATGTTAAGGGGCACAAAGTGACAATGTAATCATAAATAAACAACAAGATTATGGACATGTTAATGATTGTATACAGAATCAGTTAAAAGCCTGATTAAATAAATCTGTTTTAAAAGAATATAGAGATGTACAACACCTGAAACTAAATGGTAGATTATTTCATAAAACAGGCGCTTGATAACTAAAAGAGCGCTGAAGAGACTAGTTGAACAGTTTTGGGCGTAAACCCACATACGTACTCACACCAGGAATCGAAAGCTCGACCGCGATCCAGAGGTGACCGGCCATCTACAGCTCGAAGTGCGACACTGTATAGACCACCACTAGGCCATCCCAACACAGGTTACATCTAATTGATAAGGCCAACTTCAAGTTTAGTCAAAGGTCACGAGATGTAAACTGGGCTAGCGCTAATCCCAACCCTAACCCTGGACCTAGTCCTAACGTTTACCCTAATCCTAACAAACAATCTCGCCAACAATCACGTGCCCTAACCTTGACGAAAATTGAGGTGGCCTTAACAAATAGATTTAGCCTCCCAACACCCCATAATGAATAGACCCAATCAATCAATGAATCCATCTGCTGAATCTCTCGCAAACATCACTGTTTCACTGTATAATCCACGTCAAAATGTACTCGTTAAATAAAATAAAGGGGATGATTTAATTCGTGAATGTCCGCTCACACCGGGAGGCGACATCGCAGATAAAAAAAAAACTAGTAAGACAAAGGAAGAGGAACGATTTAGTAAAACTAAATGAGAATTTAACAAATCAGTTAAAGGGGGCGCGGGGGGGGGGGGGAGATTTCACATTGTTTGAAGCTCTCTGAACTGTCGAATTCAAGGGGAAGAACTTAACAATGACTATTTTTAAAAGTTAAAGTTTTTTTTTTTATGTTCACCGTTTAGTATAATCTTTTAAATCATCTCCACGATTAGTCACCTATTTCATGTGCGTTGTTGTGTCACTAATGTTAAATACACACCTGTAAGGTGATACACCAATGTAATATATAGGTGACACATCAATATATAGGCCAATAGGCCAATTATACCTGCAAGGTATACAACAATATATAGGCCTATTACGCTTACAAGGTGATACAAACAATATATAGGCCTTGTATACCTGCATGGTGACTCAATAATATATAGGCCTATTATAGCGAAACACGAACAGAAATGAGGTTTCACGTCCAGGCGACACAAACTACGTCATTTCAATTTTATTTCAATTTCAATAATACGAATGCGCGTAGGGGTCGTTAGCCGGGGGGAGGGCCCAGAAACCCCACGGGCTTGAACAGGTGACACTATTCCTTGTCACGTACAAGTATTGTATCCAAACGACGCCAATTATGACTTGTCTTAATGACAATCCCTGACAGGCATAGTAATAATAAACCCTTGTTCAGCAGGTTTATATCTCTCACCATTTACCTAAATTTAAAAATTGTGGATTCTATTTTTAGCCCGGGGGGGGGGGGGGATAACGTTTTTCCCCAAACAAATTGCAAAAGAAACCAATGCAGTTTATACATATGCCAGAAAACATCATACTCAAATTTGGCCGAAATTAACATAACTCAATATGGCGGTCTTCAGGAAGTTTCGGAGAGCGATATCTAGTAACTTTAAAAAAAAAAAGTAGTTATAGATAAAGGCGAAGTGTGCCGAAAAAACGAATTTGAAGAGAAAAAAAAAACAAAAGATGTATTTTTGATATGGACAACTAATGGCAGCCAAATTTGATAATAAAAAGGCTTTTTTTCATATATTGTGGTTTTCGATGTCTGAATTTAAAGATAATTTCAAAAATCTAACAAAGTAGCAATTCAAAATGGACTCAAAAATGGCGGATTTTAAGTCAACCGTCATTCTGTCCTGATGGATATGACTTATTTATATGGTTATCGGTGTCGCGGAGTTCAATTCTGATCTCAAAAATCAATTTGTGCATGAGCTAGAAACACCAGGACATACTATAGAAAACATAGATTTATAGCCAGTTTTTCAAAAGAAATTTCGCCCAGGAGAGGGGAGAACCACAACGGGTCCCCATAGAGGTCAGGTCCAGGAGCCTTTCGACCCAATAGTAAACACGAGTTCATTTCTGTATGTTATTCATTTCACGACACATTCTTGCAATTGCCCCGGTAATACTGTTTTTTACCAGGAATGGACACTGTGATACCCAGGAACAGGCCAATCTTTGCTCCGTGAGGGCAACGACGGGGTTCTATCTAATCAGGCTCGGAATTTCTTTTGAAAAAAACTGACTGTATATGGCGCTTTCTGAAATGAAATGAAATGGAGTTTAACGTCCTACTGTTCTGCTCCTAACCTGGGCTAATGAAGACGGGCATACGCCATACAGTGTGCTATGAGGGAAATTTTGCCCGGACAGCGGCACCACGGCCTACGCTTATATCGAATTCCAACTGCCAAGGGATCTTTTACGTGCACGCCAATGTGTACACGGGACCTCGGTTTTTCGTCCCATCCGAACGACTAGACAGCTTTCCTTGTCAGCCCCTCCGTCCTGCATCACTGACAAGACAAGGGAGAACCACGCCGGAAAATCTGGATGAACTTTCTCGGCCAATGCAGGGATCGAACACCCGACCTCCAGGCTAGCGAGCTAGCGTCTTACCCACTTAGCCACGTGATCCTAGAGTATATCCTGGAGGTTTTAGCTTATGCATTGCATATCTCTTAACAATTAATCAAAAACGACGTAAATTGGTGACTACGTAGGAACATTAACTAGTTTAGGAACCCCCGAAACTACCATCAGGGCCGTAACTAGCTCAGAGCAACGAGGGGGCGGGAAGTGTTCTCAGGGGTGCTGTAAAATTGACAATGTATATTTATGGGGGGGGGGGACATTTTTGCAGTTACGGGCCTGACTACCATACTCCTTTTCAGCCCATCACTGAACAGGAAGGGGAAAGATAGGTTGTTAAAACGTGTTTCAAATTCTCGCATTACATGATTACTAAAATTATCAGTAAAAATACCCCATATAAAATGATAAGTTGTATATTATTTTAACGTCAATATAATAAACAATGTTTCCGTTTTATCAATGAATAATTTATAAGTGTAGAAACAAAGTGTAGTGACTAACACATGGTTCAATTTTATTTCAATAAGTTGCTTGCGCGTAGGGGTCTTTAGCAGTGGGAGGAAACTGGAGGACCCGGAGAAAACCCACGAGGTTGGACAGGTGACCCTACTCCTTGTCGACACGTACAACCGGGGAGTCAAAACCACGCCAGCTGACTCAATGACAGACTTTATAATACAGCGCCCACGCGCTAACCATTCGGCTATCCAACCCATCACTAAAAACGGAGAAAATTACTTTTGATGTTAATTTACACATTTAAACTTTTAACATCAATAATGTGCAGTGGGTCAAATTTTAAGCGTCTCTACCAGTTTCAGGGGTTGCATACTCCCGCGTATATGCATAGGGGACTATACGGAAGCTATACATACCCTTTGAATGCCGCCTTAGCGCTCGCCACTGCAAGTTCGATCTCCTTCTCGCCACTGTCAGGAATTGACGCCCATACTTCACCCGTGGACGGTTCATAACTATCTATATGTGATTCGCTCGGTACAAATTTACCGTTTATAAAGTTCTCGACTTCTAGTACTATCATCTTCGTGGGTAGGCCTATTAAATTGTTACTTGTGAAGCAGACGTGTGTTGTTTACAGTATGTATAAACTATATGGGTCAATCCGGGTTCAAGGCCGATCTCTTGTTTTTTTTATTGGCTGATATTTTAGTATGAAGGGGGCGTGGCTTCAAGACCTACATGTACTACTACTATAGTTGATCATAGATATAAAAAAAGATAAAGGAACTGTTTACACAATTAGCCATATTGTTTTATTTTCTATTTTACCGACAGGAAAAGCCAAGGTGTGGTTATAAAACAGACTATTATTGTCTGTAACGGATTTACTCATTCGTTATCCCACCTGTTACATAAGAGTATTTTTGCACCTAGTTTGTGTTATGTCCTCTTCTATAGGCTACATTAAATGGGGATTGGATGGCTGAATGGTTGGCGTGTGTGCGCTGTATCATAAAGTCTATCATTGAGTCAGCTGGCGTAGTTTTGATTCCCCGGTAGTACGTGACAAGATAGGGTCGCCTGTCCAACCTCGTGGGTTTTCTCCGGGTCCTCCGGTTTCCTCCCACTGCTAAAGACCCCTAGCTACGCGCAAGCGAATTATTGGAATAAATTTAAACCATATTAGTCCCGAAATGACCTAAACCCCATCTCCCTCTCTCTCTCTCTCCCTCACTCCGTTAAATGTATAATATATATATTATATTATATTATATTATATTATATTATATTATATTATATTATATTATATTATATTAAACACCAAAAATGCCGAATTCATCAGTGTTTTCCAGCCAGACGATCTCCCATTCAGACCAATAATTGCCGGTCCGTGCTGCCCTACTCTCTAATCTTACTTAAGCCGTACGTGCCAAATGTAAAATCTGTTATTTGGGATGACATAGATTTTGTTAATAGATTGCCTCAAAATCTGAACGATGGCGACTTTTTCGTAACCAACATTTCAAATGACCTATGTTCTCAGGCCATAAAATATTGGTTGGATAAACATCCTGAATACAGTCATGAGAGAATCATCTTGACTACGACACTTTTACATTTGGCGAAACAAATCACGCACAAATTCTTGGTATATTGAACGATGGTGTTTGTTGAGGAAAGATTATATTCAATTGTAGAAATTGAACATGGCGTGGATTACAAAATCAGTTGAAACGATTCCTAGACGATATATTCTGTATTTTGAATGAACGAATTGGCAACGTTGCAGATTTGCAAGAAATAATAAATGATTTAGATCTAAATATCAAATTAACAATTGAAACGAACGATCAGCAAATCGCATTCTTGGATGTTCTAGTGAAACGAAGGGGAGAACGGATAAGTATTCTAACGAAACAGATACCAAAAACTATCTTTCTTATCAATCATGTCACCCACGCCATACCAAAAATAATATACCCTTTTCTTTAGCTAGAAAAATATGCACCATTGTAGTAGTGGGGGCGTGGGTATAGGGACGATGGCGCGCATGCGCAGAAGCCCTAGCAACGGTGTTGCGCATGCGCAGGTCACTTCCTGTGTCCCTAGCAACGGCCACTTCCGGTGATGACGTCATAAGATGACGTCACTTCCGGTGATGGCGTCATAAGATGACGTCACTTCCTGTGATGACGTCACTTCCTGTGATGATGTCACTTCCGTTTCCGGCGATGACGACATCCATAGCAACGGTCACTTCCGGTGGTGATGGCGTGACGTCATACGTGACATGACGTCATAGGGATTTCCCTCCGGGATTTCCTTTTTCTCGGGATTTCTCTCGTCCTTTCTGTGCTTGGGTCTTGGGCCCCATTTTTGGGGGATTCCCTCGCCCTTTCTTCGGGGGACCCCCTTCCCTTTGTTCTCTCGTTCTTTCTTGGGATTGCTCTCGGGGATTCCCCCTCCCTTTGCTCGTTTTCTCTCGTCTTTTTTTGGGGTGTTCCCTCGCCCTTTCTCGGGACTTGCTCAGTGGGGTTCCCTCGCCCTTTCTGGGGAGTTCCCCAGTACGCTTTCACGAAAAAGACTTTTTAATAACATTTTTAATAACATTTTTAATAACATTTTTAATGAATAGAACAATCGAACAATCGAACATTAGAACAAATCAACAATTGAACGTATTTACATTTTTGAAAAAGAACAACACGTTTGTCCACCCAAACGATTTAAGGATGGAAAATGATTTTGAGCCCATTGGTTCACCAGCACATCATTTTGCCGGGTATTGGTGCCAAACAATTGCAGGCACCGTTTCGAATGGCAGATAAAAAATAAACAGTAATGTCCACACACAAAACTCGTTAAACTCTGTAACCATCGGGGTTGATGGGTAGTGGGTCCGTGACGTTGACTGAAATCGGCAAAGGCTTGTCCATAGGTCTCGGGTGGGCATCCGTAAGAATCAAAAAAATACAAGTGTCCAGGTCCTTCACACATAAACACGGTCCAGTGGGTGCCGGGGTCTTGTTCGTCGTCGGTATTGACAATGTAGGCTAGAGGATAGGTATGGGGTTGCAGTTGGTACAGGTGATTCCGGGACCAGACGCCACCAAAGACGTCCGAATGATGACGCAGGGCCTCTTCCAATTGTAACGTGGATAAAGGACTACCAATCCATGATGATTTGGTGGTTACAATCGATTTCCAAGACATTGTCGTATTCGGCAAACATCATAAGATTGAGAGCGTTAGTGGGGGCTGCCGAGAAGCGTAGTTCTAGAGACAGGTTACCCGTGGTTCTGGGATGTGAATAGGCCCGGTCTGCTCCTCGGTCGTTGGTCAAATCAAAACAAAACAGCGTGTAACCCTTGATATAATCGTGGAAACTGAGATCCAAATCTTCTCGGGTATTGAGAACACCCACACGATTCATTAAATCCATGTACGGTGTGATGGCCAATTTATCGCCAAAGTTGAGATCGGCATAATCATCCACGACTATTCCATCTATGGTCAATCGAATGTGCTTGAGGTTATGATGATGAAATCGGAACGGGTTCCTGGTATTATGCCCATCGTAAGCTCGGTTACTGACCAACCCCACAAATAGACGCGCGGGTAAGGTTTCGTTGATGAACAGATTGTCCAGGACGTGACTGGTACGGTTACTCGGCACAACCACATCTCTGACGACCATGCGTTTCAAGGGATACTTGACATTGGTGGTTTTGAGTTGGTTGTTAATCCGTGTGTACGTGGTGGGAGAAAGGGTGACGAACGGAATTTCCAAATAAGCTTTGATGAAATCAATCTTGTAGGGTCCTTTATTGTCGGCATGCATCAGGAAAAATTTAGAGGATTGTTTTTCCAAACTCAGACGTAGATCGACTTGGTCCACTAAGTACCTCTCTTGTAGAAACATATCTAAATGCAACCGTGATTGTAATTCCACCACCTGGCTCTGCGAGATGCGTTTGTAGCGCTCCACCAACCCGGCATTGGCAGGTTCGGGGGCCTCTGCATTGGTTTTGACGGGTGAAGCTTGATCAAATTCGCCGGCTGTATCCTTGTGCCACAGGACTTGTCGGTCTAAATGGTTCGTCTTGGCTTGTTTTCCATAACTCAGTAAATTCTCCAGGTAAGCTCGATAGGCGTAATTGGGTAGAGGAGACGTGACCAAGGTATCAGAAGCTTTTCCCAGCCGCAATTTCACATCTTTAAACAGAGAGTGCATCCAATTATTCACGGGAGCCACGGGTTCGTCTGCCGGTAGATTGGTACCATCCTCTTTCACCACCTTGAGTTGCAGGTATAGGGTTGTATTGGCCAAATCGATGAAATCCATACTGGCATTGTTCACCAGAAATTCAATCGGTCCATCGTGATTCAGATCGGGTGTGATGGCGTATTTGCGTATTTTGGTTACTCGGGTAATGGCCGTGTGTGTGTCGGGTACTTGGAACAATTGTTCCAGTTCATCGCGAGCACAAGGACAGGAATCGTTACGCATTGCTGAAGCCATGATCGAAGATGTCGGGCCGAGGACGTTTCGCTCGTGAAATGACGCCAGTGGATTTTCCTTTCCTTTTTATAGAATTTTTGGTTTTGGGCGGTCTGGTGTCTGTTTGTCGGCGTCGGGATTTGGGTGTTTGGGAGGACATGACATCGGCTAGTGTTTGTCGGAGACGTGGTTTTATGGTGCGCTGGAACACATTCTTCAAACTCTGGCCCACACTTTGTTTTCCCGATATCACACCAAGGGCTGCTTTTCCCAATTCTCCAAAAGTCTCTTGGTTCAAAAAATTGGTCTTTAAGGCGTTCTTTCCAGCTTGCAGAAAGGGTTTCGCCAAGTTCAGTAACCCCTGTAAACGCCCTGCGCCCTTTTGCCGCAACACACCTCCCCGGTAGACGTTGATGGGCGTGGGCGTCTTCATGTTGGCGCCCTTTTGGCGTAACACACCACGATAAAATTGCATTATGCTTTAAATTGCTTTAAATTTCTTTAAATTGCTTTTCGTCGGAAATGTAGTTTGACGACGACTTTTCCTTGGGTGAATGACACTTTATGGCCAAGACCGTTTCTTATATAGAGGCCAATGGTGGTGATGCTGTCGTACTTGAAGGGCTGATAATGGATGACCGTTGGGCGATGATAACCGTGAGAACTTGGAAAGACATCCAACAAAGGCGCCACCATATTCCCCACCCGTTGGGGTTCCAAGAGATCTGCATACAGATAAAACATGGTGTGTCCCACATTGATGTCAAAGGTTTCCGGGGCCACGATGATATCCCTCTGTTTGAAAGACGTTAAATGGTCCAATCGGGGCATAATCGTGGTCTCGTGAATCCATCCCAAGGAGGATACCACGGGGCCCGTCAACTTCAACTGGAGAAAGGGTATAAGTTTGAGATATTTAAAACCGTCTTCCGTATTGATCTGCAACTTGACTTTTTTCGTGACTTGGTCCAGCACGAAGGATAAGATCGGTTCTTCTTTGATGGCTTTGCTGTAGGCATCTATTTTGGCTTGGTAATTCTTCTCGTGTTCTTTTTCGATTTCCGTGAGTTCGGGATTGTCCGGATGTCTTCGTTTAGGTTTGGCATGCAACGTTTCGAGCGTCACGTGATCTTTAAACAAAGCGCGTATAAGCGAATTTATCTCAGCCAACAAGTGCTGGACACTGTTGTACGTTCCTCCAGGAATAGGATACTTTTTCATCTCAACCTTCGCGGGCTCTTCGGTCATATTCCATTTGTCATTCTTCGGTATGTTGTCTGGCCTGTGTACCTCTGGATTATAGGGTGCGATCATCACCATCATAAGACTAATTTCGCTACTTCCTTCCGAGAGATTGTTCCACGTCGTGGGAAACGACACGGAAGCCAATCCCACTTCCCAATCTCGGTGGTCCAAATCGATGGGAGAATTCAGCAGCGTACGGTAACTGGACATTGTGT
The DNA here is from genome assembly GCF_932274485.2 of Patella vulgata. NCBI lineage: Eukaryota > Metazoa > Mollusca > Gastropoda > Patellidae > Patella > Patella vulgata. Next base: position 4,368,482 of record NC_065887.2, read on the forward strand.
TGTCGGGATACACCTTCATGGAACTGTCACTAGGCAATGTGAGATAAAACTGGCGGGGATTTGTCATTTTTTGGGGTGGTATTGAGGGCTGGCGCCGGAAGCAGATAGCCAATACTACTGGACAGGAGGGCCGTCCACAGGGTGGTTTGGGGACCGTCGGGGCGTGTGGCTAACTGGGCTAAAGCGACACCTGCCACCACGTACACTAAAATCACTTGACAGAAAAAGACAATTTCCGCTTGCGGGATGCGACTGCCAAAACAAGACCAGTGACGTCGATGTTCGGAGAGGGACGTAGAAATCGTTGACGTGGCTTCGTCTTGTGACATTGTGACATTCTCTGGGACACATCGGGACTATTTATAGACAACGGCGTTCTTGGGTATCCAGGAATTGAAGCTAGCAGGGTATCCTAACCATTTGACCAACATTTCGCCACGGCGACGATCCAACACACGTTCAATGGGAAACTCTTCGTCGGGATCCGTTCGCACCCTTTGTAATTCTTGGGGATAAAATGTTCCGGCGATAGGCTCGCCACGTTCATCCAATAATTTATACGTCGACCCACTCTGTCGATCCACTCGAAACGTTTCCAGGGTCCAGTTGGGCCAATAGCCTTTGTCGAACGCCCCATGTTTGGGTAAGGCCAAACGGACGGGCGTACGTCGAGACAATCGGGCTGGAACTACCTTGGTTTTCTTGGAAGTGATTTGCCATTCTTTGTCCGGGGTCATCTCTTTGGGGGCCATGCCAATAGTACGATGACGGGCCCCGTTGTATGCCCTCACCAAATCGGACAGTACATCGATATAACGTTGTGTGTTTCGATACGTAAAATAACGCCACATGCGTTGTTTGAGCGTGCGCTGAAATCGTTCAACCACACTGGCTTTGGTTTCGACATTGTGCGTGACGAAAAAATGAATCTTTTTCTTCTTCAGGAAAGCTTGAACATGTCGATTGAGAAATTCGGTTCCTTTGTCTGTTTGCGGTCGTAGCGGAATACGCTTTTGTATTAAAACGCTCTGTAAAGCCTTCAACAACGTGGGACCTGTTTTATTCTTGAGTGGCACCACCCAGGCATATTTGGAAAATACGTCAATGATACACAGTAAGAATTTGTACCCATCGTTAAAGGAGGCCAAGGACGAGAGATCAGATAAATCGGCCTGCCACTGATGATCTACACCGGCTACGACGGTGGATAAACGAGGGAAACGTTTTCGTATGGGTTTATGCAAGGTGTACGTGCGTTGTCCCCGTAACCAGGCCCGGACACGTTTCAATGGAACCCCGGTAGCTTTCTGTAAACGGGTTGCTCCCCCGAACCCCGCAGGATGTTTGGGGTCGTAATACACACGAGCCAACTTCTTGTCCATTTTAAAAGTATTTATACTGTTTAACAGTATTTATACTCTTCGCATACTGGGTACATACTGGGTATTTTGTAATAAACTTTATTTTGTAATAAACTTTATTTTGCAAGTTTTTACAGGTTTGTTATTTTGCAAGTTTCTACAGGTTTGTTATTTTACAGGTCTGTTATTAAAACTTTACAAGTGTTTTACACGTTTTACAAAAACGTTACAAGTCTCTGAAGGGGATCCAACGTGGTGCTGATCTTCGACTGGTTTGAAGACGTTTCCTTTTTTGTTCCCGGGGGGTCGTCCAGCGTTCCGCCAGGGGTGTACGTGGGGTCTGCTGGGGTGTCCTACGAGGTCCTTGTTCTTTCCCCAGCGGTCTATGAATTGGTGTCTTCCATCGGTCTGCATTCCCTACCCATTCTCGCGAAGCATGTGTCTTCTTTAACGTGGACACGACATCGTTCCACCCCGGAGCTGGCGACACGGTTTTACGACGTCGCATTAAATCGTTGACAATATCGTAGGCATTCGTTCCTTTGATCACTTGACCATCACGTACCAATTCATAATTTTCGTTCCATTCCAAAGGTGTCTTTTCTTTGATGTGTTTTAACAATTGTTTGGCTTTAGAACGATACTTGGCAGGAACCGATTCCAGGATCGATTGCGACACATTGGGTTCTTGTGGTAGTTGGGATGAAGGTTGGGGCGGTGGTGGTGGTGAAGGTTGCTGTGCTTGCGGTGGCGGTGCTTGCGGTGCTTGCGGTGCTTGCGGTGATTGGGAGGTCGCAAGTTTCTTTTGCATCGTATGAAATCTTTCAAGCAACTGGCCATACTTTTGCATTTTATCAGCATCGGGCATACTGGATTTCAAGACGGTATCCATCTCGGTCGACACTTCTTCCATGATACGACGAATAGGGTCCCGTTCCCACACGGGTTCGTACGGCTTCACTATCGTGACACTGGGTTCGTCCATCGGCACCAATTTCATTTTCCGTGCAAATTTCATCGTCGTCGTTTCAGCTGTCGTTGAATACAGGGAAATACGTTTTTCCAAAGGGCTGAAGAACCCAATAAACGCCTTCGTTGATGCCACGAGGTTTTTGAGGTTCCCAAAGAACGCAACACACGTTTTATACGTTGCAAACCTTGTTTTTCGCGAGGTGTCAGAGTTATGGTGCCTTGTAGTAAATTACCAATACACTCGGATAAACAATTCACCACGTCTCGGGGCGCTTGTCGAATCAGACGTTTTCTCCAAGCTGGAGATACGTTCAATAACACATTCAAGAGAGGTAATGACTGCATGGTGACGTCTTGGTTTTTATACTGGAGGGCCTTTTATAGTAGTCTTAGGGGGTCTGGATACCAATCTCTGGATACCAATCTCTGGATACCAATCTGGATACCTAAATAGGTAGACCTACCGCACGACCAACGGCCTGACCGACGGTTTTCAGGACTGGAAGAACAAATTTGACAATTTCACCCCAAAATCCACCGCGTTGAACGATTCGTCGTTTTGTTCTCATGGGGGTTTTACGATTTGCCAAAAGAGTTAACGATTGGGGTAACGGTCTGGAGACTTGGCGGCAACATTCAGAAAGAGTCTGAATAAAAGTATCAGGAGCATGTCTCAGGACTTGTTTCTGCCAGGGTTTGGGCAAGGCCCGTAGCGACCGAATGATGTTGAGATCACGGGATTTCATGGTGTTATGCCGAGATGGATAGGGATGTGGTATTTATATCTTATTTATATTGTCGTCTTCGTCGTCTTTGCCTGGCCTTTTCCACGACACCAAAAAATCCACCGCGTTGAACGGTTCGTCGTCTTCTGACGGGTCTCTGTTTTTCTCTGGCCTTTTGCAAACGTTCTTTCCAACGGATCAAGATTCGAATCAGGATACCTCCGAAAAATCCCTGTCCACCGGGTTTCATAATCATGTTCAATTTATCGTTGACAGATAAACGATCTCGAGTCAGTTGTTGCAATCTCTCTCGATTTCTCTCTACCCATCGTTCGTGTTGTTTGTGTAAGGGTCGTATATTTCCTTTCAGCAAATGTTCAGCAGCCAGCTTGAACCATTTCAACAATCCAATTTGAGCCATCCCGGTACTCTTGGCCAACTGTCCATAAGCCATTTCGGGTGACAGTTGTTTCAAACGGTTAATAAAGCTCCTCATTCCTTTCAATTCCTGACGTGGTGGTTGGCGGGGCGCTGGACGACGTCTGACGACACCATCGTCATCGAGGCGTAGAGGTCGGCGAGGCGCAGGGCGACGTCGACGGGTGTCATTGTCCGTGACTGGAATCTGATGATGGCGTGGCACACGTACGACTACGGGGGATAAACGTAAATCTGGAGCTAAATTGGTACCCATATTGGTACCCATATTGGTACCCACATTGCGCCGTCGATTGGGTCCTGCGGTTTCTGTTGGTGTGGCGCCAAACGAATTTTGTCCTTTCCAGGCGGGTGGTGGAAATCTAGCACGGGGTAGTCCGGGAGGTGGATGACGACGAACGGTGTTCTTCACACGAGCCATGCTGACATCAAATGAATTTGGACATCTCAGGAGCCTTTTTATACTTTTTTCACATAGACATGGGACGGTTCTTCCTCCGGCAAGATACGTGTACGAAGACGTAGTTCATCAGGCGTATCGGGTTTCAGATCGATGAGTAAATAGCTGCGAGGGGTACTGGTGGCATCGGCAAAGGCTTCTTGCATAAATTGACCTTGTCCCGGATACATTTGTCGGGCCAAGACACCCATCTGTGAGGCATCGCGAGGATTTTTAAAGAGGACCACATAATGAGCATTTAAACTGATGGTCCTCTGTTGTTTATCAAACAGATTTTGCACAATGTAAATTACGCTCACATTTCTATGATGACTTTTCTTGGTAAACCAACGTTCTAACGTGTCGGTGTCTTCTCCCATCAAATCATCCACGACTAAACATTGGGGCCCTTGGACTTGATCCATCACTTCGTCCAAATTGCCCAACCCACGCGTATAGGTATAAGGAAACTGTTTGTAACTGTCTTGCCATTCACCATAAGCCCAGACGATGCGTTCAGGGGGAGTATCAAAGAGTGATGCTTGGAGAAACTTTTGCACAAAGACCGTTTTCCCCACACCCGTTGGTCCGCTCACTAACATGGTAAAGGGGTGCTTGAATGACACGTCCATGGTGAAATAACTTTTCCCTTTTAGGCCAGCCCCCTTTTATACTACCCCTGGCAAAAAACAACAGACAAGATGTGTACAATAAAATAAAATTTATGTAACATTTTAATGTTAAAATTTACAATCTATTTAACAATCTATTTAACAATCTATTTAACAATCTATTTAACAATCTATTTAACAAACTATTTATTATACAAAATTTCAAAGAAGTTTATGAACACATCACAAGGAACGGCAAATACTAAAATGCAAAAAGTCAAGTCAAAAAGTAGTTCACAACAGTGGTTCACAACAGTGGTTCACAACAGTAGTTCACAACAGAGGTTCACAACGGTAGTTCACAACGGTAAAGGGTATTCCATGCGCACCATATGCGCATACAGCCACGGAGATCGCGTCAACACACGGGGTACCCAATACACGGAACCGATCATCTTTTGTAAAACGTCGTCGTCGACCCAGTCTTGGGCCTCTAGTAGAGTTAACACCAAGGGTACCCATTCGTTGTCCATCCAAGGCAGTGGTGGTGGAGGAGGATGTTCTGTCATACCACGATAGCCACCTGGAATGATGAGTGTGTGTGCTAATCGTTGAGCATCTTCAGCCGTCAAGGAAATGGAAAACGGTGGTACATCGAGTTGAATCGGACAATGAACCAAATCTTGCTCTAGTCTAGTTGCTGTCGTAGTACAAGGCTCGGACGCAGGATGGTTTAACGTCTTCTTTTTCGTCTTGCCTGAACCGGTGATAGAGTTCGTTGGCTTCTTCACACCAGTACCAGTAACGGGGTTCGACGTTGAACAGTTTGCTGGCAAAGGTGCTAAAGTCGTCGATTCTTTCTGGGGACTGTCTACAGGCAAACAATCCATGGCCAAATTCGTCACAGTTGAGACATCGATGTTTTGCTTCTTTTGCTTCTTTTTCTTTATTTTGTTCTTTTTGGTAACGGGTCGACGGGTAAGGCCTGTAGCGTTGGGGACAGGCAGGAGCCCAGTGTCCGACTTGTTTGCATCGATAACAGGTGTCGTAGCGTTTACCCGTGTTGACTTTTTTGGCTTCTCTTTGAGCTTCTCTTTGAGCTTCTCTTTGAGTGTTGACTTCTGTCGTTTCTCTTTGAGTGGGTGTCGTTTCTCGTTGAGTGTTGACTTCTGTCGTTTCTCGTTGAGCTTCTCGTTGATGTTCTCCTTGATGTTCTCTTTGATGTTCTCTTTGAGTTTCTCCTTGAGTTTCTCTTTGAGTTTCCTCTTGTGTGTTGACTTCTCTCTGAGCTTCTCTCTGAGCTTCTCTCTGAGCTTCTGTTTGCGAGGTTGAGGCTGCTCGTTGTGTGACTCTTTGAGTGACTCTTTGAGTGGCTCTTTGAGTGGCTCTTTGTGGACAGTCTCTGTACCAATGTCCATTGCTTCCACACCCAAAACAGTTGTTGGACTGTTGTTGTTGTTGGGTTTCTTGTTGAGTGGTTCGTTGGTTGGCTCTGTGTGGACAGTCTCTGTACCAATGTTCATTGCTTCCACACCCAAAACAGTTGTTGGGTTTCTGTTGTTGTTGGGTTTCTGTTGCTCGTTGAGTAGTTCGTTGAGTAGCTCGTTGAGTGGTTCGTTGGTTGGCTCTGTGTGGACAGTCTCTGTACCAATGTTCATTGCTTCCACACCCAAAACAGTTGTTGGACTGTTGTTGTTGGGTTTCTGTTCGTTGAGTGGTTCGTTGAGGAGTTCGCTGAAGATCGTACTGTTGTCCATTGGTACCATAAGAAGTTTCCATACTACGTCTGTGTACTTGAGTTGATGTCTCCAGAATGAAGTGTCGGTGTTGTTGCTGGTGTTATATCCCCCCAAATCACGTGATGGATGACGTGGCATTCGCTCATTGGTCACAATAGACAACATCCAGATTGTTGAGCCGGTTGCGCATGACCAACGCAGCGTAAACAATACGTCATTGTCACGTGATAGTCCAGTAGTAAATGTGAGGCGAACCAGTGATTCATTGTTTCTTGTGTCATTTGAACTCCATACGTCTTGACTAAACGATCTAACACATCAAAAATAATCCGATCTTCCTCGTACCAGGTGACGGCTTGACAACCTTGACTCCTTTTGTAATAAGCAAAATTAATCCGATCTTCTTCGTACCAGGTGATGGTTTGATAGCCTTGACTCTTTTTATAATAGGCCTTCCACAGATGTGTAAGAGGGTACACCGTGTCCAACATATCACTTAATAACAAGGTATCTTCTCTATTCATGTTCTTCTCTATTCATGTTCTTCTCTATTCATATTTTCTTCTGATCAAAGCCGTTTTGAAACCCGGTACCACTTCCCAGTGTTGTCGCAGAGCGTGTTCCACGTCGACTGCCCACTGGGGATCTGCTTCCCATTCTTGTACCTGTTGTCGCGGCTCTTCCATAAAACTACCCAATACTTTCTCGACGTCGTCGTGGTTGTGGTCATCTAATACTTGATCTAGATACATGTCTACGGGGTGTGACGTCTGACCGGTGGTGGGACAGACTCCCAAACCCATACAGGAATGATACCGTTGACTTGGATGATTGTAGGCACATCCAATGCAGAAAGTATATTGGTGGTGATCTATAATGGGTAAATAACGATGACTGACGCTATACGTCAGCCATCTCTGCCTCAATTTCGCCGTGATGGTATCCATAAGGTAAGGTGTTGCTGGGTTGACCGTCTTTGTCCAATACCACAAAACGTTTGTTGTATACTATCTTATAAACTTTGTCTTCCACACGGGACCATAGACGTCGATCAAGTGATCGCTCAATCTTGTGCGGATTGGTGACTGTGATTTTGTCTTGGGCGAGACCAAGGACCATCTGTTTCACGGTGTCGAAATTTAATAGTTGACTATTACGGTAGTTGAGCGTAAATCCTCTGATTTTACACACCGTTTCGCCGTTACTCAGTTGGTAAGCGTAATTCTTCGGTCCACCGGATACAAACTGGCGTATCGACAGTGTATCGGGTAATTCATTCTTCCATTCGCCTAACGAGTTTCCTTCCGGGGGGTTCCACCGATTACGATCATATTTAAAAATGACACTGTCCGTATCAAAGTAGCACACACGTTCTCCCAGCGGTTCCAACACCGAATACAATTTCAACCGGGCTTGGGCTGTCACAAAGGCCGCCACCACGACGTTGGTAATGGGACATGGTCTCACGTGTTCTTCTTTTTTGATCTTTTCCACCATAACCATGTTTTCGTTCACGACTCGAACATCTTTGATGGTTTCGGTGACATCCATCATGAGTGGAAAATAATCGGCAGGGTCTGTCATGTACACTGTTTGGGTAAAATTGTCGCGTTGTCCGAATTTTCCCCATAACGTGTTCAATTGGAGCTTGCTAAAACTTCTCAGGCCTTTGTTGGGTATCATGGCTTCGTGATCTAGTTCAATGCCTTCCTTGTCGTACACGTCTTGGATGAAACGTCGTTTATCGTCGTCCGTGGAACAATCGTCCGGATATCCACTAGCTTCCATCTTCTTTTTCAAGTAATGATCGATGTATCCAGCAAATAATCCCCCAGACTTGGATTGACTGTCGTACTGGCTCCATTCGCTCCAATGCCACACTTCGTACACGACGAGGACTTGATAACCCATCGCCACAGCTTTCCTTAATTCCAACGACACAAAAGTGCCTACCCAGGCTCGTTCCTTCTCTTTGTGTGTACAGTCGACGTAGTGGGTGATTTCACTTTTCTGCATGTGTTGTTCCACGCAGCTCCGACATAGTGGAAAGGTGAGTTTGCCGTTGTATCGAAACGGGAGTACGGGGTGATAGAGTTGACGGGGTGGAAGCACAGAACACTGAATGAGACCTTCGTACTGTTCCCAAGCTTGACTAGGTCGTGTGATGATGTTTGGTTCTTTGAGAGGAAATTTACCGTATTTACACACCCAAGGGTAAAGGGATACCACGTCCACGTATCGGATCTCTTCGTCGGGATGTTCGGCTTTGGCCATCAATTGACAGGCATTGGTTCTTCCTCCAAAAAAGCCAGCTCTGGGCGACAGGGGATCCGGACAAGGCCATCCCTGCGCTTCTAAACTGGCAAAGAATTCTTCCATCTCGGGATTACGACGACGTTCTTCGTTCAGTTCACATTCCCACATGACTTTGATCTCAGATAGTCCATACACGTGACGTAATTTGTAAAGACGATCTTGAGTGTGTTGATACAAATCACGCATGGTTCTAGACGGATCATAGGGGTGATGATGTTTCACGTCTTGTATGGGTCCGGGGTAGCAGCGAGGACATCCGTGATAGGCACATCCCATGAATTCGTAGCCCGTGTTATCGTCGTAGCCATCTAAATGATACGCGCCAATTCTCACTTCACCCTGGTTACGAGCATGTCGAATCTGTGGAACGCGACTTCCCTCTCGCAACGCTTTGAGAGTCTGACCGTGCTGTTCCCATTCCAACCATCTCAAGGCTATGTTAGATTGCTGTCGCGGTCGAAACTGTTTCCAATCTTTTCCGGCTTCGGGTTCCTGCATCAGGGCTCGGGGAATGATGGCCATCGTATCGGGTTCCAAATAATGCGTGCGAAATACTTTATTACAGGCCGAAGCCAACGTGAGACTTTCCACAAAAGGATCAAGACCCGTGTCCATCATAAACAAGTCTCTGAAAGCAGCACAGCCGCGTTTGAGTACATCCACATCGCTCTTGCAATACGTCAACAGCTCGTGTTGAAAATCAAATGGTTCGTGTTTGTGTTGTTGGTACCAGGCGTAAAAGGCTTTACGTTCAGACACCCCCATGCCTTCAGGATCGTATTCTTCGGCTGGTGGATATGGACCCACGTACGTGTAATGGCCTGGCTTGTTAAAAAAGTGTGGAAAATAGCCTTTCTTCAGTTCCGTGAGGCCAAACGTCTTGGGTACATCTCGTAAAGGCATGGGTAAAAAGTTTAGCGAATCGACAAATTTTACGGCTCCCAAGGTCACTGTCATCACTTTTCCACCACTCATAACAACTTGCGGAGCGGCTATCGCATGGTCGTGTATCGTTTGCAACATTAGTAACCCATCGTATCCCTTAAAATTATGTGCAACGGCTATGATGTGTGTAGACTTGCGAGATTTTCTTCCTCCGGGAACTGTACCGTGTGCCGATAAATAGATGAACCATTTTCCGACGTCGTCCAACGTCCGAAATATCCATTCGCGTTGACCATTCCAGAAAGGATCACAGTAATCACAGGGGTCCGATGATGCCATGCAGAAATGACAACAGCATTGTAACACACACAAGTTTACTACATGTTCTCCCGTATCTTGACTGCATTCGAAATCATAAAATACAAAACGAGTCAATTCTTTTTCTTGAAGTCTTGCTAACTGCTGTGGTCGGTCCGGCTGGGTCATATCAATGGGCGATTTCAGTTTTTGAATAGAACACCAACGGTCTCCGCGTTGATGCCATTTCTTACAGATGGAGCACTCGTATTCCCCACACACGTGTTCGGCCAATGTCCGGTGTCTTCTCAGAATATCCCATTCTTTACCGCACTGTAGACATTTCGTCCATCGTTGACAGATCGTTGGTATTCCTGGTTGCCGGGGTTTTAGGTGCCGGTCATAACACATCTGATTCGGAAAACGTCGATGACATGTGTTACAGTCTCGACGGGTGGCGTCTTCCAAACACGGGGTCCCGACTGTTGGCAGCTGTGACACATGGCATGACACTCGTGTCGATCCGGATGATCGTAACCTTTTTGACAGGCCTCGCAGAAATAGATTCTTTCAAAAAAAGCAGGCATGGAAGTGATGACGTCATAATGCTTGGCGTGATGGTATAAATGTAATATTTTAGGCTGACCACCTACGACGTACTTGGTTCCTTTGAACATGAGTTTTCCAAAGAGTTGTCGGGAATAAACATTGATCTGGTATCCCTGGGGGCCCAGCACACGTTGGTATTGTTCCCAGGTCTCGGGACCACGACAGGCTTCGTAGGTACCTCCTACCTCTTCAATTAATCGGCGGGTCTTTCGTGTCTGCCAGCTGTCGGGTCCACAATTTCGTACAAGTCTGGTCTTTTCTGCTTCCCATTCTGGCGTGTCGTTTTTGTTGGCATAGTGTTTGGCCACCACCAAAGCACGTTGGAAACAGAGCTGGTCCCGATTTTTAATCACCACGATGGCTCTCTTCCGTTTCAAGTAGTCTTCAAAGGAACTCATGTCTTTCTTTTTGATAATAGGCTGTCCACTTCCAGATCCATTAGGCGGGGCTACGTGACATACATGTAGTCTCAGGCGTTCGTCCATCTTAAATTCTTCGTTGGATTGTAATATTCGGGCCAACGGATCCAATATGTGATTTGGTCTGACATCTTGCCACGGTTGAAATGGTATCCATGCCGACGTCTTGAGTCCCGGATGCGATACACTAAATCGTACAAAATCGTTGGGTTGACAGCCAACCAAATTTCCCAGATCATTTAATATGTTGTCAAAGGTATCATATAAAACTTCTGGAACGTCCACTGGTGAAATTTGGTCCCAATTCTGATGAAAATCAACGTTGACATACAAGCTTTCCGTGTGAAAACGTCTGGAACGACGCTGGTGTCCTAAACGTAGAGTGTAGCCTGGTGTATTCGCCATTGTAGAATGCTATAACCAGTAAGCGCTTGCTCCTTTATATAGACACGGTTGATGACGTCAACATAGAACATGACGTCATTTTAAGTATAGGCCTACTTTTATAGCTTTTATAGCTTAAAGTGAGGCTTACAGTGAAGTCCGCGCGATTTCTTTTTATTTTGCCTTGTAAAATTCTAAGAACTACAAAATGTTTTTTGTCCAAAAAGTCAAGGCTCTCTCACAGGTCCGCGATAAAAGGACAAATAGGCGTGAGAAACCCAACACTTCAATCATGGGTAATTCTCTGAAGAGAGAGAAACGTCTGACAAGCCAGTGGCAGGGGGAGTTCCAGCAACTTCTCTCTGAGCAGTGTGCCGAGAGGTCGGCATGGGAGGCCGAGAAAGCGGCATGGCAGGCCGAGCGGCAACGGTTTTTGGAGGAGCGAGGGTACCTCCAAAAACTGTTGCGGCAGACCCGCCGTGAGCTTCATCGGCTGGAGGCCTTAGAGCTAGATGCTCACAGAGAAGAAATGTTGGACCTCTATCGGCTGCAAGCCGATGGGGTACTTCCCCTACCACCACCCCCACCGCCTTACAGTCTATACCCTCGGCTGTAAGGCAAACCGGCCATTGGCCATCCAACGGCCCTTTTCAGGGCCACCCAAACGGTCCTTTTCAGGACCACCAACTCATTCAGAAAGAGTTTTCATATTCTAATAATAGTTCTATTTTGATTTTAAATAGTAAAAGTTCTATTTTGATTTTAAATAGTAAACAAAACCAAAAATCATATTAAAATCATATTAAAAAATCCTATCAAAAATCTTAATAAGATCCTATTTCGCCCATTCGTGGCCATATTTTAAGATCATATATTAAATTTTCTCGCCTAATATAGTATACATTTCAAATACATTTTAAATTATTTTAAAATCTGTTTTTAAGGAGGGATTATTGCTCTCTATGAGGTCCGCGCTGAGGGGGGCTCGGAAATTTCGATCCCGTTATTTTGCATAAAAGGCCGACCGATCGCGCTTTTCTGTCATTCCATCATGGGTTCTTATATTATGTTGGACGGAGAAGACTGGTTTGAGGTGATGGAAGAGATGTTGGTCATTCCAGAGTGTGCAACACAAACTGTACCAGAAACAGAGATCGCCCTTGAGCCAACGGATGTTATAGTCGTGGATGATAGCGACGACGACGAGTGGTTAGTGGCCAGTGGCCAGACACCAGCACAACCCTTCGAGCCACTGGTCCTCTCTGAAGATCCATTCTGGGGATATACACCGGCCACTCCACCGAGACCATCAACACCCGTATACGATCCGTTTACTGGTACTTGGACGCTGAAGACTTGGCACCAAACCAGCACGCCATACCAGGACGAAGACGACGCAGAATTTATTAGGCGTATCCGCCTTGGGTAGGCGATTAACCAACCAACGGCCCTTTTCAGGGCCACCCAACTTATTCAGAAAGAGTTTTTTCATATTCTAATAATAGTTCTATTTTGATTTTCGTGCCTAATTTGTAATAGTGTAGTACAGTATACATTTTAAATGTATTTTAAATGTATTTTAAATGTATTTTTGAGAAGGGGGGCTCTCTATGAAGTCCGCGCTGAAGGGGGCCAACTCCATTTCCCAATCTTTTTTTTTTGTTCTAAGGTTTTATCAAAAGGGTGCTCTCTATGAAGTCCGCGCTGAGGGGGGCTCGGAAATTTCGATCCCGTTATTTTGCATAAAAGGCCGACCGACCGCACTTTTCTGTCATTCCACCATGGGGTCTTTCGAGGTGTTTGAAGACATGATATTGGGAGATTGGCAAGAAGAGACGGTAGCAGTCCACACGACGGAGACCCAGTACGAGGGAGACGACGAGGACAGCGAAGAAGAATGGATGTTTGGGGACGAGGAGTGGTTGGTGTCCGACCCATTCCTGGCCGAAATGGCGGACGACATGTATAGTTGGTTGTACGAGGAGACGTTCAGGCCGAACGTTTCCTCTACACCAGTTAGACCAGCCACTCCACCACCAACCGATATTTTCGAGCCCTTTACGGACATCGAAACATTGAAGAGGTGGTACCAGCCCGGCTCGGCCACGCCACCATCAACACCCCGTAAACGGAAGATTTACGACGACGACGACGACGACGACGACGCCATGAGGCATGTCCGCCAACGCCTCGGTTAGACAGTCTAACCACCAACGGCCTTTTTCAAGGCCACCCAAACGGCCCTTTTCAGGGCCACCAAATCATTCAGAAAGAATGTTCATATTCTATTTTGTTTATATCTTTATAAGAACCTTTACAAGAACCTTTCATAAGAACCGTTACAAGAACGTTTACAAGAATGTTTATAAGAACCTTTCATAAGAACCTTTCATAAGAACGTTTATAAGAACCTTTCATAAAAAAACAAAACAACTTTATAAGAACCTTTCATAAAAAAACAAAACAACTTTATAACAACCTTTATAAGAACTTGTCTCCTACATCAATGTAGACTACATCTATATCTCCCCTTAGCAAGGAACACCCTTAGTATAGAATAATCAATGTCCGTAGTATAGATTTAATAGATTTACCACTGTTCCCTTCTCACATCCCCTGAATTCTATTATAGATTATATCCTAGATTATATCATAGATTAATTACTGCACTAATTGGGGATTTCCCCTAAATATATGAATATACCGACGGGCAAACTCGAGAGAAAACGAGCAAAGGAAGGGGGAATCCCCGAGAGCAATCCCAAGAAAGAACGAGAGAACATGAGCAAACGGAGGGGGGGTCCCCAAGATAAGGGCGAGGGAATCCCCGAAAAAGGGACCCAAGACCCAAGCACAGAAAGGACGAGAGAAATCCCGAGAAAAAGGAAATCCCTATGACGTCATGTCAGGTATGACGTCATTAACGTATGACGTCATCACCGGAAGTGACCGTTGCTATGGATGTCGTCATCGCCGGAAACGGAAGTGACGTCATCACCGGAAGTGACGTCATCACAGGAAGTGACGTTGTCTTATGACGTCATCACCGGAAGTGACGTCATCTTATGACGTCATCACCGGAAGTGGCCGTTGCTAGGGACACAGGAAGTGACCTGCGCATGCGCAACACCGTTGCTAGGGCTTCTGCGCATGCGCGCCATCGTCCCTATACCCACGCCTCCACTACTATTGTGATAGATAAAGACCCCCGGGTTGTCAGATTAGGTGAGCTAAAAAGAAATTGATTGAAACAGTATTACCCCCTCGAGGTAATAGAAGTTGGGATAAATAAGGCTTTTGGCAATTGATATCCAAACATTGAGGGCTACTAAAGGACAAGACAGTAAGGATTATATCATTACCTTTGTCGCTACTCATAACCCCCAACATCCCAACTTCATTAAAACAATGTACGAGAGGAGAACACCCCTGGCATCAAACGACAACCTCAGAACGAAATTTGATAATGTTCAATTCATTAAATCACAATCAACTACGTAACATGCCTTTCGTTTCCTGTTCAAGGTTTTAGACTTGATTTTTCCCTTTCTACTACCCACAGTTCGAGGTTCACATCTATCAACACACATATCAATGTGTCACTAACGACATTTTCATCAAGTGAGAATAAATATGTTATGTTTTTATTTATTTCACATTTATTCGTACATTAGTGTACACTTCTTTACAATATTTACAATATATATATATAAATACATTTAGTCAAGGCATAAGTAAGTAATTATTTCATTAAGATCTTTTTTATGTGAGTAAATTTCGTGCGACTCACGCATATTTATCATATCTACAATTTGACCAGCTCTTTTAAGATCAGACTGATTTACACTGGTATTATCCCATTTATTTATTATGTTTAAAAGTTTATTTACTTTTATATTATATAAATCGTGTTAGGTTCCCCTAATCGACAGCCCGGCGATTAGGAATGTCTGCACGCGTGACGTCGAAGGTTGCACGCGAAGATTGAGCGCTTGGTGTACATGTTGATAAACTTTATGAAGAGTTAGACGTACAACACTTTCTGAGATAAAAATCACGGAAAAAGATGCGGGAAGTGGATAATCCGAGAATTTAATTAGGATTCGATATTTGTAATAAATAGTCAGCGATTAAAGACATCGTCTTCTGTATGCAATGAATTCTCCTCCGACCTCGCAAGGGTTGCTATAGGTACCGAGGGAGGTAAGTCACGTGACACAAACATGACCTCTTTTGGTCGATTTTATAGCCGGGTATTCCTTGTCAATTACAATGTTTTGAGAAGGATTTGAAGAAAATTATGTACAGTTGTAGGCGATGTCACTTCGGACGTAGTAGCGGATTATAGCGGAGGCGCCGCCGAAAAATGGAAAATCTCCAAATATAAAACTTTGAACTGGGGGAGAAAGCTTTATATGGACAACGGAGAACAATTGTTCGGTTCATAGGGACCATTTTCCCCGATTCATGGGTCGTTTTCTTGGACTGCACTGAAGTCTTGGACTTAGACATGAGACTCAGGGTTCCTGCCACAGATTCGACGTTTTCTACAAAAACAATTCAGGTCGGAGGCTGGCACCTAACCACTATAACCTGCTAATGCCATTCGTAAATAGGGGCCCCATTGGACCCAGTGAGAGGGTTTAACGCCCGCTTGACACAAATTAGGTCATTTCGGGACTGACATATTGTTCAATCCTATTTCAATTCCTTGTCACGTTCAAGCGGAGAATAGAAACCACGCTACTTGATTCAATAACAGATGGTGCGACAAAGTGCTCGATAACTTATTATCATATTTTGACTATATTCGATAAATATAGTAACGTTTATAGAGATCCTGGGGAGTTGGGTGGCCGAATGGTTTACGCATGCGCTTTGTATCATTGAATACTCCCCAAAACCTGGCAGAAAATGTATATTCAAACCCCTTTCGTCGATTCTACATCAAAAAGTCAACAAAAATCGCCACGCAAAAGGGGGGAAAGGGAAAGGGAGAGAGACTAAAAATAACTTGGGTCCTTGTTTCGGTGAGCTGGGTTCATATGACGTCAATGTGTCATTCAACGGGGCAGCGCGGTCTAGTTATTATAGTGTAGACGTTATTGATAGAAACCAAACAAGGAAGTTATAGGAAAACTAAAGTTTGGTCTTAAATTCGATCTGAGGAGACCAGAGAAATGGCGTATGCCACAGGAGATTATGACGAATTAAACTTTGAAGTTGTAAGAGAATTGGGAAAGGGGTCATTTGGAGTTGTTCACCTAATTTCGCACAATAAAACCGAAGAACAGGTAGTCTATATTTTATAATTTGTATGTTTTGTTTTGTATTTTCATATATGTATATCCTGTGTGCGAGTTTTATACTGTCTATTTATGTGAGTGCTCTGAATTTGTGCACGTTCATATTTTTTGTACTTGTATTCTTGTATTTAATATTTTGTATATTGTATGTATGACCTCATGTACAATACTACTCGGTATTCCATTCTTTTCTATGCTAGGCTACAGGTGTTTTTACGAGAAAACAAATCGCAGGGGCGGATCCGGATTTTTTGCAGGAGGGGGTTTCCCAGTTTCCCGCCGAGATAATGTATCTTTGGGGGGGGGGGGGAGGGGTATATCTGGGGTAACCAGAGGTCTCCTTGACAAAACTCAGAAACTGGGATTTTACATTAAAATTTACTAAATACATATACATACTAGGTTGTTTTATTATGCATTAATATGAATAGTCAGACTTTATATGCGCCTTAGCGCCGTCACATGTGTTAATATAAAATGGATATTTGAGTAATGTCCTTGTGGGATAAGTAGGTCAATAATAATGTATAATATAAAGAAGACGGTATATGAAATTGTATACGTTATGTATAACATCAACGATAAATAAATTCATTATTTATACAATTGGATTATAGGAAAATATAACCCAATTCGGTCATCAAGCTCTGTACCACTGTAGGCTAATAAAATAAACCAATTATTTAAAAAGATAAAATAAACAATTTCAATGCTTTAAAGCTTAAGGTCTAAAATAGTGCGTCCTACGGTGGTACGGATAAAAACGTTTAGTTTGAAATGTTTGGTGCTCCTATATATTTTTTTAATTTGGAAATGTTGGTACATTTTATTTTGTGATCTTTTTTTTCCAATAGTTGTAATTGAGAAAGTTTACTGCCGTAGCTTGATTTACCCAAATCTACCATTCAACTGATATTATAATAATTTATATCTATATTTGATAATATGCTGTTCTGTATGTCAAATTGGCATTTTGATTTACATTCGTAAGGTTTTTCTTTCAAAAAATGCTCTTCAAAATGCAATATGAGGGGTATTCTTGATACAAAAACGCTAAAATTTTAATTAACAAGCGGTTGTCATGTAAGATATGCCCACATTTTGCAAGAAATCAATAGAGAACAAGCTAAAAACAAAAACGTTTTTTTTTGTTTTTTTTGTACAATCAGGTACCATAATCAAGAAAGTCACGGCTCAGAACGCGCAAGTATCAAAACCCAAATCTGTGGGATACAACCATATATTTTACGCATCGTTAAAATCGGATATAAATTATGACCTCTACAGAGAGAGAGAGAAATGGAGTTTAACGTCCACTCGACACAAATTAGGTCATTTCGGGACTAACATATGGTTCAATTTTATTTCAATAATTCGCTTGCGCGTAGGGGTCTTTAGCAGTGGGAGGAAACTGGGGGAGAAAACCCACGAGATTGGACAGGCGACTGACCTCTACAGAGTTCACAAGCAAAATTCGCGATTTTCTGTAAAATCAGGGCTATAATCGAATATTGTCAGGAACAGAGATCTTTGGTTTATAAACATAAATGTTAAGTGTCATCAAAATCAGATAAAATTTGTGACTTCTACTGAGTCTACAACCTTGATAATACATACTTTAACACTATTTCCAGACAAGGTGCGGCCATTTTGTCGTGCAGTTTCAGTCTGATTTTCACGAAAGTCAAACTCAATCGTCATTATGGTTTAACGGTGATATATTTAAAGATAAATTATGCGAAATTAGATATAAAGAGCTGGCAGTTCTCACTATAATAGTTCAAAACTAGATAATGTAAAGGGGATATGCTGTAAATTTCAGTCAAATTGTTTCACTCTAAGCCGAGAAAACCTTATTTCAAAATCACTGTAGCCTCGATTGTCATAGTTACCACTGTCACGATAATTAACAAAGTCTCCATTAAAAGGAGCTAAATCGCTAATATTTGGAACTTAGAAATTGACACAAATGGTTCGCAAGGCTTATAATAATGTAATATGACTGTACATAAACTGATTTACATTCAATCGTTTCCGTTTTTACTCTAATTTCAAATCAGTTAAGTTCGGCGAAACACGCCAGAATGGCAACCTCTAGCGTCTGGTTATTCCAGTCTACACCGATAGTGTTTATTGTGCATGCTATCCAGATAAGAATATGACTTCGCCGTTTGACTTGACATGTGGAATATGTCTATAGCTTCGTTCTTCGAGTCCCTTGCTACAGATGGGGTTGAAACGCATCATGGTACACGATTCGTGTACGAATGGTGAATTGTTTGTTTTGTCTTAAATATTGGATATCAGACAAATTGACAAATAATTCGTGCTTTCACTATTGAAGACTTTGGATGATAATGAGTTAGAGATTTAGCTACTCTAATCATCAATGGGCGTTGAACAGCAGATCGGATTCAAATCCAGTCAAAATCAGACACATCAGATGGCATCGAGAGTTGATTAAGATCTGTTCATGTTCAAAAATGTGTAATTAATAGTTTATGTAACATTTCAGACCCAAAGAAAGACCTGCAATGGGCAGATTTAGCTCTTGAAATCGGTTAATAATTGCGGGGCTTAGTCGTAAGGGTATTTTGAAATTCTTGCTTACCACATGTGATAAATAGCCGCTGTATTAGGTATGTCCATAAGATGTATATTTTAAAGTAAAATTCAAAAGAAAATGAATTAATGCCATGCACATCGTGTCGCTTGTGGAGGACGCCATCTTGGAAAACGAATCGTCAATCCGATAGGTCAGCAAATTTGAAGATCTGCCTAATCGATTTGGTAAATTCGATGATTACGTGTAACCGATTAGGCAAATTTTTGCCGTAAACCTGATTAAATAGGAGAGAGATAGAGAGAGAGAGAGAGAAATGGGGTTTAACGTCCACTCGACACAAACTAGGTCATTTCGGGACTAACATATGGTTTAATTTTATTTCAATAATTCGCTTGCGCGTAGGGGTCTTTAGCAGTGGGAGGAAACCGGTAACCTGAGAAAACCCACGAGGTTGGGCAGGCGACCCTACTCCTTGTCACGTACAACCTGTGATTCGAATGAAATAGTTTTATTGCACGTCAGCTCCAACCGGTCTAAATTGCGCCAGCCAGCTAGGTAAGAGCTGTATTGTGGCATGAATGAAATATGCATGATAAACAAGGGCAATTACATTATAATATGTACTTATTATGCAGAGAAAGTCTCTAAATTGTGGCACAGTAGAAAAACAATACACCTTTGACCGAAGGAAGTATAGGTAGCCAATTAAAGAGTTGAAAATATTTTGGTGGCATTAAAATTCTAAACAAAGACATTTAAACTTCTGTGAAGATTGGTATGGATTTATTCTACGTTTATTTGTATAAATGTTCAACCAAGTAGTAGAATTGCTTTTAATATTCCAGACAGCCAATGATTGAAACCTTTGGAGCCCTATAATTTGTACTGAGAAGATTAAGGCGCCCCCATTTGAATGTAATTTCACATGTAACGGATACTAATACAATACACAAATTTTACGATAGGGCCCCCTTTTAAGGCCCCTTCTTCAGCAACAGCATTTATGCCATGGCAAATCCAGCACTGTGTTGCCCCCCCCCCCCACATTAAATTTGAAGAATATCTAAGTACGTCAGATATTAATTATCATTACAGTTAGCCAGGAAAACAATAAGTCTCAAGAATTTGTCAGAGGCTGACAAACAAGCCACACAGAAAGAAGTGGAAGTGATGAAGACAACTAATGATCATCCACATATCTTGTGTTTAAAATGGGCTACAAGAACAAAAGATTATCTATACATATACACCGAATACTGTTCTCGTGGAGATCTTCAAAACCTTTTAAACCAATTGAAAAAGCCAGCTTTTCCAGAGAAGCTGATAGTTTGCTGGCTGGGTCAAATAGCTGATGCTTTAAAGGTAAAATATTTTTTGCCGCTCATCTAACATTCTAAATGTTATATTCGCTGCTTAAAGCGAACCACAAGGCCATGTCTATACGTTTAAGCTACGGCTAAGAATACTAGGCGGGAGGGATAAATATGTCAGTCAATACAGCCGTCTTCAGGAAGTTTCTGAGAGCGATATCTCGTAATCAGTGTGATTTAGTGGTAGGAGAATAAATGATTTCTTTTTAAATTCTTTAAACACAAAGTGCTTATTCAAGCAAAATATCCCGAAAAATCAAATTTGACAAAGTTAAAATCAAACTAGACCTGACAAAGTGACAATTTTGAGAGTTTTTATACTACATTATCAAACAATTACACATAACATTAATTACAAATATCTAGTATAGCAATGTGTATTCAGAAATTCATGTATCGACTTATAGGAACAATTGAGAGTTCGAGGTGTTAGGTTTTAGCTACTTGTCGCGATAATTCGCTAAAACCGATAACCTTAAACAGGGTTCCCGCGGTCCTTGAAAATCCTTGAATATCCATAAATTTAAAATTTCATTTTCAAGGTCTTGAATATCCTTGAATTTCGCGGAAATAGGAAAATATCCTTGAATTTCAGTTGAGATCCTTAATTTTGTTTCAAATGTCTTCAATTCCTTTTAAATATGAGATTATAACGATAGTTGGTAATGTTTTGGTTATTTTTAAGATAAAAAATGTCCTTGAAAATCCTTGAATTTGACGTATATTTATCCTTGAATATCCTTGAAAAAATGTTTGACGAAGCCGCGGGAACCCTGTTAAAGGGCCAATCCTGGTAATATTTTGGAGAATAAAACTGCTTAATTTTGTGTTAAAATCCATTAAAATTCTCTACCTTGGGCCGAGCAACTAAAGAACTTAAACCCGTCAGTCTTTATCTTGAAATGGAGATCGGTGTCCCAAGCTGTATTATGCGGTGACTGGATAAAACCAGGTTTTTATTTTATAAATATATTGTGTGGGTGAAATTGACCTTTTGTTATCAAGTACAGCACTCTTGGGTCATGCACTTTATAGACCTTTAAAGGGACGGGAATCGATTATCAGATAACCCAACGAAAAAATTGACCCAAAATCTTAAAAGGGTTACCTGTCCGGTTAAGCAGTTTTGACGTTCACGTCCAAAGGACTCAATATTTTGAACTGAAATTTTGGCAGAAGGTAAATACACCATTCCTGTATCTTTTGGCGCTTAAATTTTATATGTACTCAGACTTTTATTTTTGAGACTCTGTTGAAATCGGAATAGTCCCTTTAAACTCCCAATGTTTCCTATTAATCAATGGGATTATGCTTCTATATGTGATACAAATCAACACATAAATAAATACAAGGTGAAAATCAAAGCCGTTTTACAAATGGTAACCAGTTATAATAATGTTGAACTCAAAAATTTAGAACAGGATATTTTAGAAAGTTTGTGCCATCATTGTATAGGTATAATATTTTATTTGCCTTTAGTACCTACATGGTAAGAGGATCATACATCGAGACTTAAAACCAGCCAACATATTTTTAACTGGAAAAGCTGATATTAAAATCGGTGATTTGGGTATAGCCAGGTAAGTATATATATATATATATATATATATATAGTTGACAAAATATCAACCCGAGTGTGTCTCATACCTTTACGCAAAATGTGAAAGATATACAAAGTTTGTGGACATTATTTTTGTCAGTTTAAATGAAACTTCAAATGTTTTTATAAGAATGGAAAACACAGCTTGGATGAGTTCCATGTGGTTCAAATCGGACCTTCCGTTTTGGAGTTACGTCACCCCCCCCCCCCCCACACACACACACACACACACACACCTTTTACGCAAAATGCGAAATATGAACACAGAGGTCACAATTTTTGTCCGATTGAGATGAAATGTTCTGGAGTTATTCCCCTTGTATTTTACGCAGATATCTTAAGGATCAAAAGATCATTGATGAGTTTGATTTTGGTGGGCATTGGATCCTTGTTCTCGAAATACTGAGGCGGATTCAAGGGGGGGGGGGGGCTGAAAGTGCCTTTTCTCAGACCCAAATATGTCCGTTCCCAACCAGTTGCAGGGATCCCAAATGACTCAAACCATCGATTCAAACACACCAGTCTGGTATAATTAATGCTTCCACTTTCAAACGAATTCTTGTTGTTTAGCTGACGGTGCCCTAATCCTATAGAGTGACTATAGACAGAAATCTTGTGCAATCGGCGGCGTATACACTTATGTCCATCACCGACGCGCATGGGTGCAACTTGATGTAGCATTGTTTCATGTGTGGACAGTACAAAGTACAAGTTACAAGGCTTAAATAGTGAAGTGGCTAGGGAATAGATTCGTCTTTTTTCCCATCATAATGCCTCGCTCGCCCTTGACAATATTATTTTCGAGCCGCATGTTCAACTGGCTTTTTTTGCTCGATTTTAAGGCTCATTTTCAACGATTTCCAAACGTTTGTATCAGCCAAAAAAAATCCCCTCTCAGCGGCGTGCCCCGTCTCCGCGGTCAGTGCCCTCATTTTGCGGCGCCCCCCCTTTTCAAAATTCCTAGATCCGCCCCTGAAATATGACCCCTGCTTTTTACACAAAATGATTTATGGAGTCGGTAGACCCTTCTGATCCTTAGTATATCTGTCCCAGCAAATACGCTACGGATAAAAAAATCTTGAATAAATTCGATTCTGGTGCATATCAAACCTTAAAGGCTCAATACCACTCTTGTAACCGAATAATATGTCCTAATCTTTATTCTGGTCAACAAATTGTAATATTTTACAATATTCCAATTAACTGATGATACAAATTTCATCTTAACACACCTAATTTTAAAAAATGGAAAAATTCAACTAAATGATTTGAAAAGCCTGACGTAAAGCTTTTCAAATGTGACTTAGATTTAAATATATTTTCGAACCCTCTGGACAAGTAAAATAAGATTTAATGGATAATTTACACAACAGGTATGACACTAACACATCTAGTACTTAGAATAAGGCTATTTTTTATTTTCTGGAGCCGTCAAGCCAGCAAGAGTGTTATTGTCCCTTTAATAATAATACAGCCTATGTTGTTAATTCAGGCTTATATTTACGTTTAATATAATGAACACTGTTGAAACACCATCTTACAACCTTTGTCAGCATTCTTATGACATACAGTACTATTATTATTAAATTATAACAGTTTTTAAATGATTTTCGATTTTCAAATTCAATGTGAAGAATTGAGACAATTATGAGAGGACAAATCCTATTGATTTTTCCTTTTCTCTCTCTGTCTCTTGTAAAATGTGGACGTATCTTACATGACAACCGCTTGTTTTTTTGTGTATTTTTTTTAAGTCTAACGCCACTCATTTCACTTTATTAGATAATAAATCGATATTATCGTGATACAGGGTTATGAAAGTGACAGAGCCACTACCGAAGACAATAATTGGTACTCCTGTTTACACGAGTCCAGAAATGTTTAATGGTCGTGGATACAATGGGAAGGTGAGTCGCGGTGGCTCAGTGGTCCTGGATTGACCGACAAAGTTCCTCAGAAATTTTCGGCGTGCTTTAGGCTTGACAGTGATGGAGGAGGGGAGGGGCTGCAATGAACCCTTGACATATGGAATCCAATAGCGAGGTGCATGTTGTCTTGATTAACCTGGTTGAACATTAAACCCTATTTCAACCATTCATTGAAGACCGTTGCTTACATTACATTACTGTAAAACACTGCTCTCTTTCTTAGGTTTCACTGGGGGTTGGATGGCCGAATGGTTAGCACGTGCGCACTGTATCATAAGGCTTGTCATTGAGTCAACTGGCGTGGTTTCGATTCCACGGCTGTACGTGACAAGGAATAGGGTCGCCTGTCCAACTTAGTGGGTTTTCTCCGGGTCCTCAGGTTTCCTCCCACTGCTAAAGACCCCTACGCGCAAGCGAATTATTGAAATAAAATTGAACCATATGTTAGTGCCGAAATGACCTAGTTTGTGTCGAGTGGACGTTAAACCCCATCTCTCTCATCAAGACACCACTGTCTTGTCCTACTAGTTTCAATCCATGGCTAGTCTGGAGGTCGCGGGTTCCCTCCCGGTGTTTGCCGGGAAAGTTAATCGGGATTATCCGGCGTGGTTTCCCTCCACAGTGGTGCAGGACGGAGGGGCCTGACAAGGTCAGCTGTCTAGTCGTTCGGATGAGACAAAAAAACCGAGGTCCCTTGTACTCATTAATTGGCGTACACGTAAAAGATCCCTTGACAGTTGAATTCGATATATAAAAGTAGGCCATAGCTCCGCTTTCCGTCCAAATTTTCCCTCATAGCACACTGTTAGCTCAATCGGATGAGAACAGTAGGACGTTAAACCCCATTTCATTTTATTTCAATCCATTAACAATGAAGTCAAGATGTTTATTTGAGAACATGTAGCAACTAAACGAGCAGACCTCACTCCACCATGGACCCGCCCCTTCTCAATCTGTCAATATTATTTTGTTTCCAGACAGATATCTGGAGTTTGGGTTGTGTTATATATGAATTGGCTACAAATAAGCTGGCAATTACTGCTTCACATCGTACTGGTATTGGCATGACCTTGAGTGAACCAGTAAGTAGAAAAGAAAATTATTATTTTTTTAAATGAAAAAGAAAATTATAATATTTTTAAACATGCATTATGCAGAAATGTTATCAAAGTTTTTAATTAGACATTAATTAACCCCTGATGGCATCGTTAGCCTGCGATATTTAGTGGATTTAAATGCGTTTTGTGATGGATGATTTAACGTAAAAATGCATAATCAAGACTTTGTTTTTTTTATCATACCAACGCTAGTTTAGACGATCGAGGCTAGCCTAAAATTTAATTGCTAATATCTCGGTTCAGAGTGAAGCAATTTGACTGAAAATTTCCGCATATTCTGTTTTCATTATCTATTTTTTAAACTATTATAGCGAGAACTGTCAGCTCTTTATATAATCTTACTTAATATCCCTTTAATGAAGAAGAAACGATATTTTATTCAATATAACTCCACATGATCATACAGTCTTAAGGATACGAAAACAAGCAACATGCGAATATCGCTTCCAGACATGATGGTTATTTTTAACGAAAAAGAAAAGTGATTAGTTTTTAATTAGAAATTTCAGCTTATCTTGAAATTTCACTGTTAAAAGAAAATTAAACAATTCCGGGGTTGTTTTATATTACCTCCCTTTTAATATGGAAGTAAGAAAGAATCCTATCCACATTCCAAATCTCTGGATTGCATATGACTAGATGTTAACGATACATTATGGGAGATTAGATAAAGAGCTGGCGGTTCTCACTATAATAGTTAAAAACTAGATAATGTAAAGGGAATTTGCTGAAAATTTCAGTCAAATTGATCCATTCTGAACCGGGAATTTAGCGATTGAATTTTCGGCCTAGCCTCGATCATCATTACTCGAGTTTGTACGTTAAAAAACATAGTCTCGATTATCCATTTCATAATTAAATCATGAATGGATGTCGAACAGCAAATCAGAACCTAATCCAATTAACATCGCAGGCTAGCGGTGACATCGAGAGTTGATTACGGTCTGGATAAGTTAATTAATGTCTAATTAATAATTTAGATAACATTTCAGGCCTACAGAAAGATCTGCTATATACAGATTTAGCTCTTGCATAATGTATGTTTAACTTTAAAGTTTGCGAATCCCCGGTTGTACGTGACAAAGAGTAGGGTCGCCTGTCCAACCTCGTGGGTTTTCTCCGGTTTCCTCCCACTGCTAAAGACCCCTACGCGCAAGCGAATTATTGAAATAAAATTAAACCATATGTTAGTCCCGAAATGACCTAGTTTGTGTCGAGTGGACGTTAAACTCCATTCCTCTCTCTCTCTCTCTTGACACTTATTTCTCCTAATACAGAACATAATAGGGTTTGATTTTTAACTTGCTCAGGATGTGATTCATTGACATTTATTCCACACACTTTCGGAAATAACATGGAACGGAGGCTTACTCATATATACCCGTCTTCATCAGTCCGTCAGTCCAATCGATGCAGGACGACTGAGGACGTTAAACCTAATTTCATTCCATATACGCATGAAAACCAGATCCAGATGCTAATATAATCCTGGCTGCAATTTTTAGCCGAGATAATTCTTATCTACGGCTGCAATTGATACACGCAAGTAAAATTAGGTTCATTTGAAAAATTTTCAACACATAGCATCATAGTTTGCATGGAAATAAGTGATTATGTTACAAATAGTGAAGAGTGGAACACAGAAATCTTAATTTTATCATACCGAACAGTTTTTTCTGTATTTTCGAGTGATATAATATGACGTAATTCTCGTACGGCGGCCATTTTAACTAAACAAAAATTTCGCATAGCAGTTGTGTTAAATCAAATCATATAATTATGCGGTAAGGTTTCACCTTTATTTCAATGAGAATTGGTTTATTATATGTTAACCTATGCTCAGTACAGTTTGGGATCAGTGTAATTGGAAATTAAGGGAGTTATAGGCCAGTAACTTTTTTGCAGTCAAATGGCTACAAAACTTGCGCAAATTAAGGCCTTAGGACGGTCCACTACTGTGACTAGAGTAAGACGTAAGACATCAGTAGTGGAACCATTTCTAATATATATGACCCCAGTATACCTAGAAATGGTTCCACTACTGATGTCTTCCGCCTTACTCCAGCCACAGTAGTGGCTTGTCCTACAGAGTTCCTTTGCGCAAGTTTTTTTTAGTGAAATCACTACAAAAAGATTACTGGCCTATAGCTCCCTTAATTTACACATAAACTGACTCAAAACAGTAGTGCACCTAGCTTAACATATAATAAATCAATTCCTATTGAAATAAAGGTGAAGCCTTACCGCATAATTATATGATTTGATGAAACCCAACTGCTACGCGAAATTTCAACTGGCTGGTGTCGGGCGGCTTGTGTAAAACGTCATTACAAGAAACATCGCTATGCAAATGTAGAACGCATAACCACAAAGAAAAACTGTTCGGTAACTATTTTAGTGATCCAGTCTTCACTATTTGTCATAGAATTACCAATTCCAATACAAACTGTAATGATATGTGTTGACAATTGTGCGTTTGAACCTATTTGAACTTGCGTAAGGATTCTTAGACTGTATCAATTGTAACGTTAACACACAGTTTAACGTTACAAGTATAGTAACTACAGTATTATGGAGCCGAATCGTTGTCATATTAAGAGAAAATATAGTAGTTAAAATTGACAAATTATCATAGTCAAAATGGTAAAAATGGTCATTTTCGAGATTTTTTACCTTTAAATATCACATAACACAAAATCACTATATTAGTATCAAAACAAACCAAAAAAATCTAGTTATGTTTTTTCACTTTCTAATTTTCGCCTTTGCAAATTCACTCTAACTTTTTCATCTTTGCATTTTTCAACTATCAGAATTTCTCCATTGTAATTTCCACCACTAAAATTTCTCCAATCGAACGGACAGAGGGCGTGGTTCCGGGTACAGCCGAAGTTGACGTCATAAGACATCAGTATTTATCGTTTCGGCTAAAATTACTACTCCATTGGGTTATTCTTAAGAATTGTCCGATTTTATTGGGGTTTTTTTGGGGTTTTTTTTGGAGAAATGAAATAAATTCATTGTCATGTCGAACCACTTTTTGTTTAATGAGTTACATCATCGAACCTTGAGGTTGGCTCCATTGTCTTAATGGACCGGATGAATCTTTGACAGCATATCGACATGGATGTGAGCGAATTTCTGGCGTTATATCTGAAAAAAGGTGAAACTAAAAAAGAGGTGCCTGGCTGCCTTAATCAATTTAAAAAAAAGCTTTACAGTTATTAGACGATGTAATAAATTGCAAACAAGATAAATAGGGCATGGTAGAGAGTATCATCTTTCGCCAGGAAGAGTTAATCCGCCAAAGTTATTTATTCCACAAGGACAGTTACAATATTTAGTTGATAAAGATCTGTAATGTGGGAGTTAAATAATGCGAAACTAGAAACAAAAGTTATATTAATTAAAATACAAGGCGGGCCTAATTAGGCCTATACGTACCTTTCCGACAAGACTCAAGAGTTAAAAAAAAAACCCTTATATTATTGACGGTCGGGTGGTAACATGTTAGTAATAGTTATTTAATTTTGATCATTAGCATTTTATACTTTTGCAAAGCTGAATATTTTTTTTTAAAACAAGTATCCGGTAACCAGTATGTAGGCCTAATAAGTTTTATGTGGTCATCTTTTGATGTTGGCGTACAAGTACTTCAAATAAAGTACACCTCTATGGTACCTACAACTAAACAATTACCTACAAATAACATATTACGTTAAATATTGTTTTATATAATTAATTAATCACCAGGTGTTTTTATAAGTCAAAATCCAGTAGGCCTACGCCGAATCCATTCACTTGATTTGACATGCTTATTGTTTGAAATATATGTGTAGCCTATATTGTGTGTCGTGTCCACGGGTTTGTATTGTGTAATTGTTTATGTGTGATGCGGTCCTCCTGCTCTTACTATTCTCTAAGCTAACCGAAGAACTCCAGATGCATCAGCGGCTTATATCAACTTAGATTTATGACGTCGTGTGCCCATAGTCCCTATCAGGAAGCATTAATCTTAGTCCAGACGATAAAAACAGATGAGTTATGACGTCATCTTCGGCCGAACTCGGAAACACGCCCCTTTCCTTATATGGTCAGTTAGATTGGAGAAATTGTGATAGTCGAAAATGCAATGAAGAAAATCTGATAGTTGAAAATGCAAAGATGAAAAATTTACAGTGAATTTGCAAAGGCGAAAAGTAGAGAGGGAAAAAAACAAAACTAGATTTTTAGTTTGTTAATTTTTGTCGAGCTATTTTGTTTTATGGTAAATATCCATTAAAATGTATTAAGTGTTATATGATTTTTACATGTGAAAAATCTCGAAAATGGCCATTTTTACTATGATAATTTTGCAATTTTAACCATGATATTTTCTCTTAATATGGCAACGATTCGGCTCCATACAGTATACCCAGTTGAGTAAAACAGAACGATACCACTGGGGAGGAGGAAGATACTAAAAGAAGAGAAACAAATTTGTACGTGCCTGTTCTATAGGATCATTGTACTTTTGTAACAAAAAGTGTTTGAAATAGTTTTATTTTACGTCCGCTATATCGCTAACAAATTGTAAAAATACCGGATTCACCCAACAAATATGACCTAGTTATGAAATAATCCCATAGTTTTTTCCCGAAAACTTTCTGAACGCGATACAGTTTTTAACTGATTTATTTCAAGTTTGGTGTGAGAACGAACCCTTGCGATGTTCACTCTTCTCTGTTGGATGACAACCCGCGGGTTTTTTTTTTTTTTTTACCGTTTTTGTCTGTCAGTAATTTAAATAATTAAAATACAGGCTTGAATTGAAGTAGACAGATTACCTACACGTAGTCTGTCTGTGGGCAGAATCATTTTTGTAAGGAAATTTAAAAAAACCTATTTACATTAATTTTAATAGCCATCAAACCTACCAGACACATACAGTCAAGAATTGTGTAGTGTTACCTTAGCTATGCTGTGTAAAGATCCAGACTCTCGGCTAAACGCACAAGATATCATCAGTAGGGAGCCAGTAAAAAGTTATCTTCGAGAACCTTATCTTGTAAGTACTTTTGGACGATATCTATAACCATAGTTTACAATGTATTTTGTTTCAGTAGATAAGCATAATGTGTTTATAAATAGAGACTTGGTAAGCGGATTTTTTCCCCATCCGTATCACGTATCCGTATCGTCACGTGATACGTTGGGTCAATGTAGTTTTAGAGTTTTGGCATATTTTCGCGCCGCGTATAACGTATGAATAGCTGAGCTGAGCTTAGTTCTATTACAGCAAGATCACTATCAGTACCGGTACTAGTCATGTGCCTTGCCTACAAATTACTGGAGGGAGTCGATGGGCTATTAAAACAAAATTAATGTCGGATCTTACTAAAAATCTTTTGACATCGACTCGAAAGCAATTTTTGGTTTCACTAATGTACCATTTCAAAAAGTTTATACCCGGCCTTTACCTTAATAGAATCACAGCACTTACAGATTTGCAAGGTGCACTACCTGGGGTATCTCACGGAGAGAAAAAACGGCGAAAGAAAAGCGTCTAACCTTTCTCTTCTATAATACATGAGCGGGTATTGTTTTTAATAAAAGCATTGTTTTTAATAAGAACATGTTTCATAGTAAATATTATAGGATTTAGCACCAAATAGGAAGAAAAATAAAGAAGATTAAAACATTTGAAAAATATGAAGACAAAACCCCAAAGTTAATCAGTGAAGATAGTTGACAATTAATCACTGCTTACCTTTTATTATGCACTTCTTATTGTATTGCAGCCACAGCCAGAGTTCGAATCTCTGAAATCAACAAGACTCATTTAATTTTGGGCCAAAACAACCGATTAAGACTTCTGCGGAAATGTATCGTACAGATATTGGTGTGCCAAAAGACGTCCTCTCCACACAAAATATGGATAGCGACCAAATAACTGAAGCTCATGTAGCTTTCTCAGACAATTAATCAATGAGTGTACATGTATTAAATTGAATTTAAAGGAGCTAAACCGCTAATATTTTGGATCTAGAAATTGACACAAATGGGTCGCAACGCATATAATAATGTACTGTGAATGTATATAAACTGATTTACATTCAATCGTTTCTGTTTTTACTGCAATTTCTAATCAGTTATGTTCGGCGAAATACTCCAGAAGTCTCAATCGAATGGCAGTCTCTAGCGCCTGGTTATTCCAATCTACACCGATAGTATTTATTGCGCATGCTCTCCAGATAAGAATATAGCGTCACCGATTGACATGACTTGTGGAATATATCTAGCCCCTTTCTACGAGTCCCTTGTTAAAAAAGACGCTGAAATGCACCATGGTACACGATTCGTGTAACCAACAGTAAAATGTTTATTTTGTCTTAATTATTGGATATCAGAAGCCCATCTTTTCCCCATAAGGTTACAACATCAATGTTGATTTAATTTGACAAATAATTCGTATTTTCAATGTCAAAGACTTTGGATGATATTGAGTAAAAGCGACTTAGCTACTCTACCTTTGACGATTTGTAACTAGGATTGCAATAGAATTCATTTGCCTCGGATCTTATAGATGCTACATCGCAATTTATATCTGATTTGATGAATTCTAAAATATATGTTTATATCTATGGAAGGGTATCGCTGCCAACATAGGCGTAGGAGCCTGGGGGGTCTGCAGCCCTCATCCCACTCTCCAGATTCGGTGAACCATCCAATTTTCGGGCAAAGTATTTCCGTTTTTTGTGCACAAACATCAGATAAGGAGACCATATATCATTGAAATATAATTGTAAAATGAAATGGCTCGCGGTTTACATATTGAACACTATACCATTTGTGGAAAACATATTTTAGTTAATGATTAATTCAATCTGAAATTGTTTGGACACATCAAATGCTCTGCTAATTCGAATGACTATTTGTAACAAGTACATGTACAAAGTCCCAATACTTATAATGATAAAGAACAAAATTCCTCTAAGGCCAAAGTTAAATATAAAACGTCGAATATAAAGTTGTCAGCCGTGGTGCAGGATGGAGGGCCTGGGACGCTAGCAACGGAGAATGTGTAGTCGTTCGAATGGGACGAGAAAGATCATCTGAACGAAAACCCAAGGTCCCGTGTTCACATTGGCGTGCAATCCAAAGAACCACTGACAGTTGGAATTTCATATAAGAGATATCGTAGTGCCATCATTTTTATTGTCGTGAACAAAATTGATGGGCCTTTTCAAATCAGATTGAATCTACTGTAAGCCATGAGATTATCTATAGTTGCAGACAGGGGCGGATTGGGGCCGGGAACCGGCCCGGGCTCCCGTATCGGAGCGGCCCCTTTTACTGACCCCAGAGCCCGAATGGAAAATTTTGAAAAATGAACCCCAAATATGCGATTTGGTGGCATATCTGATTATAACCTCTGTCAAATAATATATCTCATAAATCGATTAATTTAGGCCAAAACCACGACCTACAAGTAATTACAACCATCAACCTGTGAAATTATCATATCGTCATATTATTAATTAAATTATCACTGTATCGTCAAGAGTCAAGAGAATTTAACTGGTTAAAAAATGTGAATAGCTGAGAAAATTTTGACCATTTGATTAACCAGTTAGGAATATTGAATAAGTAGGAATATTTTCATTGAAAAATGACCCATTTTTGTTGCCGGGAGCGCTAGCTGATTCCTCCTGTGATGAAGGCCACGAGACACATTGGTACAGAGTGACGGAAGTGAAATTCATAAAAGCTGCTTTTTTTGAATTTTGGATTTGTTGTTCCAGGTAAATTATTTTACCTTGACTCCGAACTTGAACATTTGACACATTACATATTGATTAATCGAACATAGCATTAGTTCAGATAATGAATATTCGAGTATAAGGCCACACAAATTTAATTATGAGAATTGCGTTATCCTTGACATTTTTGTCAGAAGCGGCGGGCGGAAATAAAAATAAAATTTGATCTTGGACGCAAAATATAGCTTCCACAACAGTGTCGGGTGAATCCGATGAAATTCGGAATCCCCATTGCAGGATTTCGGATGAAATTCGGAATCCCCATCGCAGGATTCCGAATTCCGGCCCACTCCCAGCATACCCGGCCAGAAAGTCTATTATACCAGCCCATTCGTGACTTCAGTGATGGCGTGGCGGCCCGTTAATGCCACCGGCCACATACAACATGATCGGTCTAATACCCCCCCCCCCCCCATATAATGTTCAGCAAAAAAGGTTTTTTTAGACGAATTGGACAAAATTATTTTTTTCATTTCCGACCGGCACTTCGGGCGATTGCCCAATCCCCCCCTGGTTGGAGAGAGAGAGAGAGAGAAATAGGGTTTAACGTCCACTAGGTCATTTCGGCACTAACATATGGTTTAATTTTATTTCAATAATTCGCTTGCACATAGGGGTCTTTAGCAGTGGGAGGAAAGCGGAGGACCCCGAGAAAACCCACGAGGTTGGACAGGCAACCCTACTCTTTGTCACGTACAACCGGGGATTCGAAACCACGCCAGTTGACTCAATGACAGACCGTATAATACAGCACGCACGTTCT
The DNA here is from genome assembly GCF_932274485.2 of Patella vulgata. Lineage (NCBI taxonomy): Eukaryota > Metazoa > Mollusca > Gastropoda > Patellidae > Patella > Patella vulgata. The sequence goes on from NC_065887.2 coordinate 4,402,130, forward strand.
TACCATTCGGCCCCCCCCCCCCCTCATTCATCTATGAGTGGTATTTTGATTTTGTTTTCTTAGGCAACCTCTACACAGGCCGATATAAATGGGATATGGCCATCAAAGCCAGGGTCATCCATAATAAAAGTAGTAACTATCTGACGTCGAACTAGATTAATTAACGAATGAACCTAATCAGATTTGAAACAGGCCCATCAATTTTGTTCACGATAAATAAAAATGATGACGTCGAGTTACTCTATTATGTTAATATGTTGTATTTTTAGAACAATCGTCCGTGGTTGGCGGTCAATACAAAGGAATCAGCGGTCTTATATTATATGGAAATGTTGAAGATTTTATGTTTGTGCAAATGTAATAGTCCCTATTCTGAATTGTGTTAATAATATCTTGTATTTTGAGAACAATCGGGGGTCGTCGGTGACCGCCCCCCCCCACCCCCCGCTCTTTGTCAACGCGATAGAAGCTTGTTTATGATAAGACGAGGATCCATATTTCTTTTCCTCAAAATCGAATTTATAGAGTTATGCCCCTTTTAGAAAAAACCTATCAATGCTGCATTTGAGAATTTGACAAGATCAAATTTAAGAATTTGAGTAAAGACCTTGCCCTGGAATATTTCTATGATACTACTGAGTTGGATAAAATCTAAATTAACCTATTTAATCATGTGGATAGCTATCTGATTGAAATTAATTTGTTTTATATGACATATTTTGATCTACGCCACAAGAATTAACCGTTTGGACACGAGAGGCGGGGTGCAACGATGTAGTATCTTAATACAAGCGGTCTGTGTACGTCCAGATAACCACTGCTGGTACAACAAGGGGGAGTATTGCGCATTGGAGAAACCCAACACTTTTTATTGGCCACAATGCGAGCAACCTGTTCTCTAGCTGCGACCTTCATCCTTTACTTTCAGACTCATATACCGGCTGTCAGACGTTTAGGAACATGAATTTTTAGTCAAAAGCTTAAGAAACATTTTTTCAGACTTTATTTTGATTTCTTTTTTTAAGCACCATAATTACAGTTAACTAATAGAATCTATCCCAATACACATAATCAAGGATGACAATATCATTCCCAATATTCCCTTCAAGGATGACAATATCAATATACATTCCCAATATTCCCTTCAAGGCTGATAATACCAATACACATTAATATTCCCTTAAAAGGATGATACAATATACACTGCCTCCATTCACACCAATAACAGATATTATCCAATATATATGTCTATCAAATTGGTTTCCTAAAAAATAATCATGGTCAAGAACCCTTTAACATTGTCTTTTAATAACCTACCTTTGGCTTTGGATGAAAACATAATTTAGATTGAAATGTATCCAGATTTTTAATCCTTAATAAATTAATACTCCAACAATTAAAAGAGTAATATTAGCACCATTAATATAATACTGATTATCACAGTAGTTCCTGGTAGAATAATATTAAGAGTCAGGAGAATATAGGGTAGTATTAGCACCATTAATATAATACTGATTATCACAGTAGTTCCTGGTAGAATAATAGATTTAAACCACTCCTTTTCTTACAATTACAGGTTTCTCTCAGGGTTCCCGCGGCTTCGTCAAACATTTTTTCAAGGATATTCAAGGATAAATATACGTCAAATTCAAGGATTTTCAAGGACATTTTTTAGCCTAAAGTTACAATTTTTCATCTTAAAAATAACCGAAACATTACCAACTATTGTTATAATCTTATATTTAAAAGGAATTGAAGACATTTGAAACAAAATTAAGGATCTCAACTGAAATTCAAGGATATTTTCCTATTTCCGCGAAATTCAAGGATATTCAAGACCTTGAAAATGAAATTTTAAATTTAAGGATATTCAAGGATTTTCAAGGACCGCGGGAACCCTGTCTCTATGTCTGTCATCATTATAACACCAGTTCCTTTAATAATCCAAGTTTTCCTCTCAATTCTCCCCCGTTTTGATTTGCCATTTAGTAATTTTTTTCACCACTATTAAATATTTACAGTGATAATTACTGAGATTGATTTTAATCAAATGAAATAATAAAATCATCATTTCTTATACTTTCTATTTGATTTAATTTATGATAAGCTTTATAGTTGTGTATAATGCTATTTATACACACACACACAGTTACCTATGTATAGAATTCCTCTCCATACAATATACACGTACACTATAGAATATGCCTGCATACAATATACAGGTACACTATAGAATTCCACTCCATACAATATACAGGTACACTACTCTTTACATGTATAGAATTCCACTCCATACTAAGATTCCTCCCCTGGTAGTCAACTTGCTTCCTGTTTAACAATGACTGATATACAGACAACATCTAACAACTTTAACCCTATAACAGTATATCAGTACTTCTCTTCCTGCTCAATGTAAATCATCATCGAAACAAACTGTTAGATTTCATTTTTTTACTGAGAGGTTTTGGGGCAGACATCCAGGCAGGTAATTTACGTTTTGAGGATTGTGTAGATGAATCGAATGATTGTGATTTCTGTAAGGTGTGTGATCCCTGTAATATACAATACAATAGATATACACACAGCTATCACTAAAACAACTGTTGCCATGGTAGTCAGGGTTCTCCCACACGGCTATCACTATGACAACTGTAGCCACGGTAGTCACTCCTCACAGTGTTTTCTTACAGCTTCCATCAACCGTACTCAGAGAAGAGATTTGATTGGACAAGATAGGGTTTAATGGTCACTCAACATAAACTAGGTCATTTCGGGACTAACAAATGGTTCAATTTTATTTCAATAAGTCTCTTGCGCGTAGGGGTCTTTAGCAGTGGGAGGAAACCGGAGGACCGGGTGAAAACCCACGAGGTTGGACAGGCGACCCTACTCCTTGTCACGTACAACCAGGGAATCGAAACCCCTTCAGTTGACTCAATGACAAACCGTATGATACAGCGCGCGCATGCTAACCATTCGCCCATCCACCCCCCCCCCATCAAAACAAGAGACCTCGACTATAGCGCCATTGTAGTCAGTCCAGCACAGACTGATGATAACGCTCGTTTGTCAAGTGCGGTGGTTTCGAATCCCCGGTTGTACGTGACAAGGAGTAGGGTCGCCTGTCCAACCTCGTGGGTTTTCTCCGGTTTCCTCCCACTGCTAAAGACCCCTATGCGCAAGCGAATTATTGAAATAAAATTAAAACCATATGTTAGTCCCGAAATGACCTGGTTTGTGTCGAGTGGACGTTAAACCCCATTTCTCTCTCTCTCTTTGTCAAGTGTGTAGTTAGTCAGATGGGACAAAAATTAAAATATTATAGGATCAGTAGTTTTATTTATAAAGATGGCCACATATTTTTTGTAAATACAGAGCGTAAAAGAACCGTTTTTGGACTGACATTCCTCTCAGAGATTCAACTTTGACATAGTTTGTATGAGATTAACACTCCCTCAATTAATGATCAGCCATTTTTATAGAATATAACCAACCTCAAATTCACTTTGACTTGATTCACCTTTAACAGCATCAATGGTAACAACACTCTGTCTATCTGATGTAGGAGGACTAGTCAGGGCAGGACATAGAGTTAAGTCCCCTGAATCGTTGACAAACTGTCCATATTGTTTGGTCATGTGAGATATAACAACCTTTATATGGTTATATTGTATATGGTCGGGTAAAACGTCTTTTATTTTAGAAATACTGGATATCACTGAAAATATACAAAATACTGGATTTCACTGAAAATATACAAAAACTGGATTTCACTGAAAATATACAAATACTGGATATCACTGAAAATACACAAATAGTGGATTTCACTGAAAATACACAAATACAGGATATCACTGAAAATACACAAATACTGGATAACATTGAAAATAAGCAAATACTGGATATCACTGAAAATACTGGATATCACTGAAAATATACAAAATATTGGATAACACTGAAAATATACAAAATACTGGATAACATTGAAAATATACAAAATACTGGATAACATTGTAAATAAACAAATACGGGATATCACTGAAAATACACAAATACAGGATATCACTGAAGATACACAAAATAAATTCTTGAAATAAAATTGAACCATGTTATTCCCAAAATGACCTAGCTTGTGTCGAGTGGTTTAGGGTATTACAATGAATTTCAAAAAGTCAGATGTTCCAAGACAATATTCCTGCTCATTTAGGTAGTACCTTAGTATTTTTCGACTCTCTCTCTCTCTCTCCCCCCACCCTCTCTCCCATCTCTAGCTCTCCCCCCTTTCTTCTTTCTCTCCATCTCTCCCATAATATAGATAATACATCATCATTTTAGTCTATCATGTGAGCAACTGGAATTTTAGGGGTTGTTAAACAATGATAGCCAATATATTGACAGAAACACAAATAAACAAATCCTCGGTCAAAAGGGTGTATCTCGGGAAATTAATCAAATACATTTTTTTGCATTTTTAAAATTTCCCAATTATTTCTGTCTAAGCTGTGACGTATCTGTACGCCAATTAGAACTGTTCTGGGTATCATGTGTCCAAATGTTGTATCTTGATATGTGGAAGTTTTGAAATACAAAAGGTTCTATTTCTTAATCTTTAGAAATTCTTAGATACACCCTTTTGACAATTCACCGACGAAATGCCGTTTAGAATGCAAGTGGTGTGATATATATGAATATTTACCAGAATTTATAGGTGGTTCTCGTATAGTTTTAGTAACGAGTTGGAGTATACTCGATGTAACACCTAGTTTATCTATTTCTACAGGTAAACCAATCTTTAAACAATCACTCAGGTGAGATATTATGGTTGATGTTTTAAAACCTCTTAATGATGCAATCTCTTCCTGAAAATATAAACAAAAACATTATTATTCATCATTTTCATAACTTAAACCTACATTATGCAAGAGCTAAATCTGCCTACTGCAGGTCTTTCATTAGGCCTGAAATCTTATTTAAATTATCAATTAGACATTAATTAACCTATCCAGGCCATAATCAACTCTCGATGCCATCGTTAGCCTGTGATGTTTATTGGATTAGGTTCCGATTTGCTGTTTGACTTCCATTCATGATTTAATCATGAAATGGATAATCGAGACTATGTTTATTATTGTACCGACTTTAGTAATGATGATCGCGGCTAGGCTGAAAATTCAATCACAGCTAGGCTGAAAATTCAATCGTTAAAATCTCAGTTCAGAGTGAATCAATTTGATTAAAATTTTCAGCAAATGCCCTTTACATTATGTAGTTTTTAACTATTATAGTGAGAACTACCAGCTCCTTATCTAATCTCCTATAATGTATCTTTAATAATTAGTGATATATTACAAACAGAAATATTATCATTTGGTCATTTTCATAACTCAACAAACAGTAACAATCTCTTGATGAAAATATATTAACAACAAAATGAAATGTGTTTTAATGTCGTAATTTTCTTGGTCAAGTTCGTTGAGAGGGAAATTTTGTCCCTGACAGGGGCATTTATACACTTCTTCGAATTCCAATTGTCAATGGTTCTTTCACGTGCACAACAATGAGTCACAAATGGTCCTTACTTTTTTGTCCCACCCAAATGACTAGTCATGGTTAAATCAGAATGAAACATCCAAAGAAACTTCCTTGACCTACATCAGGAATCAACCCGCCCAGGAGAGAGAGAAATGAAATGAAATGGGGTTTAACGTCCTACTGTGCTGCTCCTAACCTGGGCTAATGTGCTGCTCCTAACCTGGGCTAATGTGCTGCTCCTAACCTGGGCTAATGAAGACGGGCATATGCCATACAGTGTGCTATGAGGGAAATTTTGCCCGGGCAGCGGCGCTAAGGCCTACTCTTATATCAAATTCCAACTGCCAAGAGATCTTTTACGTGCACGCCAATGTATACACGGGACCTCGGTTTTTCGTGCCATCCAAACAACTAGACAGCTGTCCTTGTCAGGCCCTCCATCCTGCATCACTGACAAGGGGAAACCACGCCGGAAAATCTGAATGAACTTTCTCGGCTAATGCAGGGATGGAACACCCAACCTCCAGGCTAGTGAGCCAGCGTCTTACCTACTTGATCCCCAGAGAGAGAGAGAGAGAGAGATTGTGTATACATATGTTTGATATCAGGATATTATCTTTACAAATACTCACCACAGATTTGTGATGTTGATGAAACATCATAAAAGAATTTCTCTGTGTTTCTGTTAATTCACCAAGTTTAGACTGTAACTGACTTTCATTCTATGTAAATATCAAACAGAGATTTATAAAATCACATTTATACAGATAGAAAATAAAATGAAAGGCAATGGGGTTTAACCTCCTACTGTCACGTGTAAGCTGATACCGTTGACTAATGAAACTAGGCCTTTTAGTAATGACAATTTTTGTCATTAAATCATATAAGTGGTCAGTATTCTAAACCTGTTTAGTATGTATAGAAAGTGGTTAGAAACTATACAGTTGTCATTAATTAGCAAGTGTGTAACTAGCTGTAAAAAAGTAACTATTTATAACAACCATCACTATTAAATACACAAACCTGGACAATAGTGGTGTATATCATTCAATAGTCACAGTTTTAACACCTTAGTCACAAAACACCTACTTAATGACTACTGCCTGATTACTAACAATTTTAACTAACTAATACACATTATGTATATAAACCGACGACTTTGATCTATTAGTGTCATATATTTTCATTTATAACAGTTATTTGTTGCTTAGTCTACGATATCAACGTTACAGTGTCTCTTGCTGGCACTGAGCTAATAAAGACGGGCATACACTATAAAATGTGCTATGAGGGAAATTTCATGTAAATCTATGAGAACTTTAGCTGCTAATATGAATCTGAAAATCTGAATTGTCAAACTTCGATGTTACCATGAGTAAGATTAGCATATTAATATTGATCTTCTCCGTTGACTTCACGGAGAAGAATATATTTCAGTAGCCATGAAAGAAAGTGGAGCGTTCTATCTATTCTAGTAGAAATATTAAGCAAACTCCCAAATCTGTTGTTAGGAGGTAAGGGAAATAACTCTCATATTACAAAACAACAAACCATGATGAAATACTTACTAATCCTGAATCGGAGCACAATTTAATCTGGAATAAACAGATCATAAATTAATATCTTCCAAGCAACACAATAATCAAGAGAAAATTGAATATCATTTAAATGTATGATAAAGATACATTAGTTAAGATTTTGATAAAAAGTTGGTCATATACTTGCTATAATAATTCAAAAATAGATAATGAAAAAAGAAAATATTGAAAATTTCATTCAAATTACTTCATTCTCAGACAAGTTATCATTGTTTGCAGTTTCGACAAGATATGTGCACAGTGGTAACCACGGCACTGGTATAATCGGGACTTAACCTCGCTTTCCCATTTTTAAATTAAATTTTTAAATGGTGAACCATTTTAATCTAGTTAAAATCTCGAGTATTCGATGCCATTGAGAGTCGATTATGGTCTTGTTTTGTTAATAAATGTCTAATTAATAGTTTATATAACATTTCAGGCCTAAAGAAAGACCTCCAATAGGCAGATTTAGCTCTTGCATAATGTATATTAATAAAAACTCTGAATGTAAGTTTATTATTTGTGTTAGCTGGTAGATTTAGGTACACTAGTCTGGGGGCTCATTGCGTGCGTGCGTGCGTCGGGGCGTGGGAGGAAAATGGGAAGAAAACCAAACCCAATTTGTTGTCTGAAAGATAATTGAATAGTTTCATGGTTGGACTGGGGGCCGCGTCACAAAGCCTGCCAAACTTTTCCCCAGTAACATTTACCAATACAGCATATATATCCCGCGAGCTACGTATTATGTACAATGCATCCATCAGTTTTATTTGTTTCCATGTTCCAGCGAAATTTATGAAAACTTTTAATCACGTCGTCAGATACGTGATTTCCGGTCACAGATTAACGACGGTATTCCCACATTGTGATTCCCGGAAATTCACGTGGCCTGTAGGCTGGAGTCCAACCATGTATAACAATCGTTGTTAAACTAGATCGGGGAGCTTTCGATTTGACAGTTTTTACGTATTTTTTAAACAGGTTCCAAAGTGTTTTGGTTCTGTTATGCAAGATCTTTATCGACGTTACAAAGATGATGTGAGAGATTGGCGTGAGGTGCACGGAACTGTGGTTAACCCATTAGAAACATCAACACTGATTGGTTAATCAAATGGCTGACGCCATAGGGTCAAAAGCCATTCGAATGACCCCCGACACAAACGGTCAGATCTTCATGTAGTAGAGAGAGAAAAATGGGGTTTAACATCCACTCGACACAAACTAGGTCATTTCGGGACTAACATATGGTTTAATTTTATTTACATAATTCGCTTGCGCGTAGGGGTCTTTAGCAGTGTGAGGAAACCTGAGGACGCGGAGAAAACCCACGAGGTTGGACAGGCGACCCTACTCCTTGTCACGTACAACCGGGGATTCGAAACCACGCCAGTTGACTCAATGACAGACTTTATGATACCGCGCGTCCACGCTAACCATTCAGCCATCCAACCCCCCCTTCATGTAGTAGAGGCCAACGACATATAGATGTTTATTTTAATCATATTGTGTAATGTTGAGATAAATGTGAAGATTATAAACAGTCATCTTGAGTAATAATGACAAAATAAAAACACAAAAACCTCCATCAGGTATCTTCGAGAGAGGAAGAGAGAATGGGATTTAACGTCCACTCGACACAAACTAGGTCATTTTGGGACTAACATATGGTTCAATTTTATTTCAATAAAAACACAAAAACCTCCATCAGGTATCTTCGAGAGAGGAAGAGAGAATGGGATTTAACGTCCACTCGACACAAACTAGGTCATTTTGGGACTAACATATGGTTCAATTTTATTTCAATAATTTGCTTGCACGTAGGAGTCTTTAGCTGTGGGAGGAAACCCATGAGATAGGACAGGCGACCCTACTCCTTGCAATGTACAACCGGGGAATCAAAACCACGGCAGCTGACTGAATGACAGACCTTGATATACAACGCACACATGCTAACAATACGGCCATTCAACCTCAATCATATACCTTCGACAATCATACTTTCAAAAACATGAGATGAATTTGGTGATCCTTTGACAAAATAAAAACACAAAAGCAAGGACCTCCATCCTACAACAGATTTTTTTATATGGCCTTAAAATTATTTTAAGTCTACTCACCTTATCAAGACTCACATCAGGAAATTCATCCATCTTTAATTCATGTTCCTCACAAAAACTTGACAACAATTTCAAAAATGTTTCTCCAAATTTCTTTACTTTAGCTTCTGGGAAATCTTCTATTCGTAACAGACTAGCTTTATTACTTGGCCTGAAATTAATCATAGCAAAGGGAAATTAATATTTCATATTGTGTATCTGAAATAGAATAGGACCTCCAGTTACAAGAAGCTGAAGCATAATCAATCCTGATAAATGTACCTAACATATCATAAATGATACTGGATAATCATACATTCCTATCAACAACATGAGATAAATGATACTGGATAATCATATATTCCTATAAACAATATGAGATACTGGATAATCATACATTCATATAAACAACATGATGAGATAAATGTGATATGAGAATTCATTTAGTCCAGTAATGATCCTTCAACAAAATATAAACCTTATAATGGGATGTTTAGCTCAGTAATGATCCTTCAACAAAATAAAAACCTGGCTCCCACATCCGATTGTGTGAGAATATTGTTTTTTATATGATTTATTTGTTGTTTTACCTGATTCTAGCAAAGTCTATCAGAACTTTATTACTAGCAATATTATGTGGGGTGAAACCAGTCTCCTGGGAGATTTCATTTCTTTCTTTTATCAACTTCAGATATAAATCATTCTAAAATACAAATAATCACATTATAAATATATTATCAGGAAAAAACTAGCTCTATTCATCGATACAGAATTATAAGTTAGGTTGCCAGGCAACGAAACGTACAACCCCAGCAGCTAAGTCGTCTGGACTGTCAACAAGTGCATATAAAATTAAAGTCAATCGGATGTGAACTGTAGCCTCTAGAGTGTCCACAAGATATTTCAAAGCGATCAAGGGCCACAACTCTGTCAGTAATTATCGGAAATCGCTGAAAATCAAAAGGCTTCTTCATCTCATGACCTTAAAGGACAATATTGGTGTCAGTCACAATACACTTCTCTTCTTGCTATTGTGATGTTGTTACCGCAATCTGATTAAAATACAGATCTATATTTCGTTTCGTTATTTTTTATACTTTCGATGGCCTACACTACATGTAGATCTGACAAGTTATAGCAATAGGTCACGTCAGGGGTCAAAAGACCAACTTATGACCCTATGATGTCAGACATTTGATTAACCAATCAGCATTGATGTTACTAGTGGATTACCCACAGTTACGTGCAAAACACGCCTAAAGCTTGCCGTTTCATTGGCTTATGCCTGACACCATTCAGAACACGAGTTAAATAACAACTCTTCCAGATCCAAGTGTAGTAAAGACAAGTAAAACAAAATTTTGAGCTATAAAAACGAAACGAAATAGGATCTCTGTTTTAACCAGATTGTTGTTACCATGAGGTAAGCCTATTTCATTGCGACTGCAATGAATTGTTGATGACTGTATCTTGGAGAAACCTTGCCGGAAACCATGTGATTATTCTAGATGCTACATAGTACAAACAAACAGTATCTTATAACTGTATACAGAGTTTACGATCAAGGGACAGTCTAAAGTGACCGAGACATTTGCAAGGGTTGTTGATGATTATTGTGAGGAATGATGACTATAGGGGAATAATTATAGGCATGGTTTTTGCCATGCCATTTTTCTTTTCTAAAAAGGTACAGACCCTAAATACAAGGACTTGAGGGGGAGAGAAAAATATATATAAACATATCTTGTCAAAATATATACGGCAAGTCAATTTGGGGCAATAATTAAAGTGTTATTTGATAAATTCAGGCATTATGTATTAAGACAAAATGTTGGCCAAAGTTTTGGCTTCAACATGGACATTGAATAAGCTAAACCAGCGGCTGCCAGGCAGAATACGCCCACATTTTCGAGAGATGGATAGAGAACAAGCTAAAAAGAAAGTGATTTTTCCTACAATCAAGGGCCATAATTCAGGAAATTACAATTCGATATGCGCAAATATCGAAAGGAACCGAAATCTTTGGGTTATAAACTTACATTTCAAGTTTCAACAAAATCAGATAAAAAGTGTGACCTCTATAGGGTCTACAACCTTGATATACCATGTTTTTACGCTATTTGAGAACGAAGGGCGGCCATTTTGTCTGTCAATTTTGGGCTGAATTTCACGAAATTCGAACTCAGCCGTCCCTAGGGTGTAACGGGGATATAATAATATAGGTTTTTTTTAAATTGGGTAAAAATTATGACTTCTATAGGGTCCACAAGCTAAAAACGCGATTTTTCGTACAATCAGGGGGCATAATTCAGGAAGTTATGGTCCGATACGCGCGAATGTCGAGAGGAACTGAGATCTTTGTGTTATAAACTTACATTTCAAGTTTCAACAAAATCGGATTAAAATTGTGACCTCTATAGGGTCCACAACTTGATATACCATATTTTTACGCTATTTGAGAACGAAGGGCGGCCATTTTGTCTGTCATTGGGGTGTAACGGTGATATAATAATACGTTTTTTTAAATCGGATAAAAATTATGACCTCTATAGGGTCCACAAACCAAAAAACGCAATTTTTTCGTACAATCAGGGGCCATAATTCAGGAAGTTACGGTACAATATGCGCGAATATCGAAAGGAACCGAGATCTTAGGGTTATAAACTTACATTTCAAGTTTCAACAAAATCGGATAAAAATTGTGACCTCTGTAGGGTCCACAACCTTTACATACCATATTTTTACGCTATTTGAGAACGAACGGCGGCCATTTTCACGAAATTCGAACTCAGCCATCCTTACGGTGTAACGGTGATATAATAATACGTTTTTTTAAATCGGATAAAAATCGATTTTTCGTACAATCAGGGGCCATAACTCAGGAAGTTACGGTCCGATGTGCGCGAATATCGAAAGGAACCGAGATCTTTGGATTATCAACTTAGATTTCAAGTTTCAACAAAATCGGATAAAAATTGTGACCTCTATAGTGTCCACAAGCTAAAAACGTGATTTTTCGTACAAACAGGGGCCATAATCCATGAAGTTTCAATCCAATACATGCCAATATCGAAAGGAACCGAGATCTTTTGGAGATAAACCTATATTTCAAGTTTCGTCAAAATCGGATAAGAATTGTGACCTGTAGAGTCTCCACAAACAAATTGTGGACGGACGGACGTCCGGACGGACAGGGGCATCGACAATATACGTCCACATGAAAATGTGGGCGTATAAAAATTGTGACCACTATAGGGTCCACAACCTTGATATACCATATTTTTACGCTATTTGAGAACGAACGGCGGCCATTTTGTCTGTCAGTTTTGGGCTGATTTCCACGAAATTCGAACTAAACCATCATTAGGGTTTAATGGTGATATAATAAAACGTTTTTTTATATCGGATAAAAATTATGACCACTATATGGTCCACAAGCTAAAAACGCGATTTGTCAAACAATAAGGGGCCATAATTCATGAAGTTACGGTCCGATGTGCGCGAATATCGAAAGGAACCGAGATCTTTGTGTTATAAATTTAAAGTTTCAACAAAATCAGATAAAAATTGTGACCTCTATAGGGTCCACAACCTTGATATACCATATTTTTACGCTATTTGAGAACGAAGGGCGGCCATTTTATCTGTCAGTTTTGGGTCGATTTTCACGAAATTCGAACTCAGCCGTCCCTAGGGTGTAACGGTGATATATTAACAAGGTTTTTTAAATCGGATAAAAATTATGACCTCTATAAGGTCCACAAGCCAAAAAACGCGTTTTTGCGTACAATCAGGGGCCATAATTCATGAAGTTACGGTCCGATATGTGCGAATATTGAAAGGAACCGAGATCTTTGTGTTATAAACTTACATTTCAAGTTTCAACAAAATCGGATAAAAATTGTGAACTCTATAGTGTCCACAACCTTGATATACCATATTTTTACGCTATTTGAGAACGAACGGCTGCCGTTTTGTCTGTCAGTTTTGGGCCGATTTTCATGAAATTCGAACTCGACCATCCTTAGGGTTTAACGGTGATAAAATAATACGGTTTTTCAAATCGGATAAAAATTATGACCTCTATAGGGTCCACAAGCCAAAAAACGCGTTTTTACGTACAATCAGGGGCCATAATTCAGGAAGTTACGGTCCGATATGCGCGAATATCGAAAGGAACCGAGATCTTTGGGTTATAAACTTACATTTCAAGTTTCAACAAAATCGGATAAAAATTGTGACCTCTATAGGGTCCACAACCTTGATATACCAGTGTTCACAAGCCAAAAACGTGATTTTTTGTGCAATCAGGGGCCATAATCCATGAAGTTACGGTCCGATAGATGCCAATATTGAAAGGAACCGAGATCTTAGGGTGATAAACCTATATTTCAAGTTTCATTGAAATCGGATAAAAATTGTGACCTGTAGACTGTTCACAAACAATTGTGGACGGACGGACGGACAGGGGCGACGACAATATACGTCCACATAAAAATGTGGGCGTATAAAAAGCGACTTTCATACAATCAGGGCCCAGAGTCCATAATGCAGAATGTTAGTCCGACATGCATCAATATCGAAAGGAACTAAGATCATTGGGATATCAACCTATATTTAAAGTTTCGTCAAAGCCAGATAAAATTTGTGACCTTTATAGAGTGTCCACAAATTAAATGTGAATGGACGTCCAGACAGGGGCGACAACAATATACATCCACATGAAAATGTGGGCGCATAAAAATAACAGAAATGTTTTTATCATTGTCATGGTATTTCAACATTCATACCTGTAGTTTCATAGTTCTTTCATCAACAGCAGGTACAACAGGAGCTGGTGTTGCCTTGACAACAGATGATGTAGCAACAGTTGCCGTAGTAACAGACTGGCTCGTCCAGTCATCCTTCTTTATAGCTGTTGATATTGTTGGACTGTAAAACATTTTACAACATTTTGAAACTAATAAGATGAATATTAGAGGTGAGGAATCCATTAATATTTGAGAGGCATAACCAAGGAATTTGACATTTTGTTTAATCCAGCATAATTCGGACAACAGATTTAAATGAAATGAAATGAGGTGTAAAGTCCGACTCCGACTGGGCTAATGAAGATAGGCTTATAAGAGAGAAGTTTGCCATGAGAGAAATTCTGTGCCGACAGCTGCGTTACAGCCTACTCTTATATCGAATTCCAACTGCCAAGGGATCTTTTACGTGTACACCATGTGTTCATCTCCTCTTGTTTAAAAAGTACAAATTAATGATTTATGGTGATTTTAAACAGTTTTTATGAATTTTTAAACAAAGATTGGATATTAAACTGGACAGAAGTACAAATTAGATGATTTTGGGTGATTATAGATGATTTGTATGAATTTTTAAACAAAGATTTGATATTAAATGAATGTGAAAGAAATTATTGCTAGATACACAAGATTAAATGATACCCAGGTTACAGTGTATTTACTCACTGATCCACCGTGGCTCTCTAAACCACTCACAATAACATGATGATGATGATGATGATGATGATGGAATCTGCAAACTGGGCTTATCAAGATGAGCTTACGATTTTGCCTGGACAGCAGATGAATTCCAACTGCCAACGCATGCATGGGACCTCAGTTTTTCGTCCCATCTGAATAGTGAATAACTAGACACTGTTTTGGGTACGAATTAATTTCTTCTACAGATTAACTTCTTGCTATACGTGGGTATGACAATCAGAGTGGGAGATGGGGTTCAACTTCTTGCTATACGTGGCTATCACAACTGATCATGAGAGATGGGGTTCAACTTTATATCAATAATTTGTAGGGCGTCTTCAGCAGAGGGTGGAAAATGGAGGACCAAGAAAAAACCTACTCCTCATGTGCAAGCTGGGAAACAAAATTAATCCACTTGACTCAATGTGATCAAACACGCACAAGTTGATCATTCGGCCACCCGCCCTCGTACATATTAAACACAAGTTCACCATTTGGCCACCCAGCCCTCGTACATATTAAACAAAAGTTGACCATTTGGCCACCCAGCCCTCGTACATATTAAACACAAGTTGACCATTTGGCCACCCAGCCCTCGTACATATTAAACACAAGTTGACCATTCGGCCACCCGCCCTCGTACATATTAAACACAAGTTGACCATTTGGCCACCCAGCCCTCGTACATATTAAACACAAGTTGACCATTTGGCCACCCAGCCCTCGTACATATTAAACACAAGTTGACCATTTGGCCACCCAGCCCTCGTACATATTAAACACAAGTTGACCATTTGGCCACCCAGCCCTCGTACATATTAAACACAAGTTGACCATTTGGCCACCCAGCCCTCGTACATATTAAACACAAGTTGACCATTTGGCCACCCAGCCCTCGTACATATTAAACACAATTTAAATCTTACTTTAATGAAACAGATATAACTGGTTTACAGACAGAAGTTTTATCTTTCTCTTCCGCTAATAAATCACGATTAGGTTGAATTTTTAACGCTGATTTCGTGCTTGATTTCAACCAATCATAGGCCTTGTTAGACATCTCTAGGGTAAAACCAAAACCACCTTCAATAGCCTTCTCCTTTAGATAACCCTCACATAATAAACACTTTCCTATAGAGAGAGAAACTAGGTCATTTTGGGACTAACACAGGGTTCAATTTTTATTTCAATAATGTGCATGCGCGTAGGGATCTTTAGCAATGGTAGGAAACCGGAGGACCCGGAGAAAACCCCCAAGGCTGGAAAGCCGACCCTACTCTTTGTCACATACAACCGGGGAATAGAAACCACACCAGTTGACTCAATCACAGACTTTATGATACAGCGCGCACATGCTAACCATTCGGCCCTCCCCCAACCCCTTAGCAAGAGAAGGCTGGGCTTTAACAATAATGAAAGTCCTTCTCAGCTCTAATCAAGATTCAATTAGTTAAATATGAAACTACTGCTATTAGATGTGAAAACGTGTAACATACCAAAAGCTTTCCACCATTTTAAACTTCTATACCTTGAAAACAAACATAAAACAACATGGTATTATTCATACCAGCTGATGACAATCTGATTAAACACAGATCCTAGTTCGTTTTGTTTTTATAGTTCAAAATTTCATTTTATCTTTACTACACTAGGATCTGGAAGACTTGTTATATAACCCGCGATCTGGGTGATGTGAGGGATTAGCCAATGAAACAGTCTGTTGATGCAAGTTCTTAACCCTGATTGGTTAATCAAATGTCTGATGTCATTATATAATCAAAAGCCGCTCGTATGACCTCTGACGCCATCTTGCACTACAACCAGTCACAGGACTAGAAATTCACACGAATCTCAGAATCTGATTCGCGCAAGGATTCACAAAAATCTCGGAGAATCGTCGAGTCCGACTATTGAATGTCGGTCAGTATCGACTGTATATTGTCTGCTTTAGCCGACTGACATTTAATCTAGCCGATTGGTAAAACCATGAATCCGTCACTATGGTATCATAAATCAATCTACTTTTGGCTAAATTACAACAGGTTAATTATTGCTTGTTAATAAAAAAAAAGTCAATCAATACAACTTGCTGGTCGGCTACAATAACAGTCATACCTCATATGGTTCTTAATCCGAGCAATTAGCACATTTAACAGTGATTTTGACAATCCGGTAAAAAAACAAAATACGCTTGCTGATAATTCATAAAAGGTTCAGTAAAATACTCCAAGTGGCAAATAAAGACGATCTCGGCATGGTTTGCGAATCGCACGTCTTCTAACTCCGTCCGTGTGAATTCCAGGTACAGGTAGATATTAAAATAATAACTGGATCATACATTGATGGATTCACTGACCACTTGTTAGGTAAATTTAAATCTTCATTGAATATAATCCCCTGGTAGAACACCGAATACACAGAAAGAGAAACAGTGGGGGGGGGGGGCGGGGGGAGGGGAGATGAAGGGAGGAAATGATGAATTTCTCTTACTTGAACTCAGGAAAAGACTAGTACTAATAAATGTCTTAGCATATTTTTTCCAAGAGTTAGTAGAAACTCTTCAGGTTTGTGAATCACGACAATAATCATCTTTGAGTGGCATTTAGCAATTGACATACGTAATAAACACAAAAACATGGAAAATATGGAAAACAATTACTATTTTAATTAAAGCGACCTTTCATTGAGGGTTCTCTCAATGTTTTCAAGCAAATCCTCATCGAAATGAAATGAAATGGGGTTTAACGTCCTACTGTTTTGCTCCGAACTGGGCTAATGAAGACGGGCATACGCCATACAGTGTACTATGAGGGAAATTTTGCCCGGACAGCGGCACTACGGCCTACTCTTATATCGAATTCCAACTGTCAAGGGATCTTTTACGTGCACGCCAATGTGTATACGGGACCTCGGTTTTTCATCTCATCCGAACGACTAGACAGCTGTCCTTGTCAGGCCCTCCTTCCTGCAACACTGACAAGGGGGAACCACGCCGGAAAATCTGGGTGAACTTTCTCGGCCAATGCAGGGATCGAACACCCTACCTCCAGGCTAGCGAGCCAGCGTCTTACCCACTTTGCCAAAATCCTCAACGAAACATCGCTTTAATTAATATAGTAATTGTGTTGTATATTTATGACGGTAATGTTAATATATCATCTTACTTTCCCTTGCCAAATCCGGTATGATTATAGAATTTACCAACTTTCTGATTTTGTGAACCACAGAGAAACTGTACGTAGGTAGTTAGACCAAACTTGGGATACAGGGTCTGTAATATAACAACGTAATCATATATACATCTTCTGGGAGCTACGGTAGCTCAGTAAGTAGGACGTTGGTTTGCTAACCTGGAGGTTCGTGTTTCATCCTACTGTTCTGCTCTAACTGACCTAATAAAGACGGGCATATCCCATACAGTGTGCTGTGAGCGAAATTTTGCCTGGACAGCGGCATCACACCCTCCTGTTTTTTTGGACTTCCAATTGTCAAGGGTTCTTTTACGTGTGAACTGGCTGTCCCAGGCGCTCCATCAAGCACCACCTACACAGGAAAACTACACAGAGAAACTTTCTCGGCCACACTAGGAACGAACCCACGACCGCCAGGTTGGCAAACCAGACTCTTCCACTATTGCTCCAGAGATTTTAGAAAGTATACCCATCAAAAGTTTATTTGTCAACAAAATGAACGTGATAAAAATATGCCAAATTTTGAATTTCAAAACATCAATTTTGTTGACGATCCTAATGAAAAGCTAAATTCCTCCCGAAATTTTTATATTGTTTTACAACCTGATAAATTTAAGAACATAACGTATCTGGATAGCGTTATTACCTGAATAGCGTTATATTACCTGAATAGCGTTATTATCTGGTTAGCATGAATACAATGGATATCGTTATTACCCGAATAGCGTTATTACCCTAATAACGTTATTACCTGGATAGTGTTATTACGTACCTGGATAGCGTTAAAAAGATGTGCTGCCTCTTTACTATAATCAACCGGTTCATCAGTCGATATTTGTTTACCAGACCAGTTGTTATAACGACTCTGTTTAATCCTGTCAAAGAATAAACCATATCCATATACAACTATTAGACTAACATATAGAAAACAAAAACAAAATATCAACAGTGGATGATCTCCTTCAATAGCAGGCTTGATCCCGTATTAACTACGTACCTCTTATCAAGGCCTTCACGTAATACCCTACATATTTCAGCACTAATTTCGATTGGGTACAAGCCCAACGTGTGAGCCTATCAGATTCCTCGATCGTTGCGAATACCAAGTCTAACGCTTTCAAGCTAAAATGTCTACCTGTGATAATCGAGTTGCAAAGTTCAAGGTTCATTCAATGTCAAGGCTTCCGTGGTGGTCGCGATGTCACAACCTCTGATTGGAGGCTACTGCTCACGTGTCTGTAGATAACATAGCTATAATAAGTTCAGGAATTGTGAAGTAAACAAGCAACAGCCAGATGTTGTAAAACTCGCAGTCGTTGCTTCAGAAACATGGGATTCAATCAGGTTAAAAAGTGGTTGTAGTGGGAGGTTGTGGTATAATCAGATTGTACGAAGGATTAAAAATCCCTGAATTAACGATCACAGACTGGTATTAAACAGGGTACAGCTATTTTGCTTACTTACTTGTTTTTACAATTATCACAGCAGTTTTCGGTACCACCGATATCTTCTAACTTCTTACCTTCAAAATGAGCCAACAATATTCTGAAGATAAATAAAACATAACAGCAATATCTTCTTTGACTGGCTTTTATTAAGCGACATTTTGACGAGGATACTCTTGTCTTGATAAAGTCGAGAGTATGTCGAAACATTGTTTAGTATTAAACTCAGTAATTGTAATCTTTCGCCGTAGGTGCTCCGAAGTTATGGAATTCAATATCAAACGAAACCAAAAGCGCAAATTCTATTTAAAGTTTTAAAAAAGTATCACAAAACCCGACTTTTCAATCAAATATACAACTGATTGAATACGGTTCTGGCTGTGTTTGTGTCAGACTTTTACCATGTGTACTATATAATGTTCTCCGTTTTTTGTTTATGTCTTTTATTTTATGGATTAATATGTTGTGATTGTTGCAATTTTATATTAGTTGTACTTATGTAAAGCACCCAAGAGCAGCTCACCGAGTTGAATTGTTGGCGCTATATAAATCAATTATTATTATTATTATTATTATTAATCAGTAATCAGTTTAAAAAAAAAAAAATAAGTCTCTAAAAATTCTAAATAGTCTGAAAATATCTCAACAGACTTAGTCCTTAAATTCATATCTCAACGGGGACACCTCACATTCCCCACATCTATTGTTTAGAGTCTGGGTCCACCAGGCCATGACTAATTAATCAACAAAGGGGGTTTAAAGTATAGTCTGTAACAAATTTGTGGCACTTCAACAAAATGATTTAAATAATATTAGTGAAAAAGATTACATGTAAAAAAAATACATATAATATGGATTCTTATATTATACCATTTCCAGAATTTTAATAATATACAAATTAATACATATATAAATTCTGACCACCTTTAGTATTAGCAATGTATCCAAAGTTAACCAGAGCGTTCGCCATTTCGGAATTACCATTTGTGATTCAGAGGAGCTAAAAAGATCAACTGATAAGCTGTGATAAAATATCAGTAGTTTATTTATTTTTATTTCAAATTAATTATAACATCAAAACTGCTCAGAATGTAAATTTATTAGTAAACTGATTTCACCGATTTGCCCAATCTACTGATAGTGGGAATTGTTCACCAGTAACAATAATTTACACCAGTGATACTAATTAATTAGAACAGACTATAGTCCTACACACACAGTCTAGTAACCTCCTAATCCTTTATCAAAACAATCAAATGTGGGGAAAGTGAGGTTAAACCATCTCAACAGACTTAGTCCTTAAATCTCTAAATAGTTTCAAAATTTCTAAAAAAAAAAGGTCCTGTACATTTCCCAAGAAAAATAGTCTCTAAATTTCTAAATAAACACACTAGGTAAATTTAGTTTTCATGAATTAGTTGATCTGACAAAATTATTAATAGAGAACACAGTGCTAGCCGATTCCAACCTCATTAGCCCAGTTGGTGCAGAAAAGTAGGCCGTTAAAGGACATTTCATTTCAGTTACCAGATCACGAAATAGACAATATAAGCTACTCATCTGATCTGAATTCTCTAAAATGAATCACAAGAAAGGTTTCAATCCAGTATATTTTGAGTGACAAGGCATCTCTTGACCAATATTGACAATTGAGAGACACAGAGAAATGGGGTTTAACGTCCACTCAACACAAACTAGGTCATTTCGGGACTAACATACAGTTCAATTTTATTTCAATAATTAACTTGCGCATAGGGGTCTTTAGCAGTGGGAGAAAACCGGAGGACCCAGAGAAAAACCCACAAGGTTGGACAGGCAACCCCACTCCTTGTCACGTATAAGCGAAGAGTAGAAACCACGTCACTTGACTCAATAAAACTTAAAGTCACTGGTCCTGATGTCTTATAATAATCAATTAACACAGTAAGACATCATAAAATTATATTCAGATTCAATCAGAATAACATTTTATCCCAACACTTATAGACGGCCGCATTACAAAACAGTATATAAATTGTTGGATATGGCGGTTATTTAGCGCAGAGATCTAATCTCGAAGTAGAGTACATACTTCTCTGTGTGAAGAATGGTAATTTATCATATCTTTTTTTCGACTATTAATCCTTTTAGAATTGCAACTTCAACAATATGGCAGTTTGCAACGGATCCAAAATCCCACAATCAGCAAATTTAAATCATTTCAACATCATAAATATTTGACCCCAAGCCCATGTCTGGGTATGTTTGCCAACCCTGGGTTCAGGTCTGGGTATGTTTACTGACCCTGGGTTCAGGTGTGGGTATGTTTACTGACCCTGGGTTCAGGTCTAGGTATGTTTGCCAAGGCTCAGGTCTGGGTAAGTTTGTATGATTTTATTACTGACCTCCGTCTACAACCAGCTGTACCCAGATATTGCTGCATCTTCAACATCATTTCTGTTTTATGTTCCTGGAATTTCTTACTACTAATCTCATTTATAAAATGTCTAAAATATATAAACATTACCATCCTTACTACTGAGGACATTTATAAAATGTCTGCAATAAAAATATAAACATTATTGTCATTACTACTTAATTTTAAACTCTGTACTTTAAACACTACAGTTCCCTAGACTGTCACAAACAGTCAATTAACCCATTTTTGACGATTGCGAATCAACTCGCAGCCAGCGCTTGACGGTAGCGAATCAACTTGCGGACCCATCATACTTGGCAACGGCATTAGCGAAATAAAGCGCGAGATCAATCAACACATTTCTATTGTTTTTATTTCTGAAATTAAGAGAGAGAGAGAGAAATGAGGTTTAACGTCCACTCGACACAAACTAGGTCATTTCGGGACTAACATATGGTTTAACTTTATTTCAACAATTCGCTTGCGCGTAGGGGTCTTTAGCAGTGGGAGGAAACCGGAGGACCCGGAGAAAACCCACGAGGTTGGACAGGCGACCCTACTCCTTGTCACGTACAACCGGGGATTCGAAACCACGCCAGTCGACTCAATGACAGACTTTATGATACAGTGCGCGCACGCTAACCATTCAGCCATCCAACCCCCCTTCTGAAATTAATGGTGATGGAGTAATAAAAATAAAATACCTAATGAAAAGGAATGTTATATTCGCTAATTATCGAATAAAAAACGTACGTTTCAACAAAGGATCTTCCTGTATTTACGTAATAGGTCAGAGGTGAAAATTCACACTGTGTCAATGACTTTGGCATTATTCCAATATTTTCACGTCGTCACCTACTGCTAATAATTTTATGATATGGAAAGTGAAATGGAATCAGGTTTTTTATGATTTACTGCCAGGCATATCGTGGAATATGATAATGTCGAAGAAATCAACTATTTATTATTTTTTTAGACGTTATGAAGCGAAGAATACATGTACTCGAGTCGAAATCAAGCATGTCGCCGCCATCTTGAACACGCTTTCAAACAGACGATAACTTACGGCTAATAATTCTAGACTTTGGGAAGCTAAATTGAATCAAAACATTTTGGATTTAATACAAGCTACATAGAGGAATATTACATTGTCGAAGATTTCAACTATATATTTTTATTTTCGACGCAATGAAGCAAAGAATATTCCCGTCGTATATCCAAAGAATGGCAGTAATGTTAAATGCCGATAGCAATGAAGTGACCGTCATTTGGGGTGATATTTCTTTTTAAAAGTTATAATTATATTTACTTTGAACACTGCTATCAAAGCGGGGGACTATATTTGTGTTCTATTTAAAAAAAAAAATTCTTAGGGGATACTTATTCACATTATTTTACTGTTACATGACAGAAAGTCATAATTTTAGTGGAACTGACTTTTCAACATTATTTATAGTAATATAATTGCTACTTTGTACAATTGAATTTTATATCATTGGAAAGAACACGACAATCTGTGCATTTTTGTAACAGAGTATTTCTGTGTCTAGAAAATATTTTTTTTGTTATTTGCAATTTTGTAGAGGGTATTAGGATTAACAATAATCCACTGATTGGCTTAGGAATATGGGCCCTGCTGATTTAATGAGCTTAGGGGTAGGGTAGCTAATCTTTTAATTGGCTCAGGGTTAAATGGGTTAATACAGACCTAAATAATTCATAACAATTCAGACAGCTCCCTAGACTGTTGGAAACCACCTAGAATTAGTTTATGTTCACTCAACTGGCACAGTTTGAGATGGAGATGGGATTTTAAAATAATAATTCATACAACTGGTCAGTTTGAGGTGTTAGAGTGAGCGGTAGTTTAAGGGTTAATTTGAGATTGAGATAAGATTTACCTTGCTACATTAAAATCCCCATGTGAATAGAAGACTTGACAGGTACTTGGAAAACCATCTCGACCAGCTCTACCTATCTCCTGATAATACGATTCTATATCTTTTGGAGCTACAAAATACATAACTTGATTATTAAAAATACATTATACAAGAACTAAATCTGCCTATTGCAGGCCTTTCTTTAGGCCTGAAATGTTATCTAAATTATTAATTAGACATTAATTAACTTATCCAGACCATAATCAACTCTAGATGACATTGCTAGCCTGCGATATTTACTGGATTTGAATACATTTTTTTAAAAATAATTAAATATAAAAACGGGTAATTGACTTTAGTAATGATGATCGAGGTTAGCCTAAAATTCTAAAGCTAATATCTTGGTTCAGACTGGAGCAATTTGACTATTTTTTTTAACTATGATAGGGAGAACTGTAAACTCTTTATCTAATCTCCCATGATGCCCCTTTAACAATTAATTAAGAAAATCAAATCAAAATATCAACGTTAGATGATCTTCGGGTTTGGATTAAAATCATAGGTGGTGCAGACTTGTGTATCAACTGACTATATCTTGTGTATCATCTGACTACATCTTGTATTAACTGACTATATCTTGTGTATCATCTGACTACATCTTGTGTATCATCTGACTACATCTTGTATTAACTGACTATATCTTGTGTATCATCTGACTATATCTTGTGTATCATCTGACTATATCTTGTGTATCATCTGACTATATCTTGTGTATCATCTGACTATATCTTGTGTATCATCTGACTATATCTTGTGTATCAACTGACTATATCTTGTGTATCATCTGACTATATCAGACATATCAACTGCACTGGCTGCAGAATGTTGACAAATTTTTAATTCATCATATCTTTGTCAATACTGAATAGTTTTTGGTCTGATATTAGATCCTTTCACAATATTGTAGGTTTTACAAGGGATTCACAATCAAACTTTATTTCTCTTACCTCCATAATGTATAACTTTTCTAACATCTGGTTTATCTATACCCATACCAAACGCTACAGTAGCTACAACCACCTGTTATAAACCAAACAAAATCAAATGAAATGGGGTTTAACATCCTACTGTTTTTGCTCTGAACTGGGCTAATGAGGATGGGCATGCGCCATGCAGTGCGTTATGAGGGAAAATTTGCCAGGACAGCAGCGTTACAACCTACTCTTATATCGAATTCCAACAGCCAAGGGATAATTAACGTGCATGCCAATGTGTACACAGGATCTCGTTTTTTTGTCCCATCTGATCAACTATACATTGTAACTTGCCAGGCCTTGTGTTCTTCACCACTGACAAGGGGGAACCACGTCGGAAAATCCTGATGAACTTTGTCGGCCAACACAGGAATCAAACACGGGACCTCAAGGTTAGCGAGCCAACATTTTACTCACTCAGCCACTACGGTTCCTAGTTTAAACCAGCGGGTGCCAGGCAGGATACGCCCACATTTTCGAGAGATGGATAGAGAACAAGCTAAAGGATAGTGATTTTTCGTACAATCAGGGGCCATAATTCAGGAAGTTACGTTCAGATATGCGCGAATATCGAAAGGAACCGAGATCTTTGGGTTACAAACTTACATTTCAAGTTTCAACAAAATCGGATAAAAATTGTTACCTCTATAGGGTCCACAACCTTGATATACCATATTTTTAAGCGATTTGAGAACGAGGGGCGGCCATTTTGTCTGTCAGTTTTGGGCCGATTTTCACAAAATTCGAACTCAGCCGTCCTTAGGGTGTAACGGTGATATAATAATACATTTTTTTAAATCGGATAAAAATTATGACCTCTATAGGGTCCACAAGCTAAAAACGCGATTTTTCGTACAATCAGGGGCCGTAATTCAGGAAGTTACGGTCCGATATGCTTAAATATCGAAAGGAACCACGATCTTTGGGTTATAAACTTACATTTCAAGTTTCAACCAAATCAGATAAAAATTGTGACATCTATAGGGTCCACAACCTTGATATACCATATTTTTAAGCTATTTGAGAACGAGGGGCGGCCATTTTGTCTGTCAGTTTTGGGTAGATTTTCACGAATTTCGAACTCAGCCGTCCTTAGGGTGTAACGGTGATATAATAATACGTTTTTTTAAATCGGACAAAAATTACGACCTCTATAGGGTCCACAAGCTAAAAACACGATTTTTCGTACAATCAGGGGCCATAATTCTGGAAGTTACGGTCAGATATGCGTGAATATCGAAAGGAACCGTGATCTTTGGGTTATAATCATACATTTCAAGTTTAAACTAAATCGGATAAAAATTGTGACCTCTACAGTGTTCACAAGCTAAAAAAGTGATTTTTCGTACAATCAGGGGCCATAATCCATGAAGTTACAGTCCGATACATGCCGATATCAAAAGGAACCAAGATCTTAGGGTGATAAACCTATATTTTAAGTTTCATTGAAATCGGATAAAAATCGTGACCTGTAGACTGTTCACAAACAGTGTAATGTCCATACAACACAAACTAGGTCATTTCAGGACTTACAAAAGGTACCATTTTATTACAATGATTTGAATGCACATAGACATATTTAGCACCCCCCAGTCCTAGTTATTATATATTTACCTGTATCTGATCGTTAACAAATTGATGATGAGCATGTTTTCTAGCTTGTAATGACAGACCAGCGTGATATGGTAAACACGCTACTTTCATTGCTAAAATATAAAGATAGGTTGCCAGGCAACGAAACATATGCCCACAGCAGCTAAATCGTCCGAACAGTCAACAAGGGTTGTCACATATTTATTCCTTTGTAGATAATTGGGGGGCTTTACAAAACAGTTCCATACTAATCAGATTATACATATACTATTCAAAAAAAGTAGGGGATATTTGATTTTTAAGTGTTATTAAAGTCACCTAATGAAACTGACGAAGAAACAAATGACAAAATGAAATGAAGTTCACATTCATCGATTTATTCCAAATGATCGTTAGACTAAGTAAGGCACAGACTGACCATTATAAGGGTAAAATGATACCCGGGGTCAAACAGCAAAGTTACCACAGCATCACAACCAAGTCAGTAACGGGTAAATCCTCCTCTGTTTGCCAAACAAGCATTGATCCGACGTGGCATACTCCTAATGAGACGTCTAAGGTCATTTTGGTCCAGATTGTCCCATTCCTGTTGCAACGCAGCAGCAAGTTCTTGGACATTGGCAGGACGTTGTTGAGGTTGACGTAACCTCTGTCCAAGCATGTCCCAGACATGCTCGATGGGGGAGAGGTCGGGACTCAGTGCTGGCCAAGGTAATGTGGTGATGTTCTGTTGTTGGAGGTAACCTGTAACGATCCTGGCCCTGTGACATCTTGCGTTGTCATCCTGGAAGATGAAACGGCGGCCATGACGTCGTGCGAACGGCACAACATGGACTGCCAAGATGTTGTCCCGGTAGTACTGGCCTGTAACACGCCCTGCAACAACATGTAAAGCCGTTCTTCCAGCAACAGTGATGCCTCCCCACACCATAACAGAACCACCCCCAAATCGATCATGTCTGATGACGTTAACGTCTTGGAAGCGCTCGTTTCGACGACGCCACACCCTCCTACGTCTGTCCAAAAAATCAACAGTGAACCTTGACTCATCTGAAAACATCACATTGCTCCAGCGTCGATTATCCCAGTGTTGACGATCCCTACACCAACGACGTCTTGCCTGAATGTGATGATCTCTCAAACAAGGGATCCCGCGAGGACGTCGGGCGCGAAGGTGACCCCTATGCAGTCGATTCCGAATCGTCTGGCCACTCACTCTCACACCAGTGTCTGTTTGAAAACGAGCGCTGATCTGATTTGCTGTGATGACACGATTTCTCAAGGCCAAGGGACGGATAAATCAATCCTGGGCTTGAGTTGTCGCCCTTGGTCGACCTGAGCGTGGTCTGTCCTGTACAGATTGTGTATCACGGTATCTGGACCATAGCCTGCTTATGACAGACTGAGAAACATTCATCGTCAGCGCCACAACCGCCTGTGTTGTGCCGATCTGTAGCATGCCAAGGGCACGTAACCTTTCATTTTGGGTAAGCCGACGCATATCAAAATTTGTTTTCTGGTCACTAAAACAATTAAACTGATGTTTCCACCCTGGAATTCAATGCCACAATGACTGTAACATTCAAAGTCAGAGTCGTGCAAATCTTGGGTTGGACCCCCATGATGATCCCAAGCATCACCTGCATTCCATGCGGTAGCTATTGGTGCGTTTGGGCGTCACATGTAACTGGAAATGTTTCTTCTGTTAGGTTCTATAGTGACTTTTTTCGTAGTCATTTGCATATTTTAGTATTATGCCCCCAAAATCAAATATCCCCTACTTTTTTTGAATAGTATATTTATTCCTTTGTAGATAATTGGGGGGCTTTATAAAACAGTTCCATACTAATCAGATTATAATTTTTTTTTCGTTTGAGGGTTCACAAGGTTCTACAAACTGAAACAAGGGCCTCAACTCTGGAATAGTTTACAGGAATTGTTGAAATTTGACAGGCTTTTTTGTTTTACTAATTTATATAATGCATATAAATTTCATACAGATCAGATGATCACTTTTGTCATTCGAACGTTCACAAGTTTCACAAAGTAAAACAAGGGCTATGGCTCTAGAAATAATTGACGGAAATTGCTGAAATTCAATAGACCTGTGTTTCACAAATTTAAATGATAGATATAAATTTCATCGGTTGATAACTTCATCAATCGAGCATTAACAAGGTTGAACAAAGTGAAACAAGGGCCATAACTCTAGAAGTAATTATTCTAAATTGCTGAAATTCAATAGGATTCTTCTCTTTACTAATTTAAATGACGCATTTAAATTTCATACATATCGGCAGATAACTTTTGATGTTAGAGCGAGCTTAAGGCGCAACAAAGTGAAACAAGGGCCATAACCCTAGAATTGGCGGAAATTGCTTAAATTCAATAGGCTTCTTCGTTTCACTAATTTAAATCATGCATATAAATTTCAGAAAGATCGGAGAGAGAGAGAGAGAAATGGGGTTAAACGTCCACTCGACACAAACTAGGTCATTTCGGGACTAACATATAGTTCAATTTTATTTCCATAATTCGCTTGCGCGTAGGGGTCTTTAGCAGTGGGAGGAAACCGGAAAAAAACCATGAGGTCAGAAAGATCGGATGATAACTTTTGGTGTTTAGCGTTCACAAGGTTCAATAATTGAAACAAGGGACATAACCCTAGACATAATACACAGAAATTATTGAAATTAAATAGGCTTCTTCATCTCACTAATGTAAACCATATATGTCAATTTAAAACAATCGGATAATAACTTTTGGAGTTAGAGCGTTCACAAGAAATTGTGGACGACGGACGAAACGCCCGACAGAAAAACGGATGGGGACGACGGCAATATACATCCACATTTCCATGGGGGTGTATAAAGATCACATTTTATTAAAGCTAAAATATTACATTTTCTTGGGCATAGGGAAATAAAACCTTAGTTTCAAGTTTTTAAGTTTGGAAATTTCAAACCAAACAATAGTCATCAGGACATAAAGTGGCTATTAATTTATTCTCTCTTTCTCTCCCTCCCTATCCTTCTCTCTCTCCATCCCCCCTCAAGCTTCCATTTCAACCCAATTTCACACCACTGCATTTGGACTACATCAAAGCAGTCCAGGCTACTTTAAGCCACCTCCCACCTACCTTGTAAAACGGCTGTAACTTCCATTGTGGCTTTTTTGGTAGGACAGTATATAATGGTAGGTCCGTTAAAACTGGGTATTTTATTAACAACATCCAGCTGAGATCGTAAATCACACATAATATCGGATTTATTATTTACAGACAGAAATAGATTCGGTCTGAAAAAAAAAAACACAACAAAAAAAAGATAGGTTGCCAGGCAACGAAACATACGCCCACAGCAGCTAAATCGTCCGGGCAGTCAACAAGAGTTGTCACATATTTTTAAATTAAAATTCATTGAAAATCAATATACTTGTTTGTCTCAAGACTTTAAACTCTGTGTATCAATCTGAAGTCAATCGGATGATAACTTTAGCCTCTAGAGCGTCATAAGATTTTTCAAAGTGATCAAGGGCCATAACTCTGGCAGTAATTATCAGAAATTGTTGAAAATCAATATGTTTCTTCGTCTCATGACCTCAAACACAGTGTATGAATTTAAAGTCAATTGGATATTAACTTTAGCCTGTAGAGCATTTGAAGTGATCAAGGGCCATAACTCTGGCAGTAATCATCAAAAATCGCTGAAAATAAATAGACTTCTTTGTCTCATGACCTTAAACACTGTGTATAAATTTAAACTCAATAGGATATTAACTTTAGCCTCTAGAGCGTCCACAGGATTTTTTCAAAGTGATCAAGGGCCATAACTCTGGCAGTAATTATCGCAAATCACTGAAATTCAATAGGCTTCTTTGTCTCATGAAGTTAAACACTGTGTATAAATTTAAAGTCAATTGGATATTAACTTTGGCCTCTAGAGCGTCCACAAGATTTATTGAATTGATCAAGGGCCATAACTCTGGCAGTAATAATCGTAGATCACTGAAATTCAATAGACTTATTCGTCTCATGACCTTAAACACTGTGTATAAATTTAAAGTCAATCGGATATTAACTTTGAAGTGATCAAGGGCCATAACTCTGGCAGTAAATATCGGAAATCGCTGAAAATCAATAGGCTTGTTCATCTCATGACCTTAAACACTACTATGTATAAATTTAAAGTCAATCGGATATTAACTTTAGCCTCTAGAGTGTGCACAATATTTTTTGAAGTGATCAAGGACCATAACTCTGGCAGTAATTATCGAAAATTGCTGAAAATGAATAGACTTCTTCGTCTTATGACCTTGAACACTGCGTATAAATTTAAACTCAATCGGATATTAACTTTAGCCTCTAGAGTGTGCACAAGATTTTTTGAAGTGATCAAGGACCATAACTCTGGCAGTAATTATCGAAAATTGCTGAAAATGAATAGACTTCTTCGTCTTATGACCTTGAACACTGTGTATAAATTTACACTCAATCGGATATTAACTTTAGCCTCTAGAGTGTGCACAAGATTTTTTGAAGTGATCAAGGACCATAACTCTGACAGTAATTAGCTGGAATCGCTGAAAATCAATAGGCTTCTTCGTTTCATGACCTAAAACACTGTGTATAAATTTAAAGACAATCGGATATTAACTTTGACCTCTAGAGCATCCACAAGATTTTTTAAAGTGATCAAGGGCCATAAATCTGGCAGTAATTATCGGAAATTGATAAAAATCAATAGGCTTCTTCGTCTCATGACCTTAAACACTGTGTATAAATTTAAAGTCAATTGGACATTAACTTGACCTCTAGGGCGTCCACAAGACTTTTTGAAGTGATAAAGGGCCATAACTCTGGCAGTAATTATCGGAAATCGCTGAAAATCAATAGGCTTCTTCGTCTCATGACCTCAAACACTGTGTATAAATTTAAAGTCAATTGGATATTAACTTTAGCCTCTAGAGCGTCCACAAGCAATTGTGGACGCCGGACGGACAGACAGGGGCGACAACAATATACTACCACATTTCAATGTGGGCGTATAAAAACTCAAGCAAAATAGAATTACATCCCAAATCTTCTTCAAAATTACACCTCCTGTCTTCTTTAAAATAACACCTCAATTCTTCAAAATAAAATAACATAACAATCCAATAATTGTAGACAGATCTTGATACCTGATGGATATTCTTACCTATCAAATCCAGTACATGTAATTGTTGGTTTTTTAAGGTTTAAAGAACGACAAATATCACTTCTAACTTCTACAGTAGCTGTTGCAGTTAACGCTACAATAGGTACCTACAATAATAATACAACATAGGGATCTTCTATTAGGGATCTTCTACAGTAGCTGTTACAGTTAACGTTACCTTAGGTACCGAACATATTTATACAACATAGGGATCTTCAGTGAATTTTAAGAGACAGAAATTTTGTTGATTTCAATAATCATGAGAGAACACAGAAGGACTCGGAGAAAACCCATGAGGATAGGCAGGCGACCCTACTTAACTCAATGACAGAGAAAACCCATGAGGTTAGGCAGGCGACCCTACTTAACTCAATGACAGAGCTTACGATCTTAATCCCAGACGTTAGATCATTCGATCACACACACATCACAAAATGAACCAACACTGTGTGACTGGTCTTATCACAGAATGAACCAACACTGTGTGACATTGTCTGAGGGAGCAAATAAACAATTATTCACCTACTATCTGAACAAATTAAAATATTTACCATTGGAAATAAATTCTTCAAATTGCCTAGAGATCTATAAGCTGCCCTGAAGTCATGTCCCCACTGTGATACACAATGTGCTTCATCTATAGCTATCAAATCTATACCTGTAAATAAAGATAGGTTGCCAGACAATGACCACAGCAGCTAAACCGTCCGAGCAGTCGACAAGGGCTGTCACATATTTGTAGGTAAAGGAGCCTGTACAAGACACAGGTGACTCTACTCCTTGTCAAGTACAACCGGGGATTCGAAACCGCGCCAGCTGACTCAATGACAGGCTTTATGTTACAGCACGCACGTACTAACCATTCGGCCATCCAAACCCATCCAATCGTTATAACAAAAATGTATCGATACAGTGTATCGCGGAAGGTCGTATTGCAATATATTGATATACCAATATTGTTTGACAGTCCTAATCATAAGGGTGTAACAGTGATATATGAAAGGTTTTTAAATCAGACAAAAATTGTTATCTATAGAGGAACCACAAGTCAAAATCTGATAAAATTGTGACCTGTAGACTGTCCACAAACAAATTGTGGATGGACGGACAGAGGCGATGGAATAATACGACCACATGAAAATCTGGGCAAATGAAAAAAAATGAAACAAGGACCATAACTCTAGAAGTAATTAAAGGAAATTCTTCAAATTAAATAGGCTTCTTCGTCTTACTAATGTTAAAATTATATATAAATTTGAAATTGATCAGATAGTCTGTAGAATGTTCACGTAAAAAAAAAATACATAATACATCACAGAAAGAATGTAACCTTCATTCGACACAAACTAGGTCACTTCTGGACTAAAAAATCATTCAGTTTTATTTCAATTATACTTTAGCATTGGGAGGAAACCAAAGGACCCGGGAAAACCCCACGAGATTGCACAGACGGCCCTAATCCTTGTCAGCAACAAGCTGGGAATCGTCGACACAATGACAGATTATATGAACTAAAGCGAACACGTTAATCCTGGGTTGGAACTTTCAAGAAACTATTTAATCTATTTACAAGATAATGGCTACGAATATATTTGTCTTTCTCAAAATAACCCTAACCCTAACCCTAGTAGTGAGTAAGATAGCCCACTAACCTAGAGTTCACATTAGAGGTACAGGATGGATGGCTTGGCAAGGGATAGCGTATAGTCGTTTGGATGGGACGAAAAACCGAGGTCCTGTCTACACATTGGTGTGCACGAAAAAGGAATTCCATATAAGACTAGGCCGCATCATACATCTCTATACAGCGGGTTATCTTGACTCTTCTATAATGTATTATAACAATATTACTTATATTCTCTGTCATCACCGAGTTCTTGATGTGGAAATTTACACGGAAATATTTATTTATGGCTAGGGATATGATATCATGATATCTTTCCTATCTAAATTACCTCCTGCTTCTATATAGACCGAGTTGTTGATATATTATGTACATATTTATAAGCAGGAGGTAATTTAGATAGGAAAGATATCATATCCCCAGTCATAAATAAATGTTTCCGTGGAAAATTCCACACCAAGAACTCGTAGTAGGGTGAAATTCGTTTATAGATATGCATTATTCTTACAACTGATAATTTACGACCCAATAGTAAATGTTTAATACGTCGTACTAATCTACACCGTATTACTTAGTTCAGTCAGCTATATTTTAATGAATCTTAATCCACCTTAATTACCCCCCATTTATATCTATATCATATTTCCCTAATCACCTGTCTCCAATATTCTTTGTTTTACACTATTAAACATACATTATAGGAGATTAGATAAAGAGCTGGCAGTTCTCACTATAATAGTTATATACTAGATAAAGTAAAGAGAATTTGCTTAAAATTTCAGTCAAATTGATCCACTCTGAACTGAAAAATTAGCGATTGAATTTTCGACCTAGCCTTGATCATCATTACTAAAGTCGATGCGATAAAAATGTGGTCTCGATTATCCATTTCATGATTTAATCATGAATGAAAGTTGAACAACACAGCTAAGTATTTATCCAAATTACTCGCACCACTAGGGAAAACAGCCGACTCCTTTATCAAGGACTCTAATGAATTTTGTCTTCGTGTCAAAGATGTCAGAACTCCCGGGAAAATGCTCTCATACGATGTAGTCGATCTATTCAAAACTCCCGGGAAAATGCTCTCATACGACGTAGTCGATCTATTCACCAATGTACCAAGAGAAGAAGCATTGAGAATTCTTGAATCCCGTCTCCACCAGTCCGCTACACCGCTAGATACATCACTACAAGTTTACACAATTATTCGCCTGATTAAGCAATGTCTGGAATCAACTTACTTCAGGTGGGGAGATAATTATTATGAACAGATTCATGGATTACTTATGGGAAGCCCATTATCCCCCCTGATTTCTGAAATCTACATGACATCACTAGAGGAAGAAGCTATTTTAACCGCTCCTTTTCAACCGCTAGTCTGGCTCAGAAGGGTTGATGAAGAAGAAGAAGATGCGGTCGTCCTCCTGAACCACCTCAACAACCAACATCCAAGAATGAAGTTTACAATTGAAAATGAAACCAACAGCAGCCTCCCATTTCTTGATGTACTGGTAAGAAGAGAGAACGCCAATATCACCACCTCAGTGTACCGAAAACCAACACATACAGATCAGTATATCCACTACCAATCTAATCACCCCATCAGCACTAAAGCAGGCATTATCACCACTCTAACCAAAATAGCCAAGAATATCTGTGACCCTGAATCCCTTCCCGTAGAAATTCAACATTTAAAAGAAGTATTCACCCAGCACAACGGATACCCAGAACAAATGGTCAACAAGCTCATCAATGCCACACTATCCGACCTACCAAAACCTGATAAACCCAAAAACCATAAACCTCCAATTAGAATCTTTATACCTTTCCACGGCAACATCTCCCACCAAATCAGAAGATTATTGAAAAGTGAAGCACATATTGAAACCACTTTCTTGAAGGGCGCAACAACCAAAGACTTAGTAAAAGCATATGGAAAGTTAAACCCCACCAAACCCTTCTCACCAAAAGGCTGTGTCTACAAAATCCACTGGAGTCGCCAGGAAAGTTACATTGGAGAATCTAAAAGACCATTAGATATCCCACTGAAAGAACACATGTCAAAAGCCCTCACAAACCAATTTGCAGTTGCTGAACGTCTGAATGAGAACCCACGGCACCGAGTCGATTGGAGCAAAGTTAAAACGTTGGCTGTGAACCACCACAAGAAAAGAAACAGAAGAATACATGAGGCCATCAACATTAGAAGACATGAACCGAAACTGAATTGAGACCCAGGCGTTTATATCCCCAGAGCATATGACCGCATTATCAAATTGTAATTAAATTGTAAACACAGTCGCCTTAAAGTAATTCCCCCTGCAGAACCATATTTAACTACTGGCATTATCCAATACAGAATCGATTGTATATTCCATACCTCAACCCTCAGATTTTATAATCCTCTTTTATCAATATGTAAAATTTGTATGTTTCAATCATTTTCTATAATTTATTTAGCTAATCACAGTATTTTATGTCTATGTAACTCAATTACAATATCTTACCTCTCACATTTATAATTACAAAAGGTTTTCATCATAGGGCATTCTGCTCAATTTATCATAACATATTTATATTATATTCAACCCTTTGATATATATTTACCTTGTAAATACATACATGTATATGCAACTTATTACTTGACTATAAAACATAACCATCAAATTCTATATTTCTTAACTGTTAAAATCAATGAAATGATAATGGTTTCAATATAATTCTATAAACCCTCAGTTTGATCTTCTTGAATGTTTATTTAGTTAATCTTAGTATATACTGGTTTCAGTTATGGTATAATATGTATGATTTCAATATTTGTTAATCTCGGTTAATCCCCTCTTTCATCTTTTAATTGTACAATAAGCCAACTCTAATATATATGATTATGCACCTTTGTTACATCAATAGCTTGTTATAGCTACTCATGTTCACTCTCCTTGCATTCCATTGGATAGTTCGCACTTATGTTTGTATATATATATTCATATCTTTTCATATTTTATCTATTTGTGTATATGCTTGATAACGACTTGTGAAACCTTGTTAAACGTCGCAGTGAATTAAACCATAGTAATTGTTATCCATAAAAGTGTGTTTTTGAATAAGGTCATAACTGTATAAATTTACCATAAATTGCTTAAATTCAATAAACCTATTCATTTTACTACTGTCTGTTCCAAGAGATACTCTGACTCTCAAATTCCTTGCCATTTCTTAAGTTTTTAATTTAAACGGCCAAAAATTGGTGACATACCTGAAATTGTCATCCCGTTGCTCGCTTCGTCGAGCCCTAGCGCCTAAAACTTTGATAAGATCCACTCTCCTCTTGGAAATTTCACATATTTCGACATAGTTTCTTTCTCAAAACATCAACATTTCGCGTATAGGGTAGACAGGTATCTCCTAATCGGGTACATTCGCCCGTTTCTTTTGCGGCAGTAATACTTAGGTTTCAGACTGTGGATCATGTTTTTTGGTCGGATTGATATTATGTTCTGTTTTAACCCGCTTATTTTGCAGAAACTGCGCATTAAGCCACTCGGTTTTGGGGAGTAAGGTCTAGAGATATGACATTTTTATAAACATTTTATTAGTTTTCTAAGGTTCTGATCAGCTGTATATAAATATTCAAAATATATTTGTCCAGATTATTTCCCTTTGGCCTTGCAGTTTTTAGCCTATATATAAACTAAATAATAATTATCCGATTGACACAGAATCAAAGGCATGGTATACATGTTGGCACTATCTATAATACTAATTAATACAAAATATTATCTTATCGCAAATTAGCTGATATATATCTGGATATTCCTCGTAAATATGCAGAGCAAGGCGGGAATCGATTTTCGTACTCCGTTTTCCCGCAAATGTTATTTAACTTTTTTATTTTATAATATTTGTATTCTAAACATTTATCTACACGTAGGGCTGATATATAACATCAACCAAATATCCATGAATCATTTTGAATTTTTGCTATTTCTGAGAAATAGGCAGTTTTGTGGGAGTCACTTTTCAAAAGAATAAAATATTTTAATGACATTTGCTCGATTTGATACTGCAACTGTAAATTATTGTAACATTCTTGTCATTAGAAATGGCATCATTTTGGCAAAATTGGTATTTTAGTCCTTATTAAACAAACTTTAATTTCAAATATACCTGTTTGTTCATAATTAAATTTTAAAACTTTAATTCCACATATCGAAAAGCACAAACCACTGCGAACATATGAATATATCAAAAGATAGTTTGTAACTTTATGCAATTGTCCAAAGTACCTTTTTACGTTGTTTACCCAAACACATCTACAGTGATTTTGAAAAAAAAAAACCCAACATATTTTCAACCCTTAAAGCAAACATGTTTTTTTCTAAAGAGTGTTATTCAGTGCCATTTAATAATGATGTTTACTAATTTCGTTTAAGTAATATTGTGTAGATATACGACCAAGCATTGGTCATTTTGTAAGGGTTCCACACATTAACATGCTATCATAAATGGCAATTTCGCCTAGATAGTTAACACGTGTAACATGCTCATGGTAATATGTTAAGTGACGTCCGTTAAAGGATTAAGAGCACCGGTGAAACCCGTCAAGACTGCATCGCAATTCAAGTTTTCCATAATTTTCTGAGCTCTTTCTAAACCCCCTTTTTGCAACATAAATACCGTTATTTTAATATTCCCCACAGTTCACTGCTGGATCTTAGATATTCATAGCATTGTTATTTGACAACAGTTCAGATTTATTTCAGATATTCATCTAGAAAAGACAAAAAAAAGCGAATCTTCGAAAATATAACCCCTTGAATAATTGATTATTGTTACCTACAGTTTATTATTTGAAGATGAAAATTACGCGAGATGTCAAGGAATTAACCAAACTATTATGTAGTTATTTCGAGACCAATAGCTAACTGCGTAACAATTTCATTAGGCTTTAAACAGAGCTCTAAATTGGACCAAATATCTTTACATAACGTTACGTCATGACTCAAGAAATATATGCCCAATTAACCAGTACATAGCCAAAATTGCAGAAAAACTTATTGCGTGACAAACGAGGCTGTCAAAACGGATACAATATAAACAATACTGTTTGGGGACGAATAATACTTTCATCGTTTTTAATATCTTAAATCACTGTCCAAAGTTTCAGGGAAGACCCCAGATTAAACGAAGCGCTGTGACGTTG
This sequence comes from Patella vulgata, assembly GCF_932274485.2. NCBI lineage: Eukaryota > Metazoa > Mollusca > Gastropoda > Patellidae > Patella > Patella vulgata. Next base: position 4,440,396 of record NC_065887.2, read on the forward strand.
CTCTACTTGGGATAGATTTGATTGAACGGGAAGAATAGACACACTCCCGCAAAAGCTCAAGTATCAGAAGTCAATCCAGCAATGGCCAGAAAGGGATTTCTCGAGACAATAGCTTCAGGAATATGTGTTCTGCGTTGCATAACCTTGATTGAAGATATGAAATGAAATGATGTAATTAATGTTTAATGGCACGCCTGCATCAACCGGGCGCAATCTGGTTAATAATAAAACACAGATCCTATTTCGTTTTGTTTTTATAGTTCAAAATTTCGTTTTACTTGTCTTTACTACACTTGGATCTGGAAGAGTTGTTATTTAACTCGTGTTCTGAATGGTGTCGGGGATAAGCCAATGAAACGGTCTGTTACGGCGAGCTTTAGGCGTGTTTTTCATGGAACTGTGGGTTATCCACTAGTAACATCAATGCTGATTGGTTAATCAAATGTCTGACGTCTTAGGGTCATAAGTCGGTCTTTTCACCCCTGACGTGACCTATCGCTATGACTTGTCAGATCTTCATGTAGTGTAGGCCATCGAAAGTATAAAAAATAACGAAACGAAATATAGATCTGTATTTTAATCAGATTGAACCGTTATTATATAAAAATCGTTTTACTTTTGTTGTAGGCTTCACGAGAAATTAGGTTACATATACATTTAGTCTAATCATTGCTCCAGCCTAAATTCAACTTTAAATTGTCTAAAGGCAAAGTCGTAAGCAAGGGAATAACTTATATTAACTATGCAATATTGTGTACGCCTATAGCCCCCTTCAAAATTTGCATCACATGCAGTTCAGGATAAAATTTGTATGCAGTTTATGTGAAGATCAAAACGCTACAGCCCTCAGGGCCAATTAAATATTCAACTCAGTTGGACAAACTGAGCCGAAACAACGTCCTTGACATCCATGCAAGTAGACCAAAACGACTCGAGCCAAACCAACGTCCCCTCCCTCTTCGACTCTTCCGGATAACTAGGTCAACCATGGCTGATGTTCAACAGCGGGATGTAAACAAACTATGATTTTTCATGAGAGAGAGGTTATATAGCTTGATCTGAATTTGGTTTCCTCGTGTAAGAAAGTAATGGGGTGGCAATTCCAGGTATGTCACTAAGTTTTAGTCGGTTAAATTAAAAATTGAAGAAATGGCAGGCAATTTTCATGTCGTAGTGTCACCTGGAACAGACAGTAATTTAAAAAATGCATACATCATGTATGTATTCCATGCTGATTGGATGATATCTGTTGTCGATAGAGCGTTAAACAAGCGTTTGCCAAGAGAGAGAGATCTGCATTCTTGGAGATGTTAGGGATTAGCTAGTCAAATGATCTGTTGAGTTGGATTCTGATCCCGTGGCAAATTGTGTGGGAAAAGTTGTATTTCCTGATAGCCACTTGGAACACTGACACTGATTGGTTAATCAAATGAATGATGTCAGAGGGTCAAAAGTCGCTTGTATGACCCCTTTCGGGACTAACATATAGTTTAATTTTATTTCAATAATTCAATGTGTGTAGGGGTCTTTAGCAGTGGGAGGAAACGGGAGGACCCGGAGAAAAAACACCAAGTTGGACAGGCAACCCTACTCCTTGTCACATACAACCGGGGATTCGAAACCACGCCAGTTGACTCAATGACAGGCCTCGTGAGACAGCGCGCACATGCTAACCATTTGGCCATTCAACCCCCCTTCGTCAAGCAGGATACGCCCACCTTTAGCAAGCGATTTGCCGTACAATTGGGGGCCATAATCCATGAAGTTATGGTCCAATATGCGCGAATATTGAAAGGAACTGAGATCTTTGGGATATAAACATATATAAGTTTCATCAATATCGGATAAAAATTGTGATCTCTAGAGGGACCTCAAGCTAAAAACGTGATTTTTTCGAAACGATCAGGCGTCACAAGCCAGGAAGTTACCGTTCGATATGCAAAAGAACCAAGATCTTTGGAAATAAATACTTTAAGTTTCATCAGCTTCGGTCCGATTTTTACAAAATTCAAATTCAACCATCATTAGTAGAGTTGTGTATTGAATTCAACCATCATTAGTAGAGCTGTGTATTGAACTCAACCATCATTAGTAGGGCTGTGTATTGAACTCAACCATCATTAGTAGAGCTGTGTATTGAATTCAACCATCATTAGTAGAGCTGTGTATTGAACTCAACCATCATTAGTAGGAGCTGTGTATTGCAGCCAAAAATCGTATTGTGATACTTGACAAAAAGTAATGCAATATACAGCAGTATTGCAATACTTCGATAAAGTTAAAGTTTATCACACAGCACAGTTTTATAATATTTTGAATGGTTTTATTGTTTTTACGACTTTGGTCTTGGACACTTATTGTTTACTGAAAGCCTATAATATGGCTGATTTTATTTATGTGAATATACATTTCACTATATTTGTATTTACAACTTTGGTCTTGGCTTTGTAGACTTATTGTTTACTGCAAAGCCTAAATAATATGACTGATTATGAAATCTTTATAAACAGCCTAGCTAAAATTTGAATATAAAGTAAAAGTAGTAAAATATCGATACAACAAAAATGTATAAATACAGTGTATCGTGGACGGTCGTATTGTAATATATCTATATACCAATATTGTTTGACAGTCCTAATCATTAGGGTGTAACAGTGATATATTTGAAAGGTTTTTTTTAAAATCAGACAAAAATTGTTACCTCCAGAGGAACCACAAGTCAAAATCTGATAAAATTGTGACCTGTAGACTGTCCACAAACAAATTGTGAATGGACGGACGGACGGACAGGGGCAATGGCACAATACGTCCACATGAAAATCTGGGCGAATAAAAAAATGAAACAAGGACCATAACTCTAGAAGTATTTAAAGAAACTTCTAGAAATTAAATAGGCTTCTTTGAGTTAATAATGTTAAGATAGGTTGCCAGGCAACAAAACATAAGCCCACAGCAGCTAAATCGTCCGAGCGGTCGACAAGGGTTGTCACATGTTTATTCCTTTGTAGGTAATTGGGGGCCTTTACAAGACAGTTCCATACAGATCAGATTATAATTTTTGTCGTTTGGGGGTTCACAAGGTTTTACAAACTGAAACAAGGGAATCAACTTTGGAAGTACATGTAGTTTACAGAAATTGTTTAAATTTGACAGGCTTTTTCGGTTTACTAATTTAAGTAAAAAATCTGTATGTAGGCGAACAGCCCTTCCAGATTTCTCTCAGCTACTAGTTTCGTTCTTATTTGAACTCTTCAGGCTTAAATGGGGATGTGCGTTGGCCCTCTATATATAGTCTAGGTGGGTACCGGAGCACATGTGACGTCACAGATGGACCGGAGTCAATCTTTGGCAGCGGAGTCGATTATTCCGCAAAGTGTGCAAAGATGTTCGGGTAAAGAAATTGCCGTTATAAATATGCTAATTAGCACTGTCTCAAAGGCTCCTAACCCTAATGGACTTTAAGTTTAAATTTTTCTAAACTAGAGAGGGACTAAAAACAACTCGATTGGGTTAAGGGCGTGTATGCACTAATTTTTTATTAGTTATCGCCGTGGGGGTACCACGGCTAGATTAAGTGGGAACTCGTCCCTTTTTTTTATATTCTGCCTTGGGTTAGGCTGAGAATTACGCTACTATTTTGCATACTGTGAAAAGTGGCTCTAGGAAAATCTTTTTTGAATTCAACAAGGAGCTCACGAAGTTGTTTTTGCGTTTCTCTATTGAAACGTTGTAAAAAACCCAGTCTTCTTTGCTAATGTGTGATTCTGCCAAATCATCGCGGTTCAATGTGCGAAAAACTGGCCAGGCCTCTAAATCGAGACAAGGATCGACTCCTTCGCAAAAGGCCTCCCAGTTACTCATGGTTAGGAATGGTATAGGACAAGGCGATCTGTGATATTTTACCTCCGCTGTTTCGGAGGCATTGTCCGTAATAGTAGCATCCCTGGTTTTGATGCTATTATTTGAACAACTTTCCTTACATGAAGGGGAAAGATGACCGATGCTTTGTTTCACAGCGTCGTCCAAGATATCGACTTGGTGTTTAATTTTCTGGTGACGGTTAAGATCGTCCAACCTTTTGTAATTTCGGTTGCACGATTTACACCAGAACCTAAGCTGGGTATGAAAGCTGCGGGAGTGCCGCTTCAAATTGTATGAGCGCGTGAAATTCTCCCTGCAAATTCCACAGATGTTGTCCCGAGGGGTTCCCCCATTTTATTGTTCACTCTTGCTAATTTAAATCATGCACATAAATTTCATACAGAACGGATGATCACTTTTGTCATTCAAACATTCAGAGGGTTCACAAAGTAAAACAAGGGCCATAACTCTAGAAATAATTGGCGGAAATTGCTGAAATTCAATAGACCTCTGTTTCGCAAATTTTAATGATGCATATAAATTTCATACATATTGGATGATAACTTTGATCAATCGAGCATTAACAAAGTTGAACAAAGTGAAACAAGGGCCATAACTCTAGAAGGATTTATTGTAAATTGTAGAAATTCAATAGGCTTCTTTGTTTCACTAATTTAAATAATGCATATAAATTTCAGAAAGATCGAATGATAACTTTTGACCTTAGAGAATTCACAAGGTTAAACAAATGGAAACAAGGGCCATAACTCTAGAAGTAATAAACGGAAATTGCTTAAATTCAATTGGCTTCTTCGTTTCCCTAATTTAAATATTGCATATAAATTTCACAAAGATCGGATGTTAACTTTTGGCGTTAGAGGTTAACAAAGTGAAACAAGGCCATAACTCTAGATGTAATACACAGAAATTATTGAAATTAAATAGGCTTCTTCATCTCACTAATGCAAACATACATCAATTTTAAAACGATGGACGGACCAACCGACGGACGGGGGCGACGGCAATATACGTCCACATAAAAATTATATATAAATTTGAAATTGATCAGATAGTCTGTAGAATGTTCACGTAAAAAAAAAATACATAATACATCACAGAAAGAATTTAACCTTCATTCGACACAAACTAGGTCACTTCTGGACTAAAAAATCATTCAGTTTTATTTCAATAATTCTTTAACATTGGGAGAAAACCAGAGGACCCGGGAAAACCCCACGAGATTGGATGGACAACCCTAATCCTTGTCAACTACAAGCCGGGAATCGTCGACACAATGACAGATTATATGAACTAAAGCGAACACGTTAATCCTGGGTTGGAACTTTCAAGAAACTATTTAATCTATTAACAAGATAATGGCTACGAATATATTTGTCTTTCTCAAATAACCCTAACCCTACCCTAACCCTAGTAGTGAGTAAGATAGCCCGCTAACCTAGAGGTCACGTTAGAGGTGCAGGATGGATGGCTTGGCAAGGGATAGCGTATAGTCACTTGGATGGGACGAAAAACCGAGGTCCTGTATACACATTGGTGTGCACGTAAAAGGAATTCCATATAAGACTAGGCCGCATCATACATCTCTATACAGCGGGTTATCTTGACTCTTCTATAATGTATTATAACAATATTACTTATATTCTCTGTCATCAACGAGTTCTTGATGTGGAAATTTACACAGAAATATTTATTTATGGCGAGGGATATATCATGATATCTTTCCTATCTAAATTACATCCTGCTTATAAATAGAACAAGTTGTTGATGTAGGTATATGTATATATTTATAAGCAGGAGGTAATTTAGATACGAAAGATATCATGATATCATATCCCCAGCCATAAATAAATATTTCTGTGGAAAATTCCACACCAAGAACTCGTAGTAGGGTGAAATTCGTTTATAAATATGTATTATTCCCACAATTGATAATTACGACCCAATAGTAAATGTTTAATACGTCGTACTAATCCACACCGTATTACTTAGTTCAGTCAGCTATATTTTAATGAATCTTAATCCATCTTAATTTCCCCCATTTATATCTATATCATATTTCCCTAATCACCTGTCTCCAATATTCTTTGTTTTACACTATTAAACATACATTATGGGAGATTAAATAAAGAGCTGGCAGTTCTCACTATAATAGTTAAAAGCTAGATAACGTAAAAAGAATTTGCTGAAAATTTTAGTCAAATTGATAATCTCTGAACCGAAAAATTTGCGACTGAATTTTTGGCCTAGCCTCGATCATCATTACTAAAGTCGGTACGATAAAAAGCGTGGTCTCGATTATCCATTTCATGATTTAATCATGAAGCAAATCAGAACCTAATCCAGTAAATATCACAGGCTAGCCATGACATTGAGAGTTGCTTATGGTCTGGAAAAGTTAATTAATGTCTAATTAATAATTTAGAAAACATTTCAGGCCTAAAGAAAGACCTGCAATTGGCAGATTTAGCTCTTGCATAATGTATGTTTAATTAGACATGGTAAAACAAAAATAAATATGGCTGGAGTGCCCAAGTTTAGATTTGTTGTGAATTCCATAAAGTAGTTAGGTTTTTAAACGTTAAATACTGTGTAATTCAACATGGCACCCGAAGGATTTAATATATTTAGGTACGAATTCGAACCGAATAGTTTATTTATATGAGAGTGAAGGTTTGGACTATGCCTTGGAAATCGGTATGTGTCTCTGTTTTGCGGACCGAGGTGAGATTGTCCGTTGTGTTAAGTGGACAGATAGACCTGTCATCCTTCAGTTATGTGTCTTTGTTGAATGAGTGACTTCTCATCAACCAGATCGGCCCTGGACAGGTTTAATTCTATGGTATCTCTCGTAACTGAAAGAATAAAGATTTTTTAGCCGAGAGAATAATCTTCCGTCAAAGTGGTGGTGGATTCTGAGGCAAAAAAGGGGAATTACGACAGACTAATTTGATCAACAAAATTAGCCATAATGAGATCATTAGCAGACAGTGAGATAATATAAGATAGGCTATGAAGAAATGTTTCAATTTTTACAGATATTTGATTGATTGTCTAATAGAGGTCAAATTGAACAATAACAATCAACACATTACTGAACAAGACAACATGGCACCACCACGATGTGGAGTAAACAACAGAAAAGATAAAATGGAATCAATTTTTTAAATTAATGGGCTGACAGTGGCTGAAACTCTTGGTATACGGTTGATTGGGATCTGGATGACAAGATTTAGGTCTGACTGACATGATCCCAATACAATCAGCTCTAATTCAAACCAACTATGACCATCACCCTGACATCTACTGGATTGTATTAAATAATTTTAATATTATAATATATAGGTTAGTACAGTCATAAACATCCACAGGGCCTTACACACAAAAATACATCCATCTATTAACTTATTTCTGCTAATTTATAATGCACAACTGTTATTAATAAAAGTCCATTATATGCATGTTTTTATTGCTAGAAATTAAACCAGGAATAATTATTATATTGTTCTCTTCAATTTGTTTGTCTATTCTGTACAAATCTCTGTTTTAAATAACACTAAAAAAGATTAAAATTATTCTAAGAAATAAAATCTTGGCATCACTTGTTTGGTCATTTATAAAATTTCCATATCAATTTTCAAGGACAAATGTGGTAGAAAACTTTAAGAGAACTATATGGAAACGTTGTGCTATAAAAACCAGTGACTGTTTTTATTGTGTTCAATCAGTGAATATCACTCAAGGACTCCATGTTAAATTCTACTGTACATCACAAGTACAAGATCTTGACTTCAAGGTCTTGACCTCTTGACCTCTTCAAAGGCTGTGATACATATATATATATATATATATATTTGTAATGATGTGTTATAACCAATTCATCTAAGACAAGTGGTCACTTCCGTAATCTCAACTGTTGTATGTATAACATAATGAATATAGCTGTAATAGAAACTGTGAAATCGAGGACAAGTGTCTGTTGTATAAAACGACCATATAAATATAATCTGTTTTATTGTCAACTTGATAACTCAATAACTACTAAATATAATTGTTGTAGTTCATACATGGACTGTGTCTAACTGTGTTGTACGGTAAAGATGGCAGAAGCAGACACTGATACACAATGCTGTAGTATCTGTCTAGATGATTTCACTAAAGCTAAAATACTGCCATGTTTTCACACGTTTTGTCAACAATGTATAGACGACTATATCAAAGCTCATTCACATCTCAACAAGTTTAATTGTCCTAATTGTAGAACACAGGTTCAAGTACCTGATGGAGGTGCAAGTGGGTTTTCAACAAACTTTTACATCCAACCAAAAGGTGAAACACAAAATCATTTCTGTCCAAGACACAAGGCAAAAGAAATAGAATTTTATTGTCACGATTGTTCTGTTGCTGTTTGTTGTAAATGTGTTATATTGGATCATACAACTCACTCAAAAACAGATCTTACTGATGTAGACCAAGAACTGAGAGGAAAGTTAAACATTATAAAGCGGGAGTTAGAAGGAAAGATTGATGAAGTCAACAAACACTGTGAATCTTTAACCAGTCAAATATCTGATATCAAGAACCAAGCTAAAATAGCCTGTGACAATGTTGATCAAGAAGTTCAAAGAGTTTGTGAAGGGGTCAAAAAACATGGTAGTGATATAAAATGTGAAATGAATAAAATTTGTGACAAAGAAAGTAACAAGTTACAGACATTACATGGAGATATGATCCAATTCAAAAGTTCGCTACAGCCCAGTGTTAAATATATAAATGACGTCCTGAATGGTAAATCTACTGTTCCAGTTGTAGATGCTTTAACCAATGGACACAAACTGACTGAAGATAGCAGATCAACCAGTTTTGATATACCCACAGTAAGATATGTCCATTATACTATGGTAGATATAGATGTTACAACTTTACGTGAATTACTAGGTAAAGTAGAAACAATGGAGTCACCAACCTGGACGTCTAGTTTTAGTTTGAATCAGATAGTGAAGAGAGATGAGATCTACGATGGTGATGATGTAATGATACAAGGATTACCATGGTGTGTATATGTTATATATCATACAGATACTCCATCAGGATTAGGGTATTATCTGATTCTGAGGAGTGTAGAAGATAAAACAGTTAAAACCGTTACAGCTAGTTGGACACTAAAACTATTAAATATAAACGATGCAAGTAAATCTGAAGTACAACAACGTACATCTACATTTACACCTGGTGCTGGTAAAGGATGGAGGAATCTCATAGCGTGGAATAAACTAGAGGATGTAAAGGGAGGGGATATTAACAAAAATAAGACATTTAGTGTACAGGCTTCTGTACAAATAAACAAAATAGAACGCCACTAACATTTATATTACAGAACATAGTACGATTGATCGATGTCATCATAATACATAGAAATATCTCCCCTCTAAAATATGTTAGTTCAATCACAAACAAATGGAACTTGGTTACTTGCATGTCAAATAGATTTTAATGTTTAACTTTAACTGGTTCCCGGATCCATTCACTGTATTTGATATTTGTTGTTTATTTCTTGCAATATCTGTGTAGTATGTCTTGTCCACAGGTTTGTCTTGTCCGTTTTGTTTTGCATGTGGTGTGGTCCTCCTGCACTTACTAACAGAATAAGTTATGCATCAAAGAATGTGTTTGTAATGGCTGTGTGTTTAAAGGACACAATGGTTCTGTGTCCAAAGGTCATGTGTGCAATCGTTGTGTGTCCAAAAGTTGTATGTGTGCAAAGCAAACCAAACAAACAAACCAGCGCCACCTATAAGTGTTAGGTAAAATCTTTTGATGGGCCTCTTTTTTACCTGACTGAATCCAAGCTTGAATTGTTAATCAAATGAGAATGAAGGATTTTACCTATTTTATTCTGAAGATCTGTGAGAACACCTGTAGCAGCACCAGCGAATTCTGGTGTAATATACAACAATCTGAACTGACCCCTGAAAACATAACGTTAATATCAGGTTAACCAGACATATAGACAGGATTTTCCAGCGCATTTTTTTCCCTGTCAGTGGTGCAGAACGGAGGGCTGACAAGGAACAGTGTAGATTCATTCAGATTGGACAGAAAAAACGTGAACCTGTGACATGTTGCAAGTTAGAATTTGAAATTGAAATAAAATTCATTCTGATTAAAATACAGATCTATAACAACTCTTCCAGATCCTAGTGTAGTGATTATTACTGGGAAACTGTATCAATGTTCAGCATTGTATCAAGTTTTACTGTTTTATATTTTTATATGCAAGAGTACACCATGATGGTTTATATTTGTGTAAGAAAGTTGTCATAATTAAAATATATTTGATATAAAAGCCATGTTTTATTTCATTTGAAGTTGGGTTGAGGAACAGGCTAGGCCTATGTTGACCCCTCCATTATTATATTACATAGAAAATATTTCCAGTTGTGTACCCAAGATCCCAACCTTGGCAAAACAGCTATACATTGGTTGATTGGTATTATATAAAATAGAAAATTATTGTCTGTTAAATACTCAACACCACTTGACCCGGGTATCATTTAAACGATTGTTAAAGAAATTAGTGTTGTATACACAAGATTAAATGATACCCGTGTTACAGTGTTATATACACCAGCAGCTGCCAGGCAGGATACGCCCACATTTTCGAGAGATGGATAGAGAACAAGCTAAAAAAAAAAAGTGATTTTTCCTACAATCAAGGGCCATAATTCAGGAAATTACAATTCGATATGCTTAAATATCGAAAGGAAACAACCTTGATATACCATATTTTTACGCTATTTGAGAACGAACGGCGGCCATTTTGTCTGTCAATTTTGGGCCGATTTTCACGAAATTCGAACTCAGCTGTCCTTAGGGTGTAACGGTGATATAACAATACGTTTTTTTAAATCAGACAAAAATTATGACCTCTATAGGGTCCACAAGCTAAAAATGCGATTTTACATACAATCAGGGGCCATAATTCAGGAAGTTACGGTCCGATATGCGCGAATATCGAAAGGAACCGAGATCTTTGGGTTATAAACTTACATTTCAAGTTTCAACAAAATTGGATAACCAGCGGCTGCCAGGTAGGATACGCCCACATTTTCAAGAGATGGATAGAGAACAAGCTAACAAGAAAGTGATTTTTCCTACTATAAAGGGCCATAATTCAGGAAATTACAATTCAATATGCGCGAATATCGAAAGGAACCGAGATCATTGGGTTATAAACTTACATTTCAAGTTTTAAAAAAATCGGATAAAAATTGTGACCTCTATAGGGTCCACAAGCTAAAAACGTGATTTTTCGTACAATCAGGGGCCATAATCCATGAAGTTTCGATCCGATACATGCCAATATCGAAAGCAGCCGAGATCTTTTGGGGAAAAACCTATATTTCAAGTTTCGTCAAAATCGGATAAGAATTGTGACCTGTAGAGTGTCCACAAACAATTGTGGACGGACGGACGTCCGGACAGACTGGGGCGACGGCATAATACGTCCACATGAAAATGTGGGCGTATAAAAATTGTGACCTCTATAGGGTCCACAAGCTAAAAACTTGATTTTTCGTACAAACAGGGGCCATAATCCATGAAGTTTTGATCCGATACATGCCAATATCGAAAGCAGCCGAGATCTTTTGGAGATAAACCTATATTTCAAGTTTCGTCAAAATCGGAAAAGAATTGTGACCTCTAGAGTGTCCACAAACAATTGTGGACGTCCGGACGGACAGGGGCGACGATAATATACGTCCACATGAAAATGTGGGCGTATAAAAAGTGAAACAGGGGCCATAACACAAGAAGAAATTAACGGAAATTATTGAAATTAAATAGGATTCTTCATCTCACTAATGTAAACAACAGATATCAATTTCAAAACAATCAAATGATAAATGTTGCCTGTGTAGTGTCTTCACAAGAATTTGTGGACGATGGAGTGAGCGACGGATGGACGGGGGTGACAGCAATATACGACCACATTTCCATGTGGGCGTATAAAAAAAGGAATTTACAAATACTGGACTTTACTAAATTGATGGACAGTCTCGTACATGTGCCTATTTTAAACTGTGACTAGCTTACCTCATTAATTCTGCTTTTACTACTGCCGTGTTTTCTTGAGCTGATCCAAGCAGACAAGCAGGTATATTGGCCGCTCTAAAATTACAAACCATATATAGACATGTATTTATATAACGTATATAATATTAACAATATATATACAAATTAAACAAGCGGTTGCCATGCAAGATACGCCCACATTTTGCAAGAGATGGACAGAGAACAAGCTCAAAAAAAGAATACAAATTAAAAAATATATCTACATTAGTACCAACCATATATCCAAATACGTTATATTGTAAGCAAAAATATGAGGTGCCCAGTGGCGAGTCCTGAAAATTCCAAATTTAATTCTGGTAAATTGATAGAATTAAAACTAAGTGGGACAGAATTCAACCCTGTCACATTTCTCTCAGTCTTGTTTACTGATGTCTAAATTAATATAAAGTAAACTTTGCATAAGTTGGATCTAAGTGGTCTGAACAATTTTATCCTAGTTAAGCCAAGCTCTGAGTTAGCCGAAGACCGAAATTCATCTTAGCTCAATTAGAAATAAACCGCAAGAATCGGATAATAATTGATTCAAAGGCATATTTGAAGCTTTTGTTGATACGTGCGCGTAGATAACTTCCGTTTTGGTGAGAGTAGATAACTTTCATTTTGGTGAGAGTGGATAACTTCCGTTTTGTCGCCATCTTTGAAAAATGTCTTAAATTTTCCCGCCAAGTGTCTCGTACAGCAGACAGCGAGTTTCAAATTTTCTGGGAAATTGATCCGAGTTGAGTGAAGATCCGAATTAGGAAATCCGACTTATGTGCATAAATTTAAAAAGAAAAACATGGAGGATCAAACAATGTAAACGATTTTATCCGAGTTGAGCAAAAATCCGACTTATACAAAGTTTACTGCATAACAATATGTAACCTACTGAACTAGGGTGGTCAATACTTACATGTACAAAACGTTTAATATAAAACATACTGAACTTACTTGAGACCCAGTACTTGATCTTCCATCAGTGATATCAAGGGGGAGATAACTACCGTTGTCTTTCCTGTATATACTGATGGATACTGATAACATAAACTTTTACCATGGCCTGAAATCAGCATTCTCTACAGATTTTATTTGGTACAAGAAAATCATACAAATATATTTTCAACTAATAACAAATAACGTCCACTCGACTAACGCCATTTCGGGACTAACACATGGTTCAATTTTATTTCACCAATTCGCTTGCACGTAGGGGTCTTGAGCAGTGGGAGGAAACCGGAGGACCCGGAGAAAACCCATGAGGTTGAACAGACGACCCTACTCCTTGTCACTTAAAACTGGGGAATCAAAACCACGCCGGTTGACTCAATGACAGACCTTACGATACAGTGCGCTCGCTCTAAACATTCGGCAATCCAACCCCCCGCAGATGTTAGGGATCAGCTAGTCAAATGGTCTGTTGAGTCAGATTCTGATCGTGTGGCAAACTGTGTGTTGGAAAAGTTGTATTTCCAGATAGCCACTTGGAACACGGACACTGATTGGTTAATCAAATGAATGATGTCACAGGGTCAAAAGTCGCTTGTATGACCCCTGACACGATTTCCCACTAGAAACTGTCAGATGTTAATGTAGTGGACACCATCAAAAATATACAAAAAACAAAATGAAATATAATTCACTTGGGATTAGGGGTCATAAGCTTACGGTGGAAACCGGAGGAAGAGGAGAAAACCCACGAGGCTAGGCGGGTGACCCTACTCCTTGTCACGTACCAGTGTTGGATCAAACAACGCAACTTCACTTGATAACAGACAGAGAAAGAGAAATGGGGTTTAACGTCCACTCGACACAAACTAGGTCATTTTTTGACTAACACATGGTTTAATTTTATTTCAATAATTTGCTAGCGCGTAGGGGTCATTAGCAGTGGGAGGAAACAGGAGGACCCGGAGAAAACCCATGAGGTTGGACAGGCACTCAAAAACAGACCATATGATCTAGACTGATCAACTAACCCTCTTTTTTATTATCAGAAATACTCTAAGTACTACCCTATTATTACACAGTTAATTACCCTAACCCTAACCCTCTAGATGAATGATACCTACCAGTAGCCATTATCACACAATTATCTTTCTTCTCGTTCAGCACAGAATTAATTATCTTCCACTGCATTCTGTTAAAACAACATTTAATACACAGTTAATTCTGTTACAACAACATTAAATTCAAAGTTAATTCTGTTAAAACAACATTAAATACACAGTTAATTATCTTCCACTGTATTCTGTTAAAACAACATTAAATACACAGTTAATTATCTTCCACTGCATTCTGTTAAAACAACCAAAACACAGCTTTTCAATATATATGTGGGTATTACCATGACAACTTAGAAATCGGATTCTTTTTATTCTTACGCATAGGTTATATCTCCGATGCACTGTGGGGGTAATTTCGATGACCAGAGTTGCTACAGACCACCATTATTTTTTCGATTTCTAAGTGTCAGGGGGTCTTTAACATGCACACTTGACATTGTTTTGAGTTTTTTTTGCCCCATAAGATCTATGAATAGGTTTTCTTTGCAAGGAAACCAGACCCGAGGTAAGACGGCAATCTGAGAGCTGTCTCAGCCAACGACAGGACACAGCTACCCAAGGTATGACGGAAGTCTGAGAGATGTCTCTGACATCTTTCTCACTATACTTACGGTCTGAATTTAGAATAACCAAAATACTGTTTAAGAACTTCCAGATATTTTGGTTCTGTTGGTTGGTTACTGGCATCTGCAAGGAGAAAATTAACAAATAATCACAAGAAAGACCAAATAATCCGATTAAATTACATGCATGGTCCTTAAAACAAATATTATATTCTTGTCCAAGAAAGGACTGGGTGACTGAATGGTTTAACCTGTCTGTAGGCTATTAATCGTAAGGTCTGCCACTGAGTCAAATGGTGTGGTGATTTCCCAATTGCATAAGTAGGGTTTTCTCCGCGTCCTCCGTTTTTTCTCATTGCTAACGATCCCTACATTCAAGTCAATTGTTGAAATAAAATTGAACCATATTTTAGTGCCCAGTGGACGTTAAACCCCATTTCTGTCTCCCTCTCTCTTGTCCAAGACTGGTTCCATTATTTCTATTATGTCTTTCTTGTAATTCGCTGAGTATTTTTTTTTCACTCTGGTTTTTCTTTTCTTTCTGTTTTCTTGCAGGAGAGAGGGCCTGACAAGGACAGCTGTCTAGTTGTTTGGATGGGATGAAAAACTGAGGTCCTGTGTACACATTGGCGTGCACGTAAAAGATCCCTTGACAGTTGGAATTCAATATAAGAGTAGGCCATAGTGCTGCTGTCCAGGCAAAATTTCCCTCATAGCACACTGTATGGCGTATGCCCGTCTTCATTAGCCCAGTTCGGAGCAGAACAGTAGGACGTTAAAACCCATTTCATTTCAAGCAATATTCAACATTGATTCCTCATTGAGTCAACTGGCGTGGTTTCGAATCCCCAGTTGTACGTGACAAGGAGAAGGGTCGCCTGTCCAACCTCGTGGGTTTTCTCCGGGTCCTTCGGTTTCCTCCCACTGCTAAAGACCCCAACACGCAAGCGAATTATTGAAATAAAATTAAAAACCATATGTTAGTCCCGAAATGACCTAGATTGTGTCGAGTAGACGTTAAACCCTATTTCTCTCTCTCTGATTGCCCAGTGATACTTGACATCGATCTCCCTGTGATACACCCCAGTATTTTTCAGCTATCTGAGCCTAATTCTGAAGCTAATTTATACTATGCTGTATTTTGTTATATTATTAAAAGTAGAACCTCTAAATCTGATTAAAATAAATTACTTTTCAGGGTTTTCTATACTTTTGATAGCCTCCATTCCACATACATGTAGATCTGAACTTTTGGTATGTGAGGACGTCATTGGTCACATTAGTGAAATTTGAATTGTTATAATTAATCATTGTTTTGTTCTGATTTGGAAATAAATATACCTTCATCTTCGTTTTCATCAACAACAACATTGTCATCCATGATACTTTTCTCTGCCTCGTCAATCATATTGAT
This sequence comes from Patella vulgata, assembly GCF_932274485.2. Classification (NCBI taxonomy): domain Eukaryota; kingdom Metazoa; phylum Mollusca; class Gastropoda; family Patellidae; genus Patella; species Patella vulgata. The sequence continues at coordinate 4,456,430 of NC_065887.2, forward strand.
AGCATCTTCATCAAAATCATCACCAAACTCATCTTCAAATTCATCCTCTAATCCATTAACATCAACAACCTCCACAGTCTAAAATAAATTTATAATTTTATCCAACTTATTTTTTATAGCTACATGTACATGTACATGAACTTCTCATTTCAAGTTGCTTTTGTCATCGAGCATTTTTTGGACAATATTTACGTTTTCACAACTTAATCCAGGCTAAAATGTAGTCAATTTGATAATTACCATCTGAGAAAATCAAATCAAAATATAAATGGTACGGGTAGATAATCTCCTGGATTAACAAGAGGTGCCGGTGGTTTGTTTATAATAATAATGTGAATATTTATAACGTGCTTCATTCACTCCACTAACGCTCTAAGCGTGATACAATTACTACCCCGGTCTCCAGGATACAAGTAAAGTTGGATTTACCTCCCTTTTCAGAGAGATGGGGCTTAACATCCACTCACATGCTCATTGGAGCCTTTAACAGTGGGAGGAAACCACTGTTAGGATGAAGAATGATTCTAATTTTCAATTAGTTATAACTTTAAAGTTTGTAAATACTGGAATTGAACCGACCTGGACTGATATTTCTTTTAAGAGATTCAACATTCATAATATTCTATAATGACAATCAGTGACTTTTCAGGTTACAATTTCATATTTTCTAAGAAAGTCAAAACATAATTATTTCTATGTCTTTTGCTCAATAGGTTGTCAACTCACTATTATACAATCATAGGTTATCTTTTTCACACTTAAAAATCTTCACACCGGAAATAATAACACAATTACCCCCCAAATTACCTCCCTTGTTTTCTTATTCCCCACCATGGAATAGCTATCTTCAAACATTTGAATTTGAAGTTGAAAATGATACTTTTGCCAATTTCTCAACTGACAATAGTGAATTATAGGATTAATAGGATTATTTTTCAACAAGGTAGGACTGTTTATAGACACCATCTATTTTAGAGCTTTATTTTAATACATTTTAAAAATATAACTTCAAAAATATGAAATTGTAACTTTAATCTGAGATATTTCTAATTACCGGTAATAAAAGTAGAATAAAAGGTTGGTACATTGTACAATGTATGTGTATGAAGTGGGTAGCCTGGTGTTCTCACACAGGAAAGACCTCTGTGTGTGCGCTAAGCATAAAAAAAATACAACTTGTCTGCAATATCACTCTTGGTGGAAGCAATCGTTAAATTCTAATAGAATGGTGGTCTAGCCCCTTTTACTCACCACGATAACGAAGAACTATACAAAAATGATATTATACCTTTTCTACTTTTACTTCATCATCATATGATGTTTCGTCATCTGTGGAAGCATCCTCATTGTATTGGTCATCTGTGATCCTACCACTATTATTTACTTCAACTCTCTTTACTACACTAGGATAAACATCAACACCCTTTATTCTATCACAGTCACCAGTAGACGTCCTGTCACGTAATGATTCCTTAACATTCTCTTCTGTCTTTGTGTTCACACCATTCAAAATATCGACTCTACTTTTGTTTTCTGGAGATATTAATTCCGAATCGTCATTATTAACACACTTTTCATCTCTGTCTGTTTTTGTAGTCACTGGATTTTTTAAGATACTTTCGTCATCCGAATCGGAATAAAAATCACTGAGATATTGTGATTTGTCAGCGCTATCTGGTTTATTTATGTTATTTTGATAATCTAGCAACTCGAGGCGTTCGATAACATCTCGTACCTGACCAATACTATCGATTGCTCCATCTGCTGACTTACATGCTCTGTTGTCATGGTTACTCTTTGAATCTTTGGATACTCGAGATAAGAGCTCTGTCACTTGTTCTTGTATCCGTTTCAGTTTTTGTGTTAATGCCATTTTGATATTAACATCATTTACCGATTAATAACATCAACATACATGTAATACCAGTAGGCCTACACTGAATTTAATCTGCAACAGAACAAATATGACATAATATTATTTTAGTTGAAATTTGAAGGGTGTAAGGCTCTAACTCAATATTATCCACAGAGAGAGAGAGAGGGAGAGGGGGGGGGGGGAGAGAGGGTTGGATACATGCCAATATCCAAAGGAACCAATTGGCAAGATTATGATACAATGTATTTGGGAAATAACCTATTATTATTTCATTGTTCAAGTTTACTGAACATCGGATGAAATTGTAACCTGTGGTCGCAGAGTGTTCACAAACAAATTGTGGACGGACTACAAACTGTTGCGCTACAATTTACGTCCACATGAAAATGTGGGCGTATAAAAAGTTATTATATAATTATGATTATGCGAAGTAAATAGTCTATAGATAATTTTTAAAAAAATATGATTATTGACAACCGCAACTAAATAGCTAAACATGATTTTTTAACAGAACGCAGGAATATCACACATAACACGTCCTCTATTTTCTAGTAAATTAAATCATTTAAAGGAGCTAAATCGCTAACATTTGGGACCTAGAAATTGACACAAGTGGGTCGCAACTCATATAATAATGTAGTATGAATGTATATAAACTGATATACATTCAATGGTTTCCGTTTTTACTCCAATTTCAAATCAGTTATGTTCGGCGAAATAAGCCAGCAGTCTCAAGCGAGTGCAAATTTCTAGCGTCTGGTTATTCCAGTCTACATACGCCGTTTGATTTGGTGCAATGTGTGTAGCCTCGTCCTTCGAGTCTCTTGATACAACTGGGGACGAAGCGCATTATGGTACACGATTCGTGTACCAATGGTAAAATTGTTATTTTGTCTTAAATATTGGATATCAAAAGCCCATCTTTTTCCGGTAAGATCACAACATGAATGTTGATTTAATTTGACAAATAAATCGTGTTTTCAATGTTGAAGATTTTGGATGATATTGAGTTAGAGACTTAGCTACTTTAAATTATTACAAAATGGTGAAATAGTATCAATATATTTTTGTTACCCGCCAAGCGTTGAAGTTGGAAGAAACTATCTTCGATGTTAGAGTTTTCCAGGGGAAGGAACTCGAATACAAAATTCAAATCTAGTTTCGATTCAACGATAAAGGGGCTACTTTAAGACTTTCATTAAATGGATTTAATTGATAAAACCATAAGTGCCTTTTTGCAAAGATTAAACTAACAGAAACGTGTAAAATATAACTAAATGTTCGTTGATAATAATCGATGTTTTAGCATTGCAAGGGGGGTTACTCCATATTCACCTAAAATGGAGTTGCTCCACTTAAATTATATAATAGACCGAACCAGTAAATTATGGTGTCTGCTAATTACTCAACACTGCTTGGGAACAGACCCGTAGCCAGCTTTCTGGCTGCGGAGGGGCAGTGAAGTTTTTAGGGGTGGGGGGCACCCGGCACAGTCTACAGTAGGTATTTTAGAGCTAAGGTCGGCAAAACATTTTTTCAGTGGGGCATTGCCCCCCCCCCCCTAAATTGCCTCTAGCTGGCTACGGGCCTGTTTGGGAAAGTAAACAGTTATAAACCCCATACTTGTTATCCAAACCAGATGGACCATTACTGTAGAAACCTAATAGTTCTTGATGATTCTCAATGAATTTAAACAATTTGCCAACAATGGTTGATTTGAAACTGAACATTTAATACAGAAACGTGTGTTAAAACATGCTTCCCGAGTTGTACGTTTGTAGTATATTCACCTACCTACATGTTTGCACAGTACAACCAGTGATTTCCATGCAAGATACGCCCACATTTTGCCAGACATGGGCAGAGAACAAGCTAAAAAAAATGTGATTTTTTGTACAATCCAGGAAATAACAGGAACTGGGATCTTTTGGATATAAACATATATTATTTTAAATTTCATCAAGATCGGATAAAAATTGTAACTTATATTCTGGAGGGTCCACACCCATATTATTTGCAACCATTTTGTCGGACACTTTCGGTCTGATTTTCACGAAATTTGAACTCAACATTATTAGGGTGTAATGTTTAAACCTCTTTGTTTTAAATCGGATAAAAATTGTGACATCTAGAAGGTACACAAGATTTTTCATACAATCAATGGCCATAATCCACGAAGTTACAGTCCGATAAAGGCCATGGTACAATATCGAAAGGAACCAAGATCTTAGGGATATAAACATGTATTTCAAGTTTCATCAAAATCAGAAGAGAGCATCGCTACCACTGCAACATACGTCCACATTCCTGCTTTGATTGATATATGGTACTTTTTAAAATGAAGAGAATGAAATATAAAAAAGTTGCAACCACTGTAATATGACAAGAGGCAATGAAAGGCTAGGCGTTGGGTTTGTTTTGCCAAATTTACAGACTAAATATTAACAAAAAAGTGGGTGTGACACCACCCCTGGGGGTTGGACCACGAACGAAAATAAATAGTTGCTGTCCTTACAGTATAAGGAATAAATATGCCAAGTTCCAAGATAATCCATTCAGAATTGGCCTGGCTTTGCACCTGGGGGATGGACATGGACTAATATAAATAGGTACAACCCTATGATGGATTATGCCGAAATGGAACAAAATATTGCAACCTTTGGAGTATTTACAGACAAAATATTAACAAAAAAAAAGTAGGTGTGGCACTGCCCAAGGTGGCCGGATCATGTACCAAAATCAATAGCTGCCGTCGTTTGGCTATAAGGAATACATATGCCAGGTTTCAAGATGATCCATTAAGAATAAAATGGGTGTGGCTCTGGCCAAGGGGTGGGGTGGTGGGGCATGCACCAAAACAATAGGGGTCATCCAAAGGGTATAAGGAATAAGTATGCATAGTTTCAAGACAAACCATTAAGAATTGCGCCCTGAATGCGACCCACAGGGTCTTCGGTACAATACGTCCACATTCATAATGTGGACCTATAAAAATGAAAAGGATCTAGCCAGTCGTCATTTTCCTTGTAATGATGACGTCATATCAGCTATAAATGTCTTTTTTTCGAGTGGCTAAAGAAAATTTCTTTCTGACCGACATCTAGGCCTTAAAGGGGACTACATAGAAAAATAAATGGAGACCGTCGACTTTGTACAGATCTTTCACAGAGACAGGTTTAGAACTTTTCAGCCAGGCGCTCGAAGAGGAAATTTCAATAGAACATGGGTTAGACCCAAAACAAATTTGCAACAGAATTAATTTCATTGGGATGCATTTCAGTATAGTCCCCTAAACAACATCCCAAAAATGTTCCAAAATATTTTTTGGTGGAAATGGGTCAAATTGCGTAATATGCTAATTAGCATAATTTCATATTTTAAAAAATGACGTAATGCTATAACTTGGCTATTAAATGTTCAAATTTGGTGGAAATTGTGTCTAAACTCATGTTTTCGTGGCCTGGTAAGCAAATAAACACATTTAGAATATAATCACTTTATTACATAATGCACAATATGCAAATTAACAGCCGCCATTAGTGAAAAACTTATATTTCCCCCTAAATCTGAAACTCTTTGACTTAGCACCATAAAACCAGTATCTACGGTATAATTTCAGGGTCAAAGGTGCCAAAAAACACTAGGAGAACAGCACATACAGTGGTATTGCGTAATATAGAATATGCAAATTAGACGCCTCGGCCATGACTGAAAAATACACTTTTAGTCCAAACTCAAAGCATTTGCAATAACCTGAAAAATCAAGTTCCCACACCCATTTTATTACTTTCAAAGAAAGTAATAAAAGTATCTGTACCTCATTATGGAGAATATTTGACTGATTGCATTAGTACCAGAGCACTGTTGTCATGGGGGGGGGGGGGTTGGTCACATAGCCCTGATGAAAACAAACAAATTATCAAAACTTTATCATCAAAACTGGTTTCGGAGGTCCTACAGCTATGTCCTTTAAAGTCTCCACAAGTTTAACAGTTACACCTGAACAGTCACAGGAACTCTTTAGGTATTAAGAAACCCTTGACGTTTATCATCACCATTATATGTAATCATTATAAAAACATAACTGTTAATCTTATTGCCAGTGGTTTTATTTGTTTTAATATAGTTTATTAATTGATGAATGCACACTATAATGTATCTGTACATTAATCATTATCAAAACATTATAACATAGCTGTTAATTTTATTTCAAAGTTAATTACATAAATAACCACAACTGAAAATTGAGCACAATGTTTATAATAAAATGAACAGTAAATTTGCACGAGTCCTTGCTAATGGTGCTGTTGTCTTGGAATGCGAGAAACGCAGACATGGTAAATGCAAAACCACAGTAAAGATCCAGAGAGAAGAGGTCAGCCAGTCCGGAAAAGTGAACAAACTCATGCTGGTGACCCAGTACGTGAAATGATTTTTGGGGGTAAAAAATATCATAAAGAGACAATCCAATGGAACCAATTGTCACTGCTGCAGTTTCAACATTACCAGAAGGAACCATTTCCCGTCTTCCACCTATTAGAAACCTCAAACGTACTATAAGATGTTTCAAGACTACTACCAGGAAAGCTGGTACCTCTACCACCAACTCAACAGGCCATGAAAATACAAGACCAATACAAAGAAAATTTTAATGGGGAACATTTCCTTTTGTCTGGCAGTGGTACAAACAATCCAGGTGGAATTTTACTATATTCAACAGTAACCAACCTGAAGGTCCCGACCTCAACCGATCATCGGTTGGCTGATAAAACCGCTAAAGTTGCGCGTGAAATATTTTACCAGATTTACACCATACATGCTCCTATCGACAACCACACAGTTCCACGTGTTGGTGCTCTACTTAAAAACAAGACTGGGGATACCAATTTGCGGGTGTATTCCCAGTTGCTAGTATTAAAGTCAGATTTTCGTCTGTTGTCTACCATTAACGATTTTGAGATTACTAAAAAAAGGTCTATCCAGAGAGTTTTTCATGAAACTGAGATATACCGTAAATTGCAGACGTAGGGACCTCATCAACGTTACCAAACAGACAATGAATCCAATCTTGACTTCAGAATGATACCAACCAGTGGCGGATTAAGCTCCACCAAGGCCTGAGGCGGCAGTTGCTGGAGGGCCTATTTAGTTTTTAAAGTTAGAGCCAAGGTAGTTTGCTAACATTAAAAACGTAATGTAACTTTATATGCCCATAAATGACGTCACGTGGATACAATATATTAAGCAAGACATAATCGAAAACTTACAAGGATTTAACGTACATTGTAGGCCTACGTTTAAAAAATAAGATCAGATCTCCAAACAATAGGGCCTATTTAAAATGGCGTGGGCCTAATTAATTTCGGGTCAGGGCCTATGTTGATTCCAGTTGGGCCTACCCCCCCCCCCTAAATTGTCTTTGCGTTTTTAGTCGTATCAGAAAAGTCTAAAAAAAATTTTTTTACAAAATCTTTGGGCCTGAGGCTGCAGCCTCACTGATAATCCGCTACTGATACCAGCCCTTACTCTTTGAAACACTAACTGAACACATGGAAGAGAATGGCGCAAATGCAATCATCAACTACTTAAAGGATACCGACATTTTGAGACCTGATAGTCGTAACCATAGGAATATGTATGCAATTGAACTATGGTCCAGCTTCCAAGAACGAACAACAATATAGAAGGGTGGCACAGATGATTTCAGACTCCAGTTAGTTGTTGCCATGTCAACATATGGAAGTTTCTAGATGCCCTGAAGAAACACCAAGCTCTACAAGAAGTTACTATGGAGCTGATAATAACTAGAGAACAGCCTGATCAACACACGAAGTATAGAGACCAAACAGAGCGTGTACTGGACATTATAAGTTCAACATTCACCATGTGTTGGACTTTTTACGTGGTATTGCTCATAATATTCACTTGTGATAACTTCGGATCCGTCACTGAGTGAGTGTTATTATAGACATGTGAAGTAAAACGAACCATTATAATTATATATTAATGATTAGTGATGTCTGATAAAAAATAAAGAGCATTTAAGTATTAAATATTCGTTATTTCTACCAAAATGAACATGTAGAAAAAAATATATATATTGTTGCATTGATCATCAAAACATGAATTTTTATCATTTGTCTCATTCAGACCCTCTTTTGTGTAGCTATTTGGAGAAGAAAAAAAATGCTTTCTGGGATTTTGGAGATAGTTGACATTATGTAACTCTACCTGTTTACCCTAATTTAAACTAAATGTATAACAATAAACTTTTAGTAATACACTGAGGATACTCTCTTGCAGTAAAATATTGGTCTTGTACTCAACAAAATTCATTTGGGGTGGGGTGTCTAAAGACCATAATTTCTGTAACGCAAACCTTAAATGAACTATAATAGTTTTCACTGGATTCCTAATCCCCATAAAAATCGGTAATGATACAATTGTAAACAAATTAGTGCACTGATTGAAGTTATTGAGTAAAGCATGCTTTTCAAATAAGTCATACTTATTGCAAATGTTTTTTGAGATTGGACTAAAAATGTGTTTTTCAGTCATGGCCCAGGTGTATAATTTGCATATTCTATATTATGCAATTAACTGTGCTGTTCTTCTAGTGCTTTTCAGCACCCTTGATCCTGTACTTATGGGCATATGTACTGGTTTCATGGAGCTAATTAATTTAAAAAGTTTCAGATTTAGGGGGAAAAATAAGTTTTTCACTAATGGCGGATGTTAATTTGCATATTATGCATCAGGTAATTATGTGATTATATTCTAAATGTGTTTATTTGTGTTCCTGGCCATGTAAACATGGGTTTGGATACAATTTCCACCAAATTTGAACATTTGATAGCCAAATTATAGCATTAAATCATTTCTGAAATATGAAATTACGCTAATTAGCATATTATGCAATTTGACCCATTTCCACCAAAAATATTTTGGAACATTTTTAGTATGATGTGCAGGAGACCTTACTGAAAAGCATACCACCAAAAGAAATTCTGTTGCAATTTGTTTTGGATTGGGCCCTTTTTTCAGCTAGATTGACTGGACTATATCTTTGTAAATATTGAAACAAATTTAACCATTTTTAGACTGCTATTCACTGTATTAGTTTTTAAAGGTAATTCCTAATTCCTCAGATTTCATAGATATTGTAGTAGTTTTTAAGTGAATCCCCAATCCCTCAGATTTGATAGACAATGTAGTAGTTTTTAAGGGAATCCCCAATCCCTCAGATTTGATAGACATTGTAGTAGTTTTTAAGGGAATCCCTAATCCCCCAGATTTGAGAGACTTTAAAGTAAATAAAAAGAATAGGATTTAATTTATGAATAATATTAATTTATTGTCATATTATATCATTCTAAAACAATCAAAATTCTACATGGATATATAATCAGCAGCACTTAATATTTATACACTAGACATAAGCAATAGTCCGGGGTTTATTGTCTATATACCATGGTATTATATATATAAACAACAGGGTTTATTGTCTATATACCATGGTATTATAAATAAACAACAGGGTTTATTGTCTATATACCATGGTATTATATATAAATAATTATAAATATATAAATAATCAGGGTTGTTTCAGTATATCATGTATTATACAGCAATTGTCTATAGCATATCGGGGTTGTTTCAGTAAGCTTATATCATGAATTAGATTGTAGTTATAAAGGTTTTATGGTATTATATATTACAGCATTACAAATTATCACAAAAAACTTCAAAGCACCACCACCCTTTCAAATCTGTATTAATTAATCATAGCTTTTGGGCACTTTATTAAAATATCTAGGGTGGGGTGGGGTAGGGCTTGTCTACGATATCACCATAATATTAAGCAGGAGTGGGTATTAACAGTTACATAAAGGTTACATATTAAAAACAAGTGATATCACAGCTGGTCAAAATATATAGAATTCTATTTACAAATTATATCTCTTATATATATATACAAACAAAAAAAACCCTGCAACTTGAAAAAAAACAACATATTTTTTGATTGAATGTTTTAAAAGTAATAATGCTGATAACCTAATTCTTTCAACAAAATAATCTAATACTTTTATATAATGCTAGTGTAAAATTATATCGAATTAAAAATTGGACGGATCTTTATTCAATAGGACTGAGCTGTTATATCTAATACTTTTATATAATGCTAGTTTCAAATTGGATGGATAATCTCGATTCATTAGAGATAGAGAGAGAGAGAGATGGGGTTTAATGTCCACTCGACACAAACTTGGTCTTTTCGGGACTAACACATGGTTCAATTTTATTCCAATAATTCGCTTGCAGTGGGAGGAAACCAGAGGAAACAGAGAAAACCCACAGGCGATCCTAAAACCTGGGAATCGAAACCACGCCAGACTTTATGATACAACGTGCATGTCTCTATTCAATAGGACAGAAGCTGGGAATATGAATTCTCTCAACAAAATAATCTAATACTTTTATAATATAATGCTCGGATCTTTAGTCAATTGGACGGAAGCTATTATATGACCATGGTAATATTCATTAATTCTTTAAACACTATAATGGTTGGACGGTTTGAGATCTGATTGCAGTTAGAACATGAACGTATAATTTGATTGGAATGTTTGAATAAAAATAACTTAAGTTGGAAATTTGGAAAATAAATAACTGATATAAATTAATAATCCATATTACAGGGTGACGATGATGAATGTTCATGAATTTAAATGACTTAATTATCCAGTTGACACAACAGGGCCATACCGCGACCAACCCAATGTTCTTGTGGTTTGTCAGACGGAATCATCATCCCGATGACGAAATTTGTTGAGTGACCTGTTGTCGACAATGTTCCTCTTCTTTCGCTAGTTTTGTAAACTGGACATCGATAGGCTGATGTTTCCTTTAAGTCAGACCTTTTGATTGGTTTAATCCACATCTGTTGAAAGAGAAAACAGGATTACAAATTATTGCTAAAAACCATCGTTTTAACATGCATCCAGTTCAGAGAGCACTAGACCGGTAGATGTGGGGCACGTAACTTACATAAAATATGTGAGAGCACAATTTGTGGAGCGCGTAACCTCAATAATATATGAGACTGCTAGATGTGGGGCATGTAACTAAATATGAGAGTGCTAGATGTGGGGCATGTAACTTACATAAAATATGAGACCGGTAGATGTGGGGCATGTAACCTTTATCAAAAGTATGAGAGCACTCACTACATGTAGGGCATGTAACTTCCATAAAATATGAGAGTACAAGATATGGGGTATGTAACTTCCATAAAATATATTAGAGCCCCTAAATTGGGGTATGTAGGTCCCATAAAATATATGAAAGTACAAGATGTGGGGCATGTGACTACCCAAAAAATAAGTTAAATTTATGATGAATAACTCACCACTGGCATTGTGTCAAAGAGAACTTTGGGAAGGGATTCATTAAGTTTTTTGGTTTTTCTATCCCAGCGTGCAGCTTCCAAAAATAATCCATAAATATAAACACCTGAAATCAATAAAACTCGTTAAAACAGGTATTTAATCAAATATATTAATAAAATGGGCATTTAATCATTATGGACTTTATGATCAATATTAATGTTTATTCTCAGATTATCAGATATAGGCCTAACTATTCTCAGATTATCAGATATATAGGCCTACTAACTATTCTCAGATTATCAGATATAGGCCTACTAACTATTCTCAGATTATCAGATATAGACCTACTAACTATTCTCAGATTATCAGATATAGGCCTAACTATTCTCAGATTATCAGATATATAGGCCTACTAACTATTCTCAGATTATCAGATATAGGCGTACCAACTATTCTCAGATTATCAGATATAGGCCTACTAACTATTCTCAGATATAGGCCTACTAACTATTCTCAGATTATCAGATATAGGCCTACTAACTATTCTCAGATTATCAGATATATAGGCCTACTAACTAACAATGTCATATTTTATCAATTATACATCAAATACATGTCCACGTTTCAATATATAAAACACCCAACTAAGATTGTATCCCTGGCAAAGTTTCTTCACTAGTTTCAATTGCTGATTAGTTTAAATATCGGAAATGGAAATTAATATTATACATCAGACTGTGCATCAGAAATAAATATCATGTCACATATAATTATCATATGTCAATATATCAAACTTACCATCTTCGGGTGGTTCGGTATATTCTTTATCTTCTAGTACCTCGTAATCAAATCCGAGTAAATCAATAGGGATCGTGTATTTCCGGGCGTAATTCTGTTGCGCTCCGGTCAAGAAAGCTTGTGTGAAGAAAAATCCTGATAACCAGAAAGTTGGTGGCGGACCGTTATCATACCAATCCTGAAAAAAAAAAATATAATATTAACAAATAAGTTATGTATCAGGACTATTAAACAACTTTGGCTGACATTCTGACTATTATAACATTGACTGACATTCTGACTATTATAACATTGACTGACATTCTGACTATTATAACATTGACTGACATTCTGACTATTATAACATAGGCTGACATTCTGACTATTATAACACATTGATGGTAATATTTTTACAAACCATATTTGACAGCATCATCCAAAAGCTGTTAAACCTTAACAAGAGTATGTTTTCATAGATAGATGTTACAAAAAAAAACCTAAACTGTTTCATGTTTCTTCTATGTATTTATTATCAATTAATATTACTTGACTTACCTGTAAGAATTTTAAACGTGCCAAGAAATCTGTAACGTAACTACCAAGAGGTTTTAACGAAGGGTACGATCGTTTCATCCACATAGCGGGGATTTTACCCTTCAAGATGCTTAATACTACTTCTTCTAACTCTGCAGACATAACAACCAGACCCTAAAAATATACCGGTTGAGAGATTAACGGGAGATAGAAATAGGATTTAATATCCACTCCACACATAACAACCAGACCCTAAAAATATACCGGTTGACAGATTAAAGGGAGAGAGAAATAGGGTTTAACATCCACTCCACACAAACTAGTCGTTTCAGGACTAACATATAATTCAATTTTATTTCAATATCGTGCTTGTGCTTAGTGGTCTTTGGCAGTGGGAATAAACCAGAGGGCCTGGAAAAAATTCTTTCGTAAGTATGAATAGGCAACCCTATTCCTTGTCATGTACAAGCGGGGAATTGAAACCATATCAGTTGACTCAGTGATAGACCTTATGATACAACGTGCATGCATTAATCATTCGCGCCCCCCCCCCCCTTCCCATCAAAAGATATTAGAGAAGATTATATGGCGCTGTTGGGAAATCACAATCAATTGATGATAAAATGGACTTACTTTAATAGCTTTACGGATATTAGCAAGACTGGAACGGACTATTTCCAGCAGACGATTAAATCTGGTCATTTCTTGTACTAACACCGTATTCATACTCTGTTTATATGACGTTGGGTATTTCCTCAACGCTGCCTCATTATCAAAATTAGGCGGCAGTTTACTAAGGATGTCTGCTGCGACTTCATCAACTACGTCATCTGTTGATTTACCACCTTCAGCAGATGCTTTAGCCTAAAAAAAAAAAAAGAGTTAATTTTAAAACATTAATATTTCACTCTCCAGAAAGTAAAATTTCAATATAGTAGAATCGATTCATTTTTATATAACAATTCCTTTGAAATGGTGAATTAACTCTAAATGTTAACAATTCCTTTTAAATGGTGAATTAATTCTAAATGTTAACGATTACTTTTAAATGGTGAATTAATTCTAAATGTTAACAATTCCTTTGAAATGGTGAATTAACTCTAAATGTTAACAATTCCTTTGAAATGGTGAATTAACTCTAAATGTTAACGATTCCTTTTAAATGGTGAATTAATTCTAAATGTTAACGATTCCTTTTAAATGGTGAATTAACTCTAAATGTTAACAATTCCTTTAAAAAAGTAAATGTAGTCATTTTGTTCCTCTACTCTATCTCTTACAATTGTTCTTTGCACTTTTCAGACAAAATCTAATCTTTTCTCTCAGCTCCCGTTTTCATTATCCCATTCGGAGCAGAAAAGTATTCCTCTCAGCCTATTAAATGGTTGCATTCTTAAAATAAGGTATCTGACACCATGGATAGATTTCTAAGATGAAGAACTGTTAATAACAAGAACTGGGAGCCACTGTGACTCAGTGAGTAGGACGTTGGCTTTCTAAACGGGAAAGTTCACCAGGCATGATTTCCCCTTGTCAGTGGTACAGGACAGAAGGCCTGACAAGGAAAAACGTATGGTTGATAGGATTGGACAAAAAATCAAAGTCCTGTGTACACATTGGTGTGCACGTAAAAGAATCCTTGACAGTTGGAATTCGATATAAGAGTAGGCCTTAGTGCCGCTGTCTGGGCAAAATCTCCCTCATAGCACACTGTATGGTGTATGTCCGTCTTCATTAGCCCAGTTCATAGCAGAACAGTAGAACTTAGAGCCCATTTCATTTCATTTCATTTCAATAACAAGAACTGTGTAATATTTGACTATGTGTCTATTCTAATTGTTCAAACTCTATAGCTACAAAGGTGTTAAACTACCAAAAGGCACAAAGCATTTTTAAACGAGCTTCTACGGTAATGAAAGAAAATATAAGCAGTGTAATATTGGCAAAGATAAACAGAGAAGAATAAAATAGGAGAATACTTTTAGAGAATAAAAAGCTACAAGTTAATAAACAAAACATGAGACAACTCAATAAACACAAAAACATAATATGGAACATATTTTAATTAAAGTAACGATTCATTGAGGGTTCTCAGAAAGTCGCTTTAATAGTAATAATTGTGTTCCATATTATCTTGTTTTTTATTACATGTGTCAATTGCTAAATCCCACTCAAAGACGACAAGACAACCTGTTGATATAGCACCCCACTAACAAAAAAACACATTCATCGAACTAATAAAAAAAAAAGATATTTATATTTCAATGTCATTCTAAAATTCTAAAATACTACTATCTAAATTCTTTTTCTGTAACAACCACATTTCCATCCTGTAAAAAGAACTAGTGACCTGTGAAATATTTCATATTTATATTCAAGGAATACTAAAACTACGAGAGAGCATTTTCTGTCTAAGTGACTGATCTGTGATTAAAAGTCTTTATTTTTTTAAAAAACAAACTATTTATACCGTATATCTTTCTTCTTCCTTTTTGTATTAAATTTGTGTAAAAATAGACATAAAAATGGTGAAATTATCATCCTATGATCATGATATGTCAATCCCAGCTTAAATATTAGGCTACTTCCCTTTTGTTCATCCTAACAAAATTTGGCTTCCTAGCTTAATATTCCCTCTCTTGTCCATCCTAGCTAAATATTCCCTCCCTTGATCATCCTAGCTAAATATTCCCTCCCTTGTCCATCCTAGCTAAATATTCCCTCCTTTGTCCATCCCAGCTAAATATTCCCTCCTTTGTCCGTCCTAGCTAAACATTCCTTCCCTTGTTTGTCCTAGCTAAATATCTCCCCACCCCTTGTCCATCCTAGTCCCATTCATATAAAAGATGTGAAAGGGAGGACATATTTAAGCAGCTGTGTAATGACGTACACACATGGTATTTATGGATTGACTACTGAAGGCAGATATAAAATTCATTCCATTCCAGGGTTTTGTTTGAACAATGATAAAAACACAAACGGTTATGTAAAGAGAGACTTAACATATATTTAACATATATATATGTGCAAAGGTATAGTTTCACTTGTGTGTGAAGGGGAGCATCCATGTATATATGGTGGAAACGGAGGTTGGGGGACGGGAGGAGAGGTCTCTGTAAATTATGCACATTTAGCGGTGATGTTTTCGGTTATTATTACATTGTGATCATCGTGTACACACTGAACAACACCCTGCTGCTACCTGCTGTCGACGATGTAATGCCATTTCCGAGAAATATCCCTGCTTTATGTGTAGATACGTTATATACAGCTATAGAAATAGCAATAAAATTACATTTAGTCAAATTAATCAATAAAGTTATATTTATAGCACAGCTTTCATGAGTTAACAGGTTTATCCAGAGGCCGTAGACCGAGGTGTTAAATCTGTTAACAAATGAAGCGGGCTACTATAAATGACTTGTAACACTGACACCTGCTCATCATGCTTGTTGTTATCCCACTTCTATATGTGATTTCTACTAAAACTGGCAAAAGTGTGCAATAGCATTGAACCTTTCTAGTTATTGCACAGTTAAGCTCCACCCAATCTACTTGAGGGAAAACAATCAACTTATTCAACGAAAAGAACAAAGGAAGATTCCGCATCCATGTCACAAAAAATTATACTTAAAGGATCTATTACGCTAATATTTGGGACCCAGAAATTGACACAATTGGATCACAATGCATATAATAATGTAATATGAATGTATATAAATTGATTTACATTCAATCGTTTCTGTTTTTACTCTAATTTCAAATCAGTTATGTTTGGTGAAATAAGCCAGAAGTCTCAATCAAATGGCATCTCTAGCATCTGGTTATTCCAGTCTACACCAACAGTATTTATTGTGCATGCTCTCTAGATAGGAACATAGTGTCACCGTTTGACATGACTTGTGGAATATGTGTAACCTCGTTCTTCGAGTCCCTTGTTACAAAGGGCGCTGGAACGCATTATGGTACACGATTTGTGTACCAATGGTAAAATGTTTATTTTGTCTTAAATATTTGATATCAGAAGCCCATCTTTTCCAGGTAAGATCACAACATCAATGTTGATTTAAATTGACAAATAATTCATGTTTTCAATGTCGAAGATTTTGGATGATATTGAGTTAAAGATTTAGCTACTTTAAAGCCAATTACTAAGGAAATTAATTGATAAATGTTTGTTCCTTTAAAGACTAGTACTAAGCAAATGTTGTAAACAGGACAACAGAAGAGCTACTTGTTTTATAAACAGACAAAATAAAACTATGTAAAAAAAAATAGAAAGAGCGCAATCCAGTCAGGAGGCCATAAATCCGTTTTTACTCAACGTGTATAACTCATATTCAAAACTTGACCTAAACTTACAGTATAACAAGATTCTACAAATCTTATGTTCGACAGATTGACTGTAGAAGAACCACCAATCGTCTGACATAGGTCCACCGAGAATTGATCATGCAGAATGTAGAATCCGGTTGTATTGTTTGCCGCAACAGAAATTCAACATGAAATGTGTTGATTTTAAAATTTGAGAAAAACTATGTTTTATGGACCTGGATCTGGAGGATAAAGGTTATGTATTATGTTAAGCAAGGATAATAATTCACAATAGCCAATAGAAACAGTCAAGAATTTGTTAATAATCTGGAAGAAAAAGGGGAAATATATACGCAGATACGATTGTCTTACCCTTTTCTGTTACAAGAATAAAAAAAAACAATAATTATTATCATAAAAAAAACATACATTTAATTTCTTAAATAAGGTATCAATACTAGGACAAAATTCTTAAAAGTTAACCCAAAGCAAGAAAACAATAACTATTATTATAAAAAAAAAACAAACAAAAAAAAACATATACAGAACATTTAAATTTGGGAAATTTTAGGACAAAATTCTTAAAAGTTACTTCAAAGCAAAAATTAGATGAATATTTGAGTACAATCTCCAGATTCTTCTGTCCTGACACAGAGAACCTTTAGACTACTTGGTACCAGATTATTCTGTCCTGACACAGAGAACATGAGCAACTTGAGATAAAGTTTCCCTGTATGTATAAATATTTGTCTATCAGGTACGGACATTATTTGTGTTTGTGTTCAGACCATGTAAACTAGTATATTATTTAAAACTCAATTGCTAAATCTGTCTCAATGAAACAAACTTTCTTGAACAATTAATCATTTAACAAAACCAATATATTAACAGAAATGAGGTTTCCCAATGAATAGAAACTTAAGATACGATTGTCTTACCCTTTTCTGTTACAAGAATAAAAAAAAACAATAATTATTATCATAAAAAAACCATACATTTAATTTCTTAAATAAGGTATCAATACTAGGACAAAATTCTTAAAAGTTAACCCAAAGCAAGAAAACAATAACTATTATTATAAAAAAAAAACAAACAAAAAAAAACATATACAGAACATTTAAATTTGGGAAATTTTAGGACAAAATTCTTAAAAGTTACTTCAAAGCAAAAATTAGATGAATATTTGAGTACAATCTCCAGATTCTTCTGTCCTGACACAGAGAACCTTTAGACTACTTGGTACCAGATTATTCTGTCCTGACACAGAGAACATGAGCAACTTGAGATAAAGTTTCCCTGTATGTATAAATATTTGTCTATCAGGTACGGACATTATTTGTGTTTGTGTTCAGACCATGTAAACTAGTATATTATTTAAAACTCAATTGCTAAATCTGTCTCAATGAAACAAACTTTCTTGAACAATTAATCATTTAACAAAACCAAAATATTAACAGAAATGAGGTTTCCCTATGAATAGAAACTTAAATAATTTGTGATTGGGTCCACACCAAGAGTTCTAGCAAAATAACTCAATTGCTAAATCTGTCTCCAGGGTTACAGTTTTCTTGAACCCTTAATCGAGTAACAACTCAAATATCAACGGTAATGAAATGTCCCTAGTATTATATTTTAACTCAATTGCTAAATCTGTCTCCAGGATTATAATAATAATTCATCAACATCACCAAAATATGAACAGTAGAGATAATCTTTGGCCTAGATTCCATCGGATTAAAAAAGGAGGCCCATCAAAAGATTTTACCTAACGCTCAACCTTATTTCAAGAGTATATCAAAATCAACAGCATAACCAGACCTACTTTCTAACCTCCACCCTTTATCCAAATGTTTGCATTGGTAGGATTCCAATATTTAGACCAGGTCAAACATGCAGCCTGCTGGCCAAGGCTTCAAATGTGTTCCGGGGGAACAATTTTCAACAAACTGACATGTTGATAATTGTTAGAAACTAGTGGTGGGGTGGATATAATTGTTTTCTATACTGTATGTCATATATATCTAAGTTATATGTAATACAAGAAATAACTGTGTTCAATATTATATCTAAGTTATATGTAATACAAGAACAAACTGTGTTCAATATTATATGTTGGTTATATGTGATACAAGAGAAAACTGTGTTCAATATTAATGTTGGAAAACGGTAAATAAATCAATCAAATTGATTGATGTACAACTTTAGTTCATGTGGTCCCTGAATCACAATGAATTTGATACCCCTGATTTAGACTCTATTGAACCCCGATATCACCCTAGGTGGACGCAGACATTAAGCCCCATTGACTGACCGACCGACTTGAACCCCTTGACATTTGGTAGGACTACCAATATTTGCGTAATTAATAGACAATATTTATTGAGATTTGTTTTTTACTGTACCTGTGTGAGTAAGATATTATCAAACAGCTGATTCGTTTCTGCCTGATCTTTTTTAATATCAGCGTTGGCATGCATGCCAAATATCCCTGGTAACGGATTAATAGGCAAGCTGTGGGTATACTGGATATAGCTGTCATACTGAAAACAAGATGGGAGATAACGTTAAAATAACATAAAATTCACATCAGCTTGCTATCTTGGTATCACCAATCACATTATTTTAAGAGAAAAATGGTATTAAATGTCCACTCAACACAAACATGGTCTTTTTGGAAATGAAATTAAATGGGGTTTAACGTCCTACTGTTCTGCTCCAACTGGGCTAATGAAGGCGGGTATATGCCATACAGTGTGCTATGAGGGAAATTTTACCAGGACAGCGGCACTATACAGCCTACTCTTAAATCAAATTTCAGAAGGATGTTAAACCCCATTTTATTTCCGCATATGTTAAGTAACGTAAAATTCACATCAGCTTGCTATCGGTAAAAAGATTTGGCTCAATTTTATTTCAATGATTCAGACAAGTTGTGAATCATAATCACGCCAGTTAACTCAATGATTGACCTTAAGATCTTAAGCACATGTATCAGACTATTAGGCTACGGCCCAACACCCCTTGAAATTATTTACAAAAGAAAATGGTGAGTACTCACATCGCCATCTGGTGGAGCGTAATAAACTTTAGAATCATCAAAGTAGTAGTCATCTTTCTCGTTGATTTCTTTACAGTAAAATTTATTCAATATGGTTAACAAAGTTCGTCTATCCCAATCATCCGTTACTCTTCCTCCGTAATTACATTCTCCCGTCAAATATCTCAACGCATCGTACTGAACCGTCTGGAAATACAAAAAATGAAAATCTAGCACTGAATACAAGAATTAATGTAAATGAAAGAGAGGGTTTAACATCCACTCAACACAAACTAGGTCATTTCGGGACTAACATATGGTTCAATTTTATTTCAATGATTCGCTTGTGTGTAGGGGTCTTTAGCAGTGGGAGGAAACCGGAGGACACAGAGAAAACCCACGTGGTTGGACAGGCGACCCTACTCCTTGTCACGTACAACCTGGGAATCGAAACCACGGCACTTGATTCAATGACCGCCTCTGCCAAATGACGCTTCTAGTCCGTCAAAAGATGTCTCAAGACAGTGACTCTCTGCCGAATGCCGTCTCAGATATCACATGGCTCAATGTACATTAATATCAGATATCACATGGCTCAATTCACGTTCACTTTCAGCCAAATGACGACTGTTGATGGAGGTCGTCCGTCGATTGATGTCATTAAATTTAAAGACAAAGAGAAAAAGGGTTTGATTAAATACATTATATAAATATCAGAACTTACTTCGTATTGGTTTAAAAACATCGCTAACTGTTGTGTACTGATACGCAAGTCAGTTTCGTTAAACTCGTACGGTATATTCCATCCCAGTGGACCAAATTTACGTCGTTCCTGAACCAACGCATGGAAGAAACACAAGCCATACAACATCTTTTTAAATTCTCTCTGAAAAAAACAAAACAAAAATCAAAACAAGCCTCTTTAGAATAATACAACCAACTAAGTTGGCAGGCAACAAAAAGATTAGTCCACCTCCAAGCTAAGTCCTCCATGCAGTCATAAACTAAAACATGTCATTACAGACGATCAGATCAGAGACAACAAGATTTAGTGACAAAGGGGAATAACTTTGGAAGTTTTTATTGAAATTCGATGATAATAAATAAGGTTATTTGTTGTAATCTGTATTGTGCTTACATTAAGAAATGTGGATGGTCGGATGGACAGGTGTGACAGACAGGTGTGACGATAATATATATGAAAACATTTAAATATTGGTGTATAAAAACGATTGTGCCAGAGTGGCTTATTCTAATTTAATGACCTCTATTCCAGGCTTTTATATGGAGCTGTCTCTAACACTGACAGGTCATTTTCTAATAACATCATTGTTTGTGCAATGCAAGATGCAAGATTTCGCCAGGAGAGTAAAGTTGTAGACTCCTGTACTCATCTGCCCTGCAATATTTTGACTTCTTCTGTGGAACTTCAAAGCAAACCTAGCTAGACTATTATTACTCCTTTTTTTTTCTCTAGCGATCTTTAAAGTGCACTGGGAATTTGCGAACTGACAGACTGTATATAAGGAAGTCAGATCTCTCATTACATATTTCAGAAAACCAGAAACTTACTGCTTTCTTCACGCCAGTAAAGAATTCCATGTCAGAAATGGGATCGGACATGTAGGATTTGATGATGTTGAATCGTAGACCCTTTGGTGGTTCGTTGGTCATTTTAACACCATTTTGTAAAATGGATACTGGGAAGGTTGTTGACGGGTAACTGGTTAACCAGAGTCGGAAATCGGGATGAGTCGCCTCAGGATTAAACTCCTGAAATATAAAAACTCAGTGAAACATCAACACGTCGACACAAACTAATCATTTCGAGACTAACATATGGTTCAATTTTATCTCAATAATTGGCTTGCGTGTAGAGGATCTTTAGCAATGGGAGGAAACGGGAGGACCCGGGGAAAACCCACAAGGTTTGACATACTTCTTGTGACGTACAATCGGGGAATCAAAACCACGCCAGCTGACTCAATGACAGACCTTATGATACAACGCGCATGCGTTAATCATTTGGCCATCCAACCCTCCTAGCAATAAAGAGATATGTGCTTTAACTCATATCCGGATGATTCAATAATTTGCTTGTGTGTAGGGGTCTTTAGCAGTGGGAGGGGAATCCGGAGGACCTGGAGAAAATTACACACGGTTGAATAGGCGGCCCTACTCCTTGTCACAGGAATCGAAACATATGGCACTTGACTCAATGACAGAGCTTATGTTCCAAAGCACACACATCAAACCACACCATCACCCACCCTTAGAAAAGTAACATGCAAATTGAATATGTTGATCTATTTCTGAAATTCATACCTCACAAATCTTCTCTAATGTTGGCATCCAGGACGCAGCAAGATGACAGTTCTGTAACATTACCCATGTCCCTTCCTTCACCCCCTTCTCAATCATCTTTAGCGCAATAGGTCCTTGACCTTGACCTAATGATAGAGAATCGAACTTCGCTCCTCCAAAACCCTGAAACAAAAAGGGAAACTCTTATAATATAAAATAACGAATGTTGTTCAAACTTGACATCAAAGCACTTATTGGTCCTCTTTAAAAAAAATATCGAAAATTTCAATAAATAAACTTACTTGGTCATCAGCAAACTTTAATAAAGCAGCCATTGGATCAGCTCCAGGAGACAGGATGAACAATAACGGTGCCGTACAATTACTGTCCGAATACGATCCCGCTAAATCAAATGGTGGGGGCTCGATAAATTTCTTACCGATTTTCTCCGTAACGAATTCCTGAACAGCAGGAATTACCTGTTTAGAAGAAAGATAAAATTTAATATTTATTCAACAAATTTAAATGGAGGGAGCCACAGTGGTTCCGTGAGTAAGACGTTGGCTCGCTAACTTGGAGATCAATCCCTGAGTTGGCCGAGACAGTTCATTAGGACTTATGGGTGTCGTTTCCCTCCTTGTCAGTGGTGCAGGACAGGGCCTGGCAATAGAGAGAGAGATAAATGGGATTTATCGTCCACTTGACACAAACTAGGTCATTTCGGGACTGACATATGGTTTGTTTTTATTTCAATAATTCGCTTGCGCATAGGGGGCTTTAGCAGTGGGAGGAAACCGGAGGACCCGAAGAAAACCCATGAGGTTGGACAGGCGACCCTACTCCTTGTCACGTACAACCGGGGAATCGAAACCACGCCAGCTGACTCAATGACAGGCCTTATGATACAGCACGCACGTGCTAACCATTCGGCCATCTCCCCTCCCCCCCTCCACAGCAATAGACAATGTATAGTTGCTAGGATGGAACATAAACCAAGGTCCTGTGTACACATTGGTATGTACTTGGCAGTTGGAATTCAATATAAGAGTAGGCTGTAGTGCCACTGTCCGGGCACAATATAAGAGTAGGCTGTAGTGCCACTGTCCGGGCACAATATAAGAGTAGGCTGTAGTGCCACTGTCCGGGCACAATATAAGAGTAGGCTGTAGTGCCACTGTCCGGGCACAATATAAGAGTAGGCTGCAGTGCCGCTGTCCGGGCACAATATAAGAGTAGGCTGTAGTGCCACTGTCCGGGCACAATATAAGAGTAGGCTGCAGTGCCGCTGTCCGGGCACAATATAAGAGTAGGCTGCAGTGCCGCTGTCTGGGCACAATATTTCTCTCATAGCACACTGTATGGTTGTCTTGGGACAACTTGAATTGGGTATCATTTAATTGTGCTGTTTTAGCAGGAGTTTCTCTCTTCAACATTTAGTTTCAAACCATTGTTGACAAATTGTTCAAATTCGTTGAGAATGATAAAAAAAACCTATTGTGTTCCTACTGTCGCATGTCTAAATAGATAAAATATAGAAACTCGCAGTAAAACACGATACCCAAGTTATAGTAAAAGTCATTAGAGACAATGGCTTGTCGTGGTGACCCCTGTGAATATATTTATAGTTTAAAGTTACAATTTCATATTTTCTAAGAAAGTCAAAACATAATTATTTCTATGTCTTTTGCTCAATAGGTTGTCAACTCACGTTTGAATTTGAAGAGGAAAATGATATTTTTGCCAATTTCTCAACTGGCAATAATGAATTATAGGATTAATAGGATTATTCTTTAACAAGGTAGGACTGTTTTTAGATACCATCTATTTTAAGGCTTTATTTTAAAAATTTTTAAAAATATAACGTAAAAATATGAAATTGAAACTTTAAATCAACTCACCTTATCTGGTCTGAGACATCTTAGAACTAACATCTTCTGAAACATTCCTAAACGATCGTTCCATTCACCTGGAAGTGTTCCATGGTGAGGGTCCTACAAATATAAATATCATCAATCATTTTTTCCTTCAGAATTGTCAACCAATGTGAATTGTCTACCAACATGAATTGTCTACCAACATGAATTGTCTACCAACATGAACTGAATTGTCTACCCAACATGAATTGAATTGTCTCCCAATGTGCATTGTCCGCCAATGTCAATTGTCGACAAATATGTATCGTCCGCTAATGTTTCATTTCGTTTATCATCTTTATCAGGCAATTCAGTTATCTATTAAATGTTAAAAGGACTTTAAACTTACTGGACTATCATAAATAACTTTCCATGCATCTTTATGACCGACAAACTTTTTACGTATATCTTTAAATCTGTGAAAATCATCAAGACGACAAAGTTCGTCCCATGATTTACTGGGAAGCCAGGTTGTTGGGTTGCTATGGGGATTCTCGAGACCGATTCCACCTGTTAGTAAGAATCTCCATTCATCTTCATCAACCTCTTTGTTATGTTTCAAGATATTAACGCAGAGCAGGAACGAGAACAATAACTAGAAGGAAAAGAAAAAAGATGTCATTCATGAAAGTTATACAAGGGCAATAACTCAACAGGCTCAAGATATTAACGAGAAGGAAAGAAAAAAGATGTCATGAAAGTTATACAAGGGCAATAACTCAATAGGCTCTTTCGTATTCCTGTTAAAATAAGATTTCATAAAAGTTTTAGGACTAACATATGGTTGAATTTTATTTCAATAATTCGCATGCGCGTAGGGGTCTTTAGCAGTGGGAAGAAACCTGAGGACCCGGAGAAAAACCACGAAGTTGGACAGGCGACCCTACTCCTTGTCACGTACAACAGGGGAATTGAAACCATGCCAGTTGACTCAATGACAGGCCTTATGATACAGTGTGCACGTGCTAACCATTCGGTATCAAGAGGGCAGAAGTTTTGGTTGGGAAGTGGGATGAAGGGTTATTAGAGTAACTGTTACAAATTATGCTTTAGACAATCAGTGGAATAAATACACTTATTTATAGTACAATAAATAGGTTTCTTACTGTTATTTACTACAGTACTGATGAAATAAAATGTGGTTTAACGTCCTACTGTGGGCTATGAGGTATATTGTGCCTGGACAGTGGCGCTACGACCTACTTTTTTATCACACAATAAGGTAAGTTTGAGAGAGAAAACAAAATCTGTAAATATATATATAAAATCACCTTATCCTTTTCAAACAGTGATCGACAAACGTTACAATATAACGAATATGTGAAATGGTTGTGTAAATTGCTCAATCGTTGTGTTAGATCATCGGATCTTTCTGCGTTCTCTATCGACATGACGAATAGGTTAATGAACCATGTAAGTGAATATTGGTACATGGGCTCGATGTTGGCGAGATCGGCAATCGAGAAGAACAAAATGGTGCTGTGGATTGCGATTGGTTTGTATCCAAGACGAGCAGTGTCAATCTTTTTCTCCGTCTCATCGGCGATGGCTTGTTTCTCTGAGATTTCATTGGCCAGTTTTTTAGAGGAGGATAAAACTTTAATGGCCGTTTCATCTTCTAGAATATTTCCCTCTGAACTTGACAAGACTTCTAAGATCTTATCTTCAATTTCCTGGAGTTGTCTAAAAAAGAAAATGGAAAGAAGTTAGAGAAAGAGAGAAATGGGGTTTATCATCCTATGGACACAAACTTTGGCATTTCGGGACTAATATATGGCACAATCATTGCAACAATTCGCTTGCGCGTAGGGGTCTTTAGCAGTGACAGGACACCGGAGGACCCGGAGAAAATCCACAAGGTTGGACAGGCAACAAACTACGCCATTTGACTCAATGACACACTTTGGATGTAACCTGTTAAACCATTCAGCAACCCTCTCCCCTGAAAGAAGTTTGGCAGTTACTATGTATTTTCATGTACACAGTTTATACTGAAATGAAATGAAATGGGGTTTAACGTCCTACTTTTCTGCTACTAAACTGGGCTAATGAAGATGGGCATACGCCATACAGTGTGCTCTGAGGGAAATTTTGCCCGTGCAGCGGCACTACAGGATACTCTTATATATCGAATTCCAACTGCCAAGGGATCTTTTACGTGTACGCCAATGTGTACACGGGACCTTGGTTTTTAGTCCTATCCGAACGACTAGACAGCTGTCCTTGTCAGGCCCTCCGTCCTGCATCACTGACAAGGGGAAACCACGCTGGAAAATCTGGATGAACTTTCTCGGCCAATGCAGGGATCGAACACCCGACCTCCAGGCTAGCGAGCCAGCGTCTTACCCACATAGCCACATGATCCCCCACCGTTTATACTACTTCTATAAAATAAATACTAGTATAACATTCACTCGTATATTATAGACAGACATGTTTCAAAAAGTAAGCTCTTAATACCTGTGTATAATAAACAATTGATTGTTATTCCATGTTAGGACATGTTTCCTGAAGCAACGACTGCGAGTTTCACAACATCTGGCCGTTGCTTGTTAAATTCACAATTCCCGAACTTATAGCTTTGTTATCTACAGACACGTGAGCAGTAGCGTCCAATCAAAGGTTGTGACATAGTGACCTCCACGGAAACCTTGACATTGAATGAATCTTGAACTTTGCAACTCGATTATCACAGGTAGACATTTTAGCTTGAAAGCGTGAGACTTGGTATTCGCGACGATCGAGGAATCTGATAGGCTCACAAGTTGGGCTTGTACCCAATCGAAATTAGTGCCGAAATATGCAGTGTATTACGTGAAGGCCCTGATAAGATGTACGTAGTTAAAGCGAGATCAAGCCTTCTATTGAAGATGATGTTAGGAAGGTTTAAACGTCTAAATTATCTTACTCAATTATGGCTTAGATAATCTGATTTAATTTCATTCCATTTATAGACCATTAATAGTTGACCGATTAAATTTACCGTTTATTTTCAGCACTCTGTATAATCAGCTGGTTTTTCTCTTCCTCTAATTCTGGTCGTTCCTTAGCAACCACGATACCTAGCAACTGATCTTCTAAGCCTTCTGGGGTTATCATAAAATTCAACAACGTAACCTAAAGATAAAAATACATTCAATTTTAAAAAAACCTTCAAGTAATGATGCATGATTTGCATTATTCAGAAAATATCAGATATCACATGGCTCAATGTACATTAATATCAGATATCACATGGCTCAATGTACATTAATATCAGATATCACATGGCTCAATGTACATTAATATCAGATATCACACGGCTCAATTCACGTTAATATAACGTGTACTTTGATCATTTTCTATTTAATTAAGAAAACAAAATCAAAATAACAATGCTAGATAATGCCTTGGTTTGAATTCAACCGTATTTAAAACAGGCCCAACAATTTACATCACAGAAAATAAAGATGGCAGCTGTATTGTTACATAGGGAACAGCAGCATAGATAATAGATAATAGAATTTTCATTTTCTCAACAAATATCTTTGTAAATGCTGAATAGAATTGAGTCAGTCAGAACTGACATTCCTATCACAGATACAACTTTTACAATATTGTTGGTTTACAATACTAAAATCAGACACCAAGTCCTAAAAAGCATAATTAATTACTTTTACAATTGGCTTGAATTATATTGAGAGTTGTCTCCCTTGGCACATCATGAAGCATGTATATCTTAGTTTAATGATACATGAGACCCATAAATTAAAATTATACGGATAAATAATAATTTAAAACTCTCAAATGCATTTTCTTCTTGACAAAAGACAAAGTTGCCTTACTTATCTTATAAATTTGAGAAAACAATTTCTTGGATTTAGAGTTGTCTCCCTTGACACATCACGGTACCTTGGCACCTTTGAACATGTTTTGGATATATTTTCATTTTAACAGTATGTGCTAATATGTGAATCTACAATATTTATTTGGATTGTTACCTTGACTGATGTTTCTGGTAGATAATGTGGATTACGCAGTTTAGTTGTGATGTAAAATTTAAAATCTTGAGAATATTCAATGGTGCTGTCACCGAGTTTTATACAGATGCTACCACCCTGTTTAAACGTCTGTTTTAGTAATAACGGCTCTAATAACGGATCTAATTCTTCTTGTATATTTTCTAGCAATACCTGAAATCATAAACATATTATATATGTAAACTTGACTTCTATTAAACATACATTATGCAAGAGCTACATCTGCCTATTGCAAGCCTTTCCTTAGGCCTGAAATGTTATCTAAATTATTAATTAGACATTTATTAACTGATCCAGGCCTTAATCAACTCTCGATGGCATCAGATTTCTCCGATATTAAATAGATTAGAATGGAGGACTGAGACATAGCTTCGATCAACCAGTACGGTGGTTGAAATTATTGCACACGTCTGTCAAACCTTCAAAGGCTAATATCTTCGCTTGCAATAGAGTAATTTGAATGAAATTTTCAAATTATTCATTTTACATCATCTTCTTTCGAACTATTATAGCAAGAATGGCTAGTTCTTTATGTAAATCTTACATTACATAATGTATCTTTAAGGGTCGTGAAGACACGCCAGTGAAAAAAGCTCTAAAATTGATCAGTTAATTCTAGAACTTGCGACTAGATTTAAAATGTAAAAGTCTACTTACAGGAGTTCCGAACTGGATACAGTTTTCTAAGGTTCTAACGAAATCGGCATCACTGAGTTTAATGACATGTAGATTGTTAGCTTTCTCCATATTCTTCACCCATTTATTGGCCTGACCTTGTGGATCAATCATCAATGGCCATCGACGACCGTTACTGAAAACACATTTGTATCAATATAGATTCATAAAATGTTCTTGATATGTCCAAAGCAGATTGTTCAAATACATAAAGACATGAGCTACATTCAAAAAAACGTTGAATAAGAAAAGCATGCAGTCAATATGATAATGGGTGATTGCAGATAGTCCGAAGACAAACTATCGAACATCCAAAACCGTCAAATAAGAAAAATTTGAGCCGAAGCGATTGAAAGAAGAAGACATAATTTAAGCCAGTTTTACCTGATTATGATTCCGTTTTCTATAGAGAAATTGTCTGTTGGTAAACCAGCAATATTCCATGCTCGTATCTTAACAGGTTCACCGAGGGTTGAGATGAGGGAGAAATCATCGGAACAAGGAATACCTCTTTTATTGATACCATCAATCCATGCTTTTGATTGATCCTAACATGTATATTTAATATATTCTTTATAAACATGATATAAAAATAAGAATATTTACGTCATTATTAAACATGACATAAGAATACAAAATATCCTTATTAAACATGACATAAGAATACAACATACCCTTATTAAACATGACATAAGAATACAACATACCCTTATTAAACATGACATAAGAATACAACATATCCTTTTTAAACATGACATAAGAATACAACATATCCTTATTAAACATGACATAAGAATACAACATATCCTTATTAAACATGACATAAGAATACAACATATCCTTATTAAACATGACATAAGAATACAACATATCC
Organism: Patella vulgata; assembly: GCF_932274485.2. Classification (NCBI taxonomy): domain Eukaryota; kingdom Metazoa; phylum Mollusca; class Gastropoda; family Patellidae; genus Patella; species Patella vulgata. The sequence goes on from NC_065887.2 coordinate 4,486,142, forward strand.
TTATTAAACATGACATAAGAATACAACATATCCTTATTAAACATGAGAGAGAGAAAGAGAAATGGGGTTTAACGTCTACTCGACACAAACTAGGTCATTTCAGGACTAACATGTGGTTTAATTTTATTTCAATGATTAGCTTGCGAGTAGGGGTCTTCAATAGTGGGAGGAAACCCGGAGAAACCGGAGAAAACCCACGAGGTTGGACAGGTGACCCTACTCCTTGTCACGTACTTATTAAACATGACATAAAAATATCTAAAATATTTGAACAAATAGAAATTGCTATAAATTTCTTATTTATTCTTAAAAACTCACAAATTATTCTTCCATACATTAATTATTCAAAAACTTTACCAGACAAATACATATATATATATATATAAGAGAGAATATTTACCAGTCTAAATGCTGACGTGAATGCTCCTAGATACGCTACAATACCAGAAGATATCAAAACATCTCCCGTTAAATTGATGTAACGTTTACCTAAATCACGGGCTGCTATACTCCACCTGGTGGCAATATAAAAAAAATTAAACATTAGTATTTTAAATTGTTTAAATACAGCAGACTGTTATAATACAGGAGGTTTTAATTGATTCTTACAGACATGTCAATCATTGTTATAGCTCCACCCACCTGTCACGTTCACCACCCAATCCACCAATTAGCTGTTCAGCTCGTTCTAATTTCTTGGAACACAAATCAACCTCATTCTCCAAGTCAACTTTTTTCTGTTTATTGGCGGCCAGCCTCTCTTCTAACTTGGATAGTTTATCTTGTACTTCCTTTAACGAAGCTCGTTTCTTCTCCAGGGATGCCATGGCAACATTCAATTCATCCTGAGCCTTTTTCAAAGATTCCTTTTTAGGGGCAACAACTTTAGCAACTCTAAAATAAACATGGAAAGACATTCAAAAATTGAACTCTCAGGTCATAATAAAAAGATATTCTAGTTCTCATATTTTGAGGCGTTACTTAAAAATGCAACTTACGCGAACAGTTTTTAATTTAAAAGAGAAAAAAAAAAAGAAACTACAGTGCATTCACATTATATAAGTAGTAGTATGCCACCAGAGTTACAGGTTTATAATAGGACAAATAGAGTAAAAGGTTTATAGTAAGGCAAATAGAGTAACATGTTTATAGTAAGGCAAATAGAGTAACATGTTTATAGTAAGACAAATAGAGTAACATGTTTATAGTAAGACAAATAGAGTAACATGTTTATAGTAAGGCAAATAGAGTAACATGTTTATAGTAAGGCAAATAGAGTAACATGTTTATAGTAAGACAAATAGAGTAACATGTTTATAGTAAGACAAATAGAGTAACAGATTATAATAGGACAAATAGAGTAACATGTTTATAGTAAGACAAATAGAGTAACAGATTATAATAGGACAAATAGAGTAACATGTTTATAGTAAGGCAAATAGAGTCCAAGTTTCTAGATGTGCTAAATATCGTGTCAGTTACCTCAAAACTATTAAATGTGGAAAGTTGAAATTATATATCAATGACTATAAAAGAATATACCATTTGCTTTTTTACAAATAATTACCATTTAAAATTTGCGAGATAAATGATACCGTCCCTCTCATATCCATAAATGTAAAGAATATAAAAATTATTTTTAAAAAAACTGAAGATTTGAAGGATTTCAATGACATGTTTTAGTATGAATACAGAAAAATATGTAGCTTACCTGTCATAGACATCCATAGCTCTGGCCCAACGACATAAACCTTCACAGGCTGTTGATGCTACTTTCACTTTCTCAGGATCAAAATCGGGATTGGTCATGTATTTCGTACGAATCACTTTCATGATAGAAACAGGAATAGTATCCTAAAACAAAATGAAATGAAATACTCTCTGAGTGAGTAACATATTAACAGAACATGGTCACTTTTTTATTCTAAATGCAAGGCTCTTTGACAAGTATCTTCTTTTCTTTATCAAGCACATTGTTGTCCTTAAAGAGAATACAGTGTGCTATGAGGGAAATTTTGCCTGAACTTTCTGTCAACACAGGAAACAGACACAGGAGCTCCAAGTTAGAAATCCAACTTCTTACTCAGTGGACCACCGTGGCTCAATGATAAACAGAAATTTCACAAGTAAAAATTTATCGAATAGTCTCACCTTATCAAAGTTGTACAATGATTCTAAGAATTTCATATCTCCGAGTAATTTTTTCGATGGTCCCCAGAAATCTTCAATCTTTTTACCGGAACCAGATGGATCAGGAACCTTTTCAGCTTTGACTCCCTTCAATACACAGATGGCTTCCATGACGAGACGAACACCGGCAGGCGGTGATTTCATACTCTTTACCAGAGTAATATCCTGAAATAGATCGAAACAACATACTGAAATTTGTAAACATGCTTTTATGATAAAATAAATATAAATCATGGATTTTCTTCACGAAATAGAGAATCTCCTACCAGTCTTTTTTGATATCAAAAAATATCAACATAAGTTGATAAAGTAACAAAAAACGAGGCTCTGCCGAGTTTTTTTTACTTTATCAACGAGTGTTGATATTTTTTGATATCAAAATAGACAAGTAGGAGATTTTATTTATCACCCAATCCCTTCTTACATGCACAAATAGATAAATATAATTCTTTGCTGTAGATTTCACTTTTACTGAACTTTGCCGCGTAGTGATACATCATTTTTTGACAGTAATTCAACCATTGCAAAGTCCTTTATATTGACCCAGTGTTTCCATCAAGGTCAACTGAATACAATAGTTCGTTTTTAATTTTAAAAAAAGTTACTTTTAATAAGAAATGAACTGTTCTTTGAAAATAAAAAAAAGTAGTTCCTTTACAACTGACCAATCAAATTCATGTAAAGCGATATCTCCTAAGGAGATTATGAAATTTATCACACAAGCGATATCTACTGTAGAATGTATTATTGGGTGATAAAGTAAAATGGATAAATATTAGGCACTAGTATTAATGTTAGTACAAAATGACATTTCTACAGAATTTATATCAGAGATTTGAGTCAAAGAATTTTCGTTCCAATAGCAAGTTTCAGATTCGCCACCAACAAGCACTGAGATTTTATTTAGAGGTCAATCCTATGAAGTTTTCAGTCATAAAAATTCCCTTGAGTGTCTGCTGATTCAACTGATCCGTGGGTGTAAGGGTGTTATGTTGTACTGACCTGTGGTGTGAGGGTGTTCAGGGCAGATATAGCAGCATTTAAAGCTGGAATAGCTTCCCCTAGTTCTCGATCACACTCATCTTTAATAGCTTGAGCAGCTTTAGCTTGTTCATTGGCTACGGCTTCATCCGCTTTTACAACCTACAACAACAAAATACAATAAACTGAAAAACAAGTAGATGTATCCCTAACTATACTAATGACACGCGATACAATTTCTGCCTTCAGCTTGTTCAATGGCTACATATGCAATGTCAGAAAGGAAGGTAAATACTTTTAAATGAAATGAAATGGGAATTAGCATCCTACTTTTCAGAGAGGATTGGGATAATGAAGACGGGCATATGTCATACAAAATGCCATGGGGAAATATTTAGCCCTGACCGTCTACTCTTATATTGAATTTTAACTGTCAAGGATTCTTTTACGTTCACACCGATTTGTACGCAGGACCTCAGTTTTACATTCCGACAAAGGGGAACCACATCAGAAAATCCCGATGAAATTTCTCTTACATCACTGGGATCAAACACGGGACGTCCATTTTAGCAAGTCAAACATCTTTCTCACTGAGTCACCTCGGCTCCCAAATCCCTAGTAATAATGACATACAATTTCTCACTTTAGAGCTGACCTCTTCAAATTTCATAGATATAATTTAAGATTCATATTTTAATTGTAATTAACAATAGGAAGTTATAAGCATGGGCTCCATGTGGTATAAAACTACAAACCCATCTCTTTTTATAGTAACAAATGCAATTTGGAATGTTTCATGAATATACTTCAGAAATCTTGAGATGTGAAATGCCGGTCATAAGCGAGGACTATGGAAAATGATCGAGGACTGTGGAAAATGATCAAGTGGAAAATGTTCGTGGACTGTGGAAAATGTTCGAGGACTGTGAAAAATGATTGAGGACCGTGGAAAATGTTCGAGGACTGTGGAAAATGATCGAGGACCATGGAAAATGATCGAGGACTGTGGAAAATGACTGAACCTAGATCTAGCCTGAACACTAGCATTGTAAGTTACAAGTGCAATGCGAGGTGTGAGTTTTTGTCTCTGAAGGTAGCGTTACCGTCTTCTCTTCTTTCATTTCTAACTGTCTCCTCTTACAAGTACGCAATCATGTATATGAATGGACATCAGTTGTTTTTTTTTCATCTCATCTAAACAACTGGACACCCTTTTAGCATGAGCACTAGGAAATAAAAGTGAATAAAAACAAATATTCTTCACCTTTTCAACTTTTGCGACTTCTATTGATTCTCGTTCTACTGTCACCATAATCTCCGCAACTTCTTTAGACGCTTCCACCAGTTGGGGCTGAAGATCTGTTAATTCTTTCTGCATGACAGCAACTTGTGACGCTGCTGAGTCCAGTTTCTCTAAACCTACTTCATACCTATTCTTCTGTTTCATAACCTCTCTACAAAAAAATGAGGTTTGTATTTAAAAAAGATATAATTATTATTTAAAGCAAGATTGGTTAAAAATTCGAGAAAATGCGAAAGATTATTCAAACATTAAATAAAGTGATGGAAAATATGAAATTTTGGAGAAAGCTGAAATTAAGTACAACTTTTTGAGCACATAAACATCTTTGGGAAAGAAATCTTGAGCTACAAGATTAAACGTAATTAAAACCTAATATTTATCTTCAGTACCTGTACAGGTGGTTGGATGGCTGAATGGTTAGCATTTGCGCTCTGTATCATGAAGTCTGTCATTGAGTCAACTGGCGTGGTTTCGATTCCCTGGTTGTACGTGACAAGGAGTAGGGTCGCCTGTCCAACCTCGTGGGTTTTCTCAGGGTCGTCCGGTTTCCTCCCACTGCTGATGAAGACCCCTACACGCAAGCAAATTATGGAAATAAAATTGAACCACGTTAGTCCCGAAATGACCTAGTTTGTGTCGAGTGGACGTTAAACCTCATTTCTCTCTCTCTCTAAGTACCTGTACAGTTTCCAAATCTCTGAATACACTATATACTGTGTTGCACTATACAACGTTGCGCTATATAAATGTTGCGCTATATAAATGTTGCGCTATGTAAATTATAATCACTTACCCTCTCTTTTTATCGAGTAAAGTTTTAAAAGTGTTGATTAATTCCAGGTACGATGTTGGCGTGACGTAATTATGACGTTCCAACTCTAAAAGGAATCGCTCTGATAAATCTCTCGTTGACGTGTGGAACTCGATACACATACTTGTACATCCAGTCTTTTCTTCTTCTGACATCTCAATCTCTTCCAGGAATCGGACAGCTACAGCCTGCAGGGCATCTTCAGGCCATGACTAAAAGACAAAGATCAAAAACTCATGAAATATCAGAGTACATTATTAAATGGCATGAATAAAGAATTTGGACCAGTTGGATATCCAACAAGGCGAAACAATGAAATGGGGTATAAAGTCTCATCAAGACAATACTTTGGTTATTTTGAGACTAACATGTGGTTAATGTATCATCAACATGATACTTTGGTTATTTTAGGACTAACATATTGTTAATGTCTGGTCAACACACTACCTTTGGTTATTACGAGATTATGGTTAATGTCTTGTCAATACAATACTCTGGTTATATGGAGACTAACATATGGTTATTTTGCTACAGAAAGAATTTTGGACCAGCAGTGGCCAACCGTTCCATGTATTCCAATTATTAAAGTTATTATAGATGCACGCCAATATGAACATGATTGGATCATCTGTTTTTCATCCCATCCAAATGACTAGCCAACACCTTATTTGTCAGCCCTGACATGTTCTTGTATAACAAGGATCATAGGCCAATCGTAATAAATAAACATTTTTAACTGGCAAAGGTCTTTAACCAATACATTATCTATCAGTTTCGACAAGTGTCACGCCTTGTAACCTGAGAACTGGGCATGGTTTGTAGGTAGGTCAAACGTAATAAAATAAACAATTTCAAAAATAATCATTAATCAATGAAATTTCTTTGTAAATCAAAATATATGGCAAGTAGCAATCTAAGATTTCTTTCATGGAGGTACGAACTCATCATGCTTCGGTGAGATTGTCTGGCTGTTCGTTTAAATAGACATCTGGGGAGAGAGAAAGAAATGGGGTTTAACGTTCACTCGACACAAACTAGGTCATTTCGGGACTAACAAATGGGTCAATTTTATTTTCATAATTCGCTTGCGCGTAGGGGTCTTTAGCAGTGGGAGGAAACAGGAGGACCCGGAGAAAACCCACGAGGTTGGACAGGCGACCCTACTCCTTGTCACGTACAACCGGGGATTCGAAACTACGCCAGTTGACTCAATGACAGACTTTATGATACAGCGCGCACGTGCTAACCATTCAGCCATCCAACCCCCCTACATAGACATCTGGGACCGGAGAAAAGTAGAAGTCACGGGTGAATCAGAACAATTCTGTTTCAATGGAGTCGCTGCTTCCATATCTATGAGTGAACATAATGTCAGCTAAAGAATTGCCGTTATTAAAATGGTTATTTGCACAGACTCTAAAACTCGCAACTTGAATAGATTTTATGAAATGTCTGACTAACCTGAAACCAATCAATAGTACAACAGTTGACAAGTGACGGAAATTTACGGAGACGATTACGGAAAGAATCACCGATCGGACTCATAGCGAGTACGACGTGAAGTTGGTCTCGTACTCTCTGGATAAAGAAGTTAAATAAAGATACGGGGGATCCATCCGTCTGCTTTGTCTTATCTCGTTGTCTGTAAAGAGAAAGTTTTTCAAGATGTGTTATGTAAGAGCTAAATCTGCCTATTGCAAGTCTTTCATTTGGCCTCAAAATAACGCATTAATTAGACATTTATTAACATGCCAGGCCTATAATCTACTCCCTAGATCATTGGGTTGGAAAATCCTGGAGATACTTTCTCAGCCTATACTGGGAATGAACATGGAACCTCCAGGCTTGTAAGTCAGTGTCATACTCATCAAGTTACTGTGACTTCAGGACATGGAAAAGGGTGTATAAATCGGTGGTTTGGAGTTATCTCTGCCACTGTATAAATCTTGTCTTGACAGTCAAAATAATAGTTTTATCTTTCTTCAGTCCCTATCTTATCTGCTCAGTCCCTATATAAGTTTTATCTTACCTGCCCCTACTCCGTCCCTATATAAGTTTTATCTTACCTATCAATTTGTCTCATCTTTTCACAGATTTCTTGTTTTTCATCGAGTGGATAAAGATTGGGAACTTCACCAGCATTCAGTAAATTATTAATATCTTCTAAAAATGATTCTTGTTTTATCTATAATTATAAAAGACAAAAGGTCACTTTATTTACCTGATGTTAAACTTTCTCCATCTTTAAAACATCAGCTAGGGTACAAATATAACATTTACCATAACATCAAAACATGCACAATATATAACATCAATCAAGTGAAACTGATGTTTTTCAACTTGTTTATGAAACTGATATAAAGAACAGGTACATAAAAATTATATCAAACCAAAAAACAAGAAGTGTATCATAGAATGGGGGAGAGGGAGATTAATTGTGTATTTCAGAATGGGGGAGAGCGGGAGATTACCTGTGTATCAGAGACGAGAGAATGAGAGCGAGAGAGATTACCTGTGTATCAGAGATGAGAGAATGAGAGAGGGAGATTACCTGTGTATCAGAGAAGAGGAATACAGCATGATTATCTGTTTCTGTCGATTTTCGTAGAATTCTCTTCAAATCTTCTCTCCATTCATAGGATGTGTAACTCTTCGTAATTTCAACCTGATAAAAATAAATAATAGCCATATTGTAATAACAACATAACATTACTGTTAGCTGTGTGAACTTCAGTTGTTGCAGCAATTCTCAATGGGAACGAATCAGTAGTGTATATAAATAAGATATTTAAATATTTTCTAGACAGGAGTAACAACTGACGGACATACAAACCTGGAACAGATCGTAGTCTGCCATATGGGCAGCAAGTCTTGTTAATGATTGACGTCCCGAACCTCCAACACCGACCAACAGGGCATGACTTCTTGGTTGTTTTAATATACGAGCTATTCTTGATACATGTTCTATAGCAAATCTACAAAATAGATATTACAACAGATTTAATAATCACAAAACCCAGGACTAACATATGGTATAATCTTTGTCTCTATAATACATTTGCTCGTATGTGTCTTTAACAGTGGGTAGAAACCCCGCTCCCTCCAACCCCCATTCACTGTTCATTCTACTAGTGATGCCAGCATCCTACCACCCCCACCACCCCTGTTCACTGTTCATTCTACTAGGGATGCCAGCGTCCTACCACTCAACTTCCACCCACACCACCCCTGTTCACTGTTCATTAAGCTAGTGATGCCGGCGTCCTACCAACCTCCCTCCACCCCCGTCACCCCTGCTCACCCGTTCTTCTAGTGATGCCAGCGTCCTATCAACCATTCACTGTTTTCAATTTTAATCCGATTTCAATGTATATGACTGTCTTATTTAATTTCTGTACAAGTGAGCACTTGGTCATGCACTATAAAAATGTACAATATCATATCTGTTTCTTTAATGTTGACTGATGTTCAGAACTTTGATGAGAAATTTCATTACCTGAACAGAACAAGGTTCATGGGCTTTTTACTCAGGTTGTTAAATTCATCCAGATATCCTTCCACCACATGACGTAGTTCCTCCAAATCTCGAACCTCAAGATAATCTTTCTTGTCCGATTTAGGATCCGAAAAATCACAGAAAATTAAGCTACGGATGTCATCCTCGATCAGTTTTCCATCATTATCCGAATCCAGGTTGATCAAAAGTTGATCAAAATCTTCTTTGAGTTTTGTTTTCGTCACTTCACGAATGTGGGTAAAAAACCATTTATGATCGGAACTATCGACCAATCTGTCATAGAATACTCGATATACCTATAAGTTAAATTAAAATTAAAATGAGAGAGAGGGAGAAAGACAGCAATAGGGTTTAACATCCACGTGCCACAAACTAGGTCATTTTGGGACTAACATATGGGTTCAATTTTATTTCAGCGATTCACTTGCGCGTAGGGGTCTTTGGCAGTGGGAGGAAACTGGACAGGCAACCTTACTCCTTGTCACGTACAACCGGAGAATCAAAACCACACCAGTTGACTCAATGACAGACCTTATGATACAGCGCGAACATGCTAACCATTATGCCATCCCACTCACCTAAAATAGAATGGAATGGGGTTTAACGTCTAGTCATTTCGAGACTAACTTGGTAAATTTCCTTTCATGGGTTACAAGTGTAATAAGTCGTTAGGGGGGAAGCTGGGGGGTGGGGATATCGTCAGGAAATCCAACTGCCATGGGTTCATTTACATGCACAACGATATATACTTGGGTTGGTCTTCGGCAGAAAAAGAAAACAATTTTGATTTTATTATCATCATTGCTAAATTTACAAATATTTTGATTATTATTGTCATAAATTTATGAAGTAACAAAGTTTTTAAATTTAAATTCTTCTTCAGATCAAATTTTTGAAACAAATTTTACAAAATTGAAATAGAAAATAAAACTTAAAAATTTTAATATACTTACTAAATCAAAAACCAAGAATCTAGATGAATATTTACATAGAAAAACGAGATGAAACAAAACAAACCTCGTGAATCCAGAGTCGTTTCATGGAGCCTGGTTCTTCCATTGTGTCAGGTGTTGAGAGTAGTACCCCCTGAATAACACGACTAAAATCTCGTAGATTGAAGAGATAATGTGATTTAGCGGGAGTAGGCAGCAGATTCTCCATGGCCCCTTTATAAACTTGTAACGTAGCATTGACGACTTGATCAATACACGGTTTAAACTCGTTACTGAATCCTCTACAAAAATACAGAATGAAATTAAAACATTAGTTGACATGTCACAAAGCTTCATTTAAATTCTCTACAAAAAAAAAATGAAAAAACAAAATCAGTAGACGTATCACAAAACATGTTCAAACTACCAGGTCTAAGAAATGAAAGGGAATGAAATACTGTAATGGGGTTTAACGTCTGACCGAGAAATAAAAGGGGTTTTAACGTCCTATTATTCCATGCCAACCAGGCGATTGAAGACCAGAATATGCCATGCAGTGTGGATTCAACAAAACATTGCTTACACACTACTGCCTACTCTTAGTCTTAATTTCAAACTGTCAGGGCATCTTCAACATGCTGCTAATGGTCCACAGACAGGGTCTCTGGGGTTTTTTTTTGTACCATACGAAGGGAGACAGAGAGAGAGAAATGGGGTTTAACGTCCACTCGACACAAACTAGGTCATTTCGGGACTAACATATGGTTTTAATTTTATTTCAATAATTCGCTTGCGCGTAGGGGTCTTTAGCAGTGGGAGGAAACCGGAGGACCCAGAGAAAACCCACGAGGTTGGACAGGCGACCCTATTCCTTGTCACGTACAACCGACCATACGAAGGACTAGCAAGGAAAACATCCAGAGGAACTTTCTTGGCCTAAACAGGGATTGATTATTGAACACAGGACCTTAATTCTGTATAATTATGAACCAGAAAGCCTGTAAAAATTCTAATATATCTCTGTAAAGATTTTGTTAGAGAGAGGGAAATGGGGATTAACGTCCACTTGACACAAACTAGGTCATTTCGGGACTAACATGGTTCAATTCTATTTCAATAACTAGCTTGCGCTTAGTAGGGGTCTTTAGCAGTGGGAGGAAACCAAACGACTCAGAGAAAACCCACAAGATTGGACAAGAGGTTATTAGCCGCAACCATAAAGCAGCCACGGTGGCATTGTGTGTAAAACGTTTGCTCGATAACCTGGAGGTCTCATGTTTGATCACTGTGTTGACCAAGAAAGTTCATCGGATATTTGGGAAAGGTTCCCCCTTGTCGGTGATGCAGGACAGAGGGCTTATTTGAATAAGTAGAAACAAATGTGGTGTAATTATACTTACTTAGCAGAGATATGCCAGTCCATAATACGTCTAAATATGGTAATCATCGTATCATCATCAAATTCATTTATAGTAACAGTATTCATGTGACGTAAAAACCGAGGTGTAACAGGATTACGACCACCACCTGAAACCAGAAATATATTATAGTAAAAACCGAGGTTTAACAGTATTGAGGATTAATCTCTAGAAAATGGAGTTTTGCAGTTGTGAGGTCTTTAGTAAGGGAGAATTTTGTCTCGGTCGCAAACTTGAAATTGTTATCTCCCATAATGAACTAATAGACAACCTTGCAGAAGTCTAACAGAGAGAGAGAAATGGGATTTAATGTTCACTTGACACAAACTAGGTCATTTCAGGACTAACATATGGTTTTAATTTTTTATTTCAATAATTCGCTTGCACGTAGGGGTCTTTAGCAGAAGGAGGAAACCGGAGGACCCGGAGAAAACTCACAAGGTTGGACAGGCGACCCTACTCCTTGTCACGTACAACCGGGGATTTGAAACCAAGCCAGTTGACTCAATGCCAGACCTTATGATCTAATGCGGCCTTGTTAAATCATTCGGCCACCCAAACACCTGATCAATACCCGCAGCTCCCATCTGTCTGCTAATCATTCTAGATTTAGCAGGAGTTCAATAAAAAGTTTTAAAGTACCTGGCGGTCCCATGGCTCCCATGAACTGTATATCAATAAGTTTTATTGGTGTTGTATCTTTAAGATCGTACCAGTTCCAATGATCTAACCATTGACGGATTAATTCTATCGGAGGTTGAGCTCCGTATGTTTCTCGGATCGGCATATTTAAATCATCAACAAATACAACCTAAGAGATAAAATAAACACAATTCACATATTTATATCAACAAATACAACCTAGAGATAAAATATTCAAATCATTAATACAAGCTGGGGAAATAATGTCACAGCCATTGACATGTTTTGCATCATTGACAGTTGAGATGTCTTGAGTCAGTGTGAAATGTCAATGCCTTGGGTCATTTGCAGCATGTTTTATATAATTGTGTTATATCAATACTGTCATATTGTAGGACTACCATCTTTGAATCAGAAACTTCTCTCACATTTGGGAAATAAAACTAATTATGGTACAATTGGCTAATTTTTAGACTGACAGGAACTTTTTTTTTTTATGAAAAATTACAAAAAAACAACATTGAGTAAATATGTGCTGCTTACAGGAAAGCAAATCAGGTTTGATGGGATGTTAACCTCTACTGAGCTATTGCAGCAAATGAAATGAGGTTTAATTGCACGTCTGCCCCAACTGGGTTATTAAAGAAACTAATCAATGATTGATACTTACAGCTTTTTTACCAAGTGGTGGACCGAATACACCCTTTCTTCTTTTATCTAACTTAGACATGATAATATTCTGAGTCTGATTGGCGCTCGTTTGGGCAGAGAAATTGATGATGTTTGGTTTGTAGACATCCTTTGTTAACTTGTTCAATAAAAATTCCTGGAAAAATACAAAATTCAAATGTTCTGGGAGTTGGGATGTATAAAGCAAGAGGTAAATCTGTATTGTGGCTTCAAATGTTATATAAAGTATTATTTAGACATTTATTCACATGACATGCCCATAATCAACTCTCTAGATCATCAAATTTTACAAGAATAAACAGTCTATGCCACATCTTGTCAAAACTACAAACAGTGATAACTTCACTCACAATCAAGTAATTTAAATGAAACTTTCGTGAATATTAATTTTACATGATCTATATTTGAACTATTTAAATTAAAACAATATACTTACAATAATGTAACATGATTTTCCTGTACCGGTCGGACCAACGAATAAACTTGGTTTTTGATGTAGAATCAGGAGACTCATCAGGTATGTATAACGGACCGTATCTATCGTTGGTACAATGATTTCATTAAACATCGCATCTTTAGGTATAGGTGGACTGTCTTTGATTTCTTCAGCAAATGGTACCCACTTTCCAGCACCCTAAAAATGATCAAAACATGAAATTACTGTCACATGATCGTCAGGACAAACTTGACAATATAATGAGGGAGAAGGTTGAACGTTCTCTAAGGACAAACTATGTCATTTCAGGACTAATATATGAAATGAAATAGGGTTTAACATCCTACTGTTCTGCCCCGACTGGGCTAATGAAGATGGGCATACGCCTTACAGTGTGCTACTCCTATATCGAATTCCAACTGCCAAGGGATCTTTTACTTGCACATCAATGTGTACACGGGACCTCGGTTTTTTGTCCCATCCGAACGACTAGACAGCTGTCCTTGTCAGGCCCTCCGTCCTGCATCACTGAGAAGGGGAAACTATGCCGGAAAATCTGGATGAACTTTCTCGGCCAATGCAGGGATTGAACACCCGACCTCCAGGCTAGCGAGCCAGCGTCTTACCCACTTAGCCATCAAGACCCCCGGACTAATATATAGTACACTCTTTATTTCAATAATTTGTTTGGAGAACCATGAATAAAAAAACAAATGAGATTAGAAGGTGGCACGTACAAGTGTGTGGTCGAAGCTACGCTACTTGACTCAATGACAGACCTCATGATCTAAAGCTCACAAGTTAAATGAAATGGTGTTTAACGTCCTACTGTTCTGCTCTGGGATAATGAAGACAAGCAATCGCCATACAGTATGCTATGAGGAAAAGTTTGCCTACTCTTATATCGAATTCCAACTGCCAAGGAATCTTTTACGTGAACGCCAATGTGTAAATGGGACCTAGGTTTTTCTTATCATCCGAATAACTAGACAGCTGTTCTTGTCAGACCGTCCCTCCTGTACGACTGAAAAGGGGAAACCACGTTGGAAAATTCTAATAATTAATTGATGAAAACATGTTTTCCTTTCTTACCTCTTTAACAAATTTATAATCATAAACTTTTCCTTTTGGTGGGAATGGATTGAGGTAGGGTTTCATCGGAGGTTCCACGAGATCTGGGATAACTAACATTTTTCTTGTTTCTTCTGTCATGCCACCCTGGTAATAATAAAATATACAATAGAAGTCATGTGATGAAGACAAAACCTATTGCCATAAAGAGGTATTTTGATTATCATTGTGGTCTGAACCATTATGCTTATGTAGATATAAGTTGTCTCCCTTATGCTGTAGTTCTTCTGCCTTTTTCAGTAATATAGATTAGAATTCTAACATATAGAATGGTTGTTTGTATCTTTCACCCACAAGTTTAGTGTAAGGGAAATGGAACGAAATGAAATAAAATGGGGTTTAACATCCTACTGTTCTGCTCCTATACTGGGCTAATGAAGACGGGCATACGCCATGAAATTTTGCCCGGGCAGCGGCACTATCGCCTACTCTTATATCAAATTCCAACTGCCACGGGATCTTTTACGTGCATTCCAATGTATACACGGGACCTCGGTTTTCCGTCTCATCCGTAGGACGAGACAGCTGTCCTTGTCAGGCTCTCCGTCCTGCATCACTGACAAGGGGGAACAACGCCGGAAATTCTGGTTGAACTTTCTCGGCCAATGCAGGGATCGAACACCCGACCCCCAGGCTAGCTAGCCAGCGTCTTACCCACTTAGCCACGTGATCCCCAGGGAAATGAAACCTAACCACTTGACTCAATGACAGACCTTATGATCCAATATGGTCTTTTTAACCCATTTGCCGTCCACCAAAACAGTGATAATCTGTGCCCAACAAATGAAATGGGGTTTAATCCTACTATTCTGCTCCGAGTGGGCTATTGAAGACAGGCATACGCCATACAGCGTGCTATGAGGGTAATTTTGCACAGACAGTGACCTACGGCTGTCTCTTGTATCGAATTCCAACTGCCAATTGATCACACATTGTACACGGGATCTCATTTTTTTGTCCCATCCGAACGACTGTCCTTGTCACTGTGCCCAACACTAGCTAGAGGTCCTATCCCCCACAAAGCCTGAATTTGTGCCTTGACAACGTCTGTGAACAGCGCCTTATTTCCGGGCTGGGTATGGTGTACATTTTCTATTGTATTCATAATATAACTTACTGAAATGAGTTCTCGTAAAACTTTATCAAATTTAACACGACCAGTATCATCTGAACTGGCGCCAACGGACCAAGTTATAGCGAAGAAAAAGATACTCTGGAATGAAAGAATCAGGTTATTTTAATTAAACATACATTATGCAAGAGCTAAATCTGCCTATTGCAGGTCTTTCTTTAGGCCTGAAATGTTATATAAATTATTAATTAGACATTAATTAACCTATCCAGATCATAATCAACTCTAGATGGCATCGCTAGCCTGCGATCTTTAGTGGATTACGAGCCAATTTACTGCATAGCTTCCTTCACGATTTAACAATTAAATGGATAATCAAGACTATGCTGTTTATAATTTATCGTACTGACTTTAGTAATGATGATAAAGGCTAGGCTGAAATTCAATCGCTTTGTTCTCGGTTCATAGTGGATCAATTTGAATGAAATTTTCAGCAAATTGCCTTTACATTATCTAGTTTTTAACTATTATAGTGAGAACTGGCAACTCGTAAGGGAATCTCCAATAATGTATCTTTAATAAATCACAATGAGTCATGTGTTTGAGCAGAAGAACAAAGTAGAAAATATAAACAATATGTATATATCTAAATTAAAGATAATTATTACATTGATATTAACTAAACAATGAATGGATAAAGCTGAAGAAAATGAACAGATTGAGCTGGGGAAAATAGATGAATGGACTGAGTTGTGAGATATGAATGGACTGAGTTGAGAGATATGAATGGACTGAGTTGAGAGATATGAATGGACTGAGTTGAGAGATATGAATGGACTGAGTTGAGAGATATGAATGGACTGAGTTGAGAGATATGAATGGACTGAGCTAGGAAAAATGATTGGATATAAATTTGGAAAATGAATGGATAGATGGGAAAATGTCTTGTCATCCATTCTGTTTCACATTCTAAATACTAAGTACAAATTCTTTACCATCTGATTGACACTGCTCAAAACAAACATGCACCTTCATCGCCAAACAAGAGACTTTCTCCCCCCCAAGATACGATTATAACAAGTGCCCTTACACCACTGCTATCCCTGACTACATTACAAAAATATTTCATGACAATCTAAATCTTTTTTAATATAGATATAGTAGGGTGGTCCACAGCCTCAAATATAGGTTGTTTTGTTCTGGTCGTGGTCCGCCCTTATATATATAGAACCATTTCTTACCTCAAGCCAGGTTATTATCTCCCTTTCTTCCATCTGCGTGATCTTAGCCTCATCATTGAACTCGTCAAACAAACAATCCATCAGGTTCATCAGTGAGTTGATTAAATTAGAATCATTGGTTGGTGATAATTCCTGGCAATAAACACAGAATAGAATGAATATAAGTTACAATCATCCTTGATACTCAGTTTTGACCATGTGCTCCATTAAATTAAACATAATAAATCAAATTTTTATTCCACAAAATTCACCAATTTGTTATAACAGTATGTTTTATAACTGAAAGAATCTGGACAAAAAACACTTTTAAACACATGTTCACAAAACTAATACTGCCTCTAGTATCTCAAACCACCAGAGTCATGTCAATAGCTGTCATCTATTTAAGGATCGTTTACTAGTTCTGTGCCTCAGGTTGTTTCAGGCGGTCATAGACGCAGTAGTTTTGGGCATTTTCAAAAATGCTAAAAGGATGCTTTTTTACTGTGTTTTTTTTCAGGGTATGGCCCTCAATATCTAAATTTGCAAAGGGTTTAAATTTTCAAATGGATGTACATTATTAAGTGGCTTTATATGAGACAAAAAAAAAAAACCCACCAAAAACCATTGTGTCCAAATTTAAAAGAGACACAAAACCGAATGAATCAAGTATCCATCAGGATATAGCTCACATTTAGTGACTGGTTGTCTAACTTGGCGTTTGGGAATTTCTGACCTCTGCAACCGACATGACAATAGACCAGGCACCCAAGAGAAGTAATTCTACATGTACATTAATCAAAAAGACAAAAAGAGTTATTTCAACTGACCTTGACCCCAGCTTTTCTGATGACACGTAACATTGGATCAGCGAACCTTTCAAACATGTCGTTAATTATAGCTTTGTACGTCTCTGTAAACGTTGATGGTAAAACGTTCAACCACGATTTAACTAATGGTCTCCAGCCTAACGACGCAGGCTCCATGTATATCATACCACATCGGGACACCTGAAACACAAAACAATTTAATCACTGCTCAGAAAAAAAACACGTAGCTCACAGACAAACATAATTAGTTTAAATCCACAACAAGATAGGTCATTGACAAAAAAACCCCCAATTAATTTAATGTAAAACTACATTATGCAAGAGGTAAATCTGCCTATATAAGTCTTTCTTTAAACCTGAAATATTAATCAGACTAAAAACACAACACAGTTTATATGGAAATACAATCACTGGTTTATATGGAAATACAATCACTGGTTTATATGGAAATACAATCACTGGTTTATATGGAAATACAATCACTGGTTTATATGGAAATACAATCACTGGTTTATATGGAAATACAATCACTGGTTTATATGGAAATACAATCACTGGTTTATATGGAAATACAATCACTGGTTTATATAGTTTGTGCTTGATAACGATAAGAGAATACTTGTCGAAACGCCATGCTATGCCTATAAACCAGTGATTGTATTTCCATATAAACTGTGTTGTGTTTTTAATGTGTTCAATCGCTAAATGCCACTCAAGGACTATATTAATCAGACACTTATTAACATGACAAGACCATAATCAACTCTCTAGGCCATTGGATTGCTCAGATTTTAACATTGTCCATTTAATGATTTAATTTAAAACTCGAGTAACGATAATAAACAATCAATTTAAAACTCGAGTAACGATAATAAACAATCAATTTAAAACTCGAGTTACGATAATAAACAATCAATTTAAAACTCGAGTAACGATAATAAACAATCAATTTAAAACTCGAGTTACGATAATAAACAATCAATTTAAAACTCGAGTTACGATAATAAACAATCAATTTAAAACTCGAGTTACGATAATAAACAATCAATTTAAAACTCGAGTTACGATAATAAACAATCAATTTAAAACTCGAGTTACGATAATAAACAATCAATTTAAAACTCGAGTTACGATAATAAACAATCAATTTAAAACTCGAGTTACGATAATAAACAATCAATTTAAAACTCGAGTTACGATAATAAACAATCAATTTAAAACTCGAGTTACGATAATAAACAATCAATTTAAAACTCGAGTTACGATAATAAACAATCAATTTAAAACTCGAGTTACGATAATAAACAATCAATTTAAAACTCGAGTTACGATAATAAACAATCAATTTAAAACTCGAGTTACGATAATAAACAATCAATTTAAAACTTGAGTTACGATAATAAACAATCAATTTAAAACTCGAGTTACGATAATAAACAATCAATTTAAAACTCGAGTTACGATAATAAACAATCAATTTAAAACTCGAGTTACGATAATAAACAATCAATTTAAAACTCGAGTTACGATAATAAACAATCAATTTAAAACTCAAGTTACGATAATAAACAATCAATTTAAAACTCGAGTTACAGTAATAAACAATCAATTTAAAACTCGAGTTACGATAATAAACAATCAATTTAAAACTTGAGTTACGATAATAAACAATCAATTTAACACTCGAGTTACGATAATAAACAATCAATAGACATATCTTGTCAGAACTACAAACACTGATAACATGTAATTTGACTGAAATTTTCAATATTTTCCTTTTGCATTATCTATTTTTGAGCTATTATAGCAAGAACGATCAGCTCTTTATCTAAATATTATATAATGTATCTTTAAGTAGAAACTTAAATACTTTCAAAATGCTCAAAAGACACTTACAGTGGCAGGTGAGGCAACTTCTAAATCCATTGGTTCAAACATCAAATTAGTTGTATTAGCTAACTGGATAATCTCCCCACTCATCAAACATAGTTTTTTATTGTCGTCCAGTACTGTGTTCATGTTCTCAATCCAGACGGCATCTACAGGTCCATCAAATATCAGCCATTTACGATCGGGAGTCTGTAGAAAAAAAAATGGTACCAAGGTAAAATTCAGACGGTGATTCAATTTCAATATATATTGGTACTCCTTTTAAGGCCATACAAAAAAATATCCCAAATTCACAGACAACCCTTTGAAAAAGTCTGCTGAAGGAGAGGTTTTTATTTTGTCAAAGGATTACTACTGGGTTAAATGAATTCTCATATAAAACATCACCTTTCACGGTAATGGATTTAGCATGCTGTTTATTGCTTCCTGTAATTGTTACATGAAACTATTAAAGTTACAATAAAGCCCTAAAATAGATGGTATCTATAAACAGTCCTACCTTGTTAAAGAATAATCCTATTAATACTATAATTCACTATTGCCAGTTGAGAAATTGGCAAAAATATCATTTTCAACTTCAGATAGCTATTCCATGGTGGGGAATAGGAAAACAAGGGAGGTAATTGGGAGGTAATTGTGTTATTATTTCCAAGTTGAAGATTTTTAAGTGTGAGAAAGATAACCTATGATCGTATAATAGTGAGTTGACAACCTATTGAGCAAAAGACATAGAAATAATTATGTTTTGACTTTCTTAGAAAATATAAAATTGTAACTTTAATGAGATTGTTGATGCAGCACTTTTTGTATAAGTTATGCAAGAGACCCAGAATATTTTTTTTGTATGGCCTAAACATCTCGTAATAATTAATAATAACTAGCAGTAGCAGGTTTCCTAGGAAACACTATCCGCGATATCACCCTAGGTGGAGGTGGATGTCAAGCCCCATTGACAGAGAGAGAGAGAGATGTATACTTACAGTAGAGCTAGCGAAAGCTCGATAAGATACAGCAAGGATACCATCAGACCATTCATGAGATACAGGATCAAACTGTCCGTAAAGTTGACCCATCGTGATAGCTTTAGGATTGATAATTGTTATCTGTACTTTATTCTCTTCCATTAATCCCTGAAATATTCACAACAAATTAATCCCTGATATAGCAGAAATATAAAAATAATTTATCAGTCGAGGTTCACAATTCACAGAATTACAATCAAATGACACAGAATTCAAGTTTTATCATTGATATAATCAAACACTGTCAATAGGTTTGGTTGAAATATTGGGGTATTTGACGTTTGCGTTTATTGGATATTTTTCCCCTTTATCACTCCAACTCATGATAACAGGCCCCAGTTTTACAGAGCATTCTCACACTTAATTTAAGAATTGACTCAAAATCGTTCGCCTTATTTTAGCTAAATATAGTCTTTTATTAAACTTTTGTTGTTTTAATATATCAAATACATCAATAAGAAACTATGTGCAATGTTTTGTGTTTCTGGATTAAAGATATTTCTCCTAAACAGTGATTGAAAGTTGAGTAAATTCTTAACTTAAGTCTGGGAATGCTTTGTGAAGTTGAGGCATTATTGTTGTATGGTAGTTATGTCTCTAAGCCCATTATAGACTCAGAAATGAGGCCTGTCACATTGGTTCCGATAAATGAAGTAGTGTATGTAGAATCGTAATGTAATTATACACAACGAATTGTCTTTATAGCTGTTTCACTTGATTGTCATTATTCGTGGGATAAAGAGAATTTATCTTCTGTTAATTTTCACCTAGACCTACGTCCACTAATCACAACTAAGTAATTTGGAGTAACATCTTATCTTTATTTCTATATAACACTCCCCCAAGAACCATAAGAAAGCCTACTTTTTCTTGCTATTAAATAGTCAATTTGGTTTTTGGCAGATTACTAAGTCACCCAACATATTCATTACAAGAAGACATAATATCATTTCTCACTTTGGTTTTTAGTTTATTATAATCTAGAATAATAGTGTATATTACCTTCTCGTGGATGTCATTAAGAGCTCCAGCTAGAACTCGATAAGCAGCTGTTTTACCACCATACGGTTCACCTACTATCATGTAACCGTGACGTACAATCATCATCTCATAGATCTAGAACAACAAAATATAAAATAACAGCTAGAGTTAACTCCCCTACCATCATGTAACCATGACGTACAATCATAATCTCGTAGATCTAGAATATCAAAATATAAAATAACTGCTAGAGTTAACTCCCCTACCATCATGTAACCATGACGTACAATCATCATCTCGTAGATCTAAAATATCAAAATATAAAATAACAGCTAGAGTTAACTCCCCACCATCATGAAACCATTAAATGTGTGGTATATAAGATTGCTATTTTATAGTGCACCAGGTAAGATGAACAAGGTAAGATGACTATTTTTACCTGTTGTATCTTCTCCAAGAAGAAGTCTGTACATTGTAGATTCATCTTCGTACAATTCTCACGGATGGCTTCATTTAATGTACGATAATCAGGTTCTGGTAGCTTGATTCCCGGGAATAAATCGGAGGTAATACCGTGGAATAGAGGCAAGTCGTGATTCAAGAATTTGGGTAAATTGACATCAATGATGGAACGTAACATCAAAATATTCTCATTCTCTTCTGGATATTTCAACTAAAAATAGAAATATATTAAATTTTATAATCAAAATATAAATATATTAAAAATTTTATATTCAAAATTAAATTCAAAGTTAAAAATTATCTAGTTTTACTTACTAGTAGAAAATCAAGGACAGTGCCTTTAAATTCAGCCACTCCACACCACGTTCAGCACATCACTAACACATATATTAACTTGTAATATTTTATCATTGCTTGATAATGACTAGAGCAGCCTAGTCTAAATGTCGCTCAGTAATAAGCAGTAATTTTATTCCATAGAATTGTCACCTGTGTATTCCAGTTAAATAACTAAAGGCCGTTGAAACAATCCCAACTGCCAAGAGATATTTTACGGGCAAGCAGGACCTCGGTTTTTCGTCCCATCCAAATGACTAGACGACATTACTGTTTTTGTCAGGCCCTACGACCTGCACCTCTGACAAGGGGGGAAACCACGGCATAAAATTCCGATGAACCTCCAGGCTAGGGAGCCAGCATCTTACACACTTAGCCACCGTGGCTCATGTTTTTTGAACATAAACCAAATCTTACCTTGAGATTTCCAGCAGCCGTGAGTACAGATTTGACAGCCCTCATACCGTAATCATAATGATGTTGTGAAGACAGCTGTTCGGAACACAATCGGTACACAGCCACAATTTTAACAGACAGAGGACGAGCATCCACAAAACCACAAGAATAAAGTGAAATTTCTGCAATCATAGCATAATCTGGCACCATCATAGCCACAGTTCTAAACAACGCCTGAAAAAATATAATAAATTTCAATTTATATATCTCTAGGAAAGAATGGATCGTTCATTCCTGGAGTTTTACGTCCACTACCATCAAGGGTGTTATTGTAGACAAGTGTTTCCTTAGAAACTTACAAGACACAATGTCTTTGCAGGGAAGCGCCCAAGGTATATTTCATCCAAAGGAGAGGCTCCAGGTAAAAGGACGGATGAATGAAATGGAGTTTTATGGCATGTTACCTCCAACCGGGCCATATTACCCCAAATATTGTGTAGTCTATTACTGACATGAATTTAATATGAAAATAACGAGGTGAATCGTCACAGATCATATATACACGACAAAATCTGACCTTGAGATTATCGGGAAGGTCGGATCGACCAGCGTAACCAGGGTTCATGGTGATAAATACGGAACAAGTTGGATCCAGATGAATTTCCGTTCCTTCAAACAGTAGAGAGTCCGCTCCCGAGCTAATACCTGAAAAACAGAAAAACAAACAATTTAAATAAGCTTTATAATGGCGATATATTTGGATGGCAAGATGGTTTGTTGCATGGGCGAGAGATCACAGGGCCTGTCACTGGATCAAGTGGTAACGGTTTGACTCTCCACTTGTACATGACAAGGAGTAGGGTCACATGTCCAATGTCAAACATTGTGTGTTTTAGCCGGGTCTTCCGGATTCTCTGCACTGCTAAAGACCCCTACGCACAAGCAAATTACTGAAATTACCAAATTCGTCAAAATTCCTACTACAAAGGGAACTTTGTGTCATCTCAACAACAAGATGCTGTTTCCAAGGTTAGTCCAACAGAAGATTCTTCAAAACACCCATTTAATATTCTTCAGGGTTAACACTTTTCCAAATGTGTGAAAATCATGTTGTCCTTATCCCGGGCTATTTCATCCTTCCCAATGAAAAATCATGTTGTCCTTATCCCAGGCTATTTCGTCCCTATCAATGAAAAATCATGTTATCCTTATCCCAGGCTATTCGTCCTTCCCAATGAAAAATTAAACATCGTTAAAAACATACAGTGAACTTCAAGAAACTTAACGAAAAAAAACCATTCCATTAAGCATGATCAAGACGAGAGAACCCTGGTCGAAATGTCGCCAGAAATATATTTCTTATAGTAAGTGCAAAACAAAAATCTACAAGATAAACCTGCGGACAGGACAGAATATAGACACCGCAAAAAATAAATTTCAAGTGAACGGATCTGGGGAACAGCTGTAAGCGTCCACTGTATTCTATATAATTGTGCCATGTGTGTTATGAAACTGACCTCTTTGAATGGTAAGAATCTGTTGAGCAACCACAGACAAGACCTCCAAATCAATTCGGTTAAACTCGTCAAAACATGACCAAGCTCCACATGATGCTAAACCCTGATCAAACAAAAAAAAATACATCAATTAACAGAGTTCTATTCCTTTAAAATTGTTTTTTTTTCATTTAAAGATGTAAATGTATGATATTATTATTTAATATGGCCGGTAATTTTACTAGTTTTTATTTCTTTAATGTTTTTAAATTATTATAAAATATCTTATTGGTTTGATGTCTGATATTATTAAACATGGATTTTAAAATTTACTGGTTTTTATTCTTTAAAGTTGTAAATTATTATAAAAATGTTTCTAATTGAATTGAAAGAAAATAATCTATTTCAACTCTTTCGTAGGTATCAATTTTTTTTCAATTTACCTTGAAGAATTTTCCAAGAGCGATATAATCGAGACCGTCGGAACAGTTAAATACAACACATTGTTTAGCCACAGCCTTGGCTAAATCCTTCGTAGTCTCTGTTTTACCAGTACCAGCTGGACCTTCTGGTGCTCCACCCAGATGAAGATGAAGAGCACCAAATAATGTTCTGAAACGAAAGAAGGAGTATGAAGGGTTAAAATCTACCTTATTCTACATGCAGTGCCGTACAGAGGTATGGTAGTGCCCAGGACTTAAGATTAAGGCCAGAAATGAAAGAAGGAGCATGAAGGGTTAAAAACTACCTTATTCTACACGCAGTGCCGTACAGAGGTCCGGTGATGTTCGGGAGTTAAGATTAGGGCCAGAAATGAAAGAATGGTTAACAACTACTTTATAGTACACTTAGTGCAGTACAAAGGTTTTGTGATATCCAGGTCTTAAGATTAGGGCCATAAATGTGGTAAATGAAGACATAGGGCAGTTTGTACAATAAAGGTAACAGTAATAATTCCAAAGTTCAAAATATTAATTTTATTTTCGCTTTTTGATTGGATGCACCGCCCTAAAATGGATATCCGACCGTGGCCGCTGCTGTCTCCCGATCCAACCACTGGACCCAACTATAGATTATCTAGTATAAAACTGGACATTGACGTACTATTATAACATACATTACCTGTAACACCTGTCAGTTAAAGGTGTGATAACGAGAAAAGATGTCTTACCTGTATCACCTGTCAGTTAAAGGTGTGATAACGAGAAAAGATGTCTTACCTGTAACACCTGTCAGTTAAAGGTGTGATAACGAGACGACCAGAGTTACCCAGGTATTCATAACCATATTTCAACATGGAATTTATCATTCTAGTTACCATGGAACCTTCCTGTTTAAATAAAAAAAATATGGCACATTGTACTATCAAAAAGACAAATACAATATAAAATGGTAGGCCTACATTTTACCATCAAAGACTTCAGTATACGTAGGCCTATTTAAAAAAAAGCCAACAGTGAGAATAACATTGTTTTAATATAAAATGGTAGGCCTACATTTTACCATCAAAGACTTCAGCATACGTTGGCCTATTAAAAATAAGCCAACAGTGAGAATAACATTCTGTTTTAATATAAAATGGTAGGTCTACATTGCACCACAGACTTTGGCACATAATCAACATCTGATGAACATATACACAAATCTGTACATTTCACCTACATTAGAAACCCAGTGTGACCGACAGACGGACAGATGACTTCTCTCATTTGACTGAAAATTCCAATATAGGTCGTATTATTCCCTCTTCATCACATATTCTTTAACTACTGCAGTGAGAACTATTGGCTCTTTATCTAAATCTTACATGATGGATCTTTAATCTATTATTAAATAAATATCGTAAATTATACAAACCTCCCAGTAATATCGTAACTGACTCAACCAGGCGAAGTCAAGGTTACTCTGGATTCCGTCTTTAACTAGCTGAACTAATACATCTCGGGCATGAACGTCCAGTACAATCAAAGCTTGCAAGGTCACACGATTTTGTTTTGATAATTTGCCTCGAACAAGAGCAACAACGTCATTGATTTGTGAGTTGTTCTGTTCGAGATATTTCTGCATCGCTGCGGGACCGTCCTCCAGTGCCTTGTTGACGTCTGTTGTCCAATAGGCACACGACACACATAAAACAGCCTGACCTGGCCATGCCTTGACCCATTCAATACGTTCAGAGGTCACGTACGCCTCCATCGATTCTCCTATAACCTACAATAACATTTAAATAATATTCACATAACTTTCACAAAACATTTGTATAATATTCAATATTATTTAGAGAGGGAGGGATGGTTTAATGTTCACCCCACACAAACTAGGTCATTTTGGAACTAAATTATGGTTTAATTTTATTTCAATAATTCAAAGAGGTCTTTAGCAGTGAGAGCTCACAGAGAAAACCTACGAGGTTGGACAGGAGAAGACCACGCTACCCAGCTCAATGACAGAACTTATGATTTAACATGCACGCGTTAAACCACTGGACGACCCGACAGGAGACCACGTCACCCAGCTCAATGATAGACCTTATGATTTAAGATGCACGCGTTAAACCACTGGACGACCCGACAGGAGACCACGTCACCCAGCTCAATGATAGACCTTATGATTTAACATGCACGCGTTAAACCACTGGACGACCCGACAGGAGACCACAACACCGGGCTCAATGACAGAACTTATGATTTAACATGCACGCATTAAACCCCTAGATGACCCGACGGAACAACTTATGACATAAGCTTGTATAATTGAAATAAAGATGGGAACAGTAGGACGCTAAAACCATTTTATTTCATTTTATTTTTCTCACTGAGTCACCATAAGTCTATAAAGAGAATAACCATACCTTATGTAAAGATCCCAACATGTCCGTTTCTAATTCACTCAACCATTTTTCAACCTGACCTCGTGCTTTAGACGTTGATATGATATCTTTCAGCTGGACAACTTCACCTTCGCTACTCTTCATATGTGTAATATCTAACACATCCGTAAACTCCAACTTAGCAATGCCTTCAAAACATTTCTTCAGATGAGGTTGAACTCTAAAATAAAATGATTTATTATATCTCCTGCACTATTAGAGAGAGAAGAAATGGGGTTTAGTGTCCACTTGATGCAAAACTAGGTCATTTTAAGAGGAAACCCAGAGAAAATACATGTGGTTGGACAGGCGACACTACTTGCTGTCACCTACAACCGGGGAATCAAAACCACGCCAGTTGACTCAATGACAGATCTTATGATACAACGCCCCTTGTGTTAACAATTCGGCCACCCAACCCCCACTTACTATTAAAGAAGAGTTTTAGCCGTTTCTACTGGACCTTGTTGTCGTTGCTCAGTACAATTTATTAGCGTTTTCCGTGATTCTATCTGGATTGTCTCCCTTATTATCAAAATTATTTGACATTGTTTTTCTTGTTAATCATATATTTTTTTTGCTCATTTTTATTTTCATTACGTAATATATTGAAACAAGACTCAAACTAATGTCCTCATGCAGTATCAATATCGTAGTTAATGTCTTGCTCTCTCTTCCATTAGGGGGTCACGGTGCATAAGTTGGTAAGATGCTGGCTCATGCTGGCTCGCTAGCCTGGAGGTCAGGTGTTCGATCCCTGCATTGGCCAAGAAAGTTCATCCAGATTTTCTGGCATGGTTCCCCCTTGTCAGTGAAGCAGGACGGAGGACCTGACAAGGACAGCTGTCTAGTCGTTCAAATTGTAAGAAAAACCGAGGACCCATGTATACATTACTTGCAGTTGGAATTTGACATAAAAGCAGGCCATAGTGCCACTGCCCATGTAAAATTTCCCTCATAGTTCACTGTATGGCGTAAGCCCGTCTTCATTAGCCCAGTAGGAGTGGAACAGTAGGACGTCAAAACCCTATTTGATTTCTCAACCATTAACCTATATATACCTATATATACCTATATTAACCTATATATAACATACCTAGTAGGATCTTTAGTTTCAGAAAGAATTTCCAATAATTCATCATTAGACAGAAAGAAGAATCGGGGGAAATATAATCTCTTCTTTTCCAGATATTCATTCAATCCCTTAAAATAAAAACAAGGTTAATAATGACTTCATCAAGAGAAATAGATTATTTTATGGTTAACATTATCAAGATGCTCGATTATTACTAGTTCCAAATTCACTTCTGTTGCAGTTTGGTTAGTCCCGACAACTGCGATAGAGTGAGTAGGATTTTGACTAAATTGAACAAAGGATAGGTTTAGCTGTCCTGGGAGTTTGAGGTATCCGCCAAATCCCCATTTTCAATAAATCGTCACATTTCAGGTATTAAACAGCTCTCAATCCATGGTGGAACAGTTTTGTTATTTCAATGAATCTTTATTATTTATGATGCATTTTTAATCTTTCATATGTATCTTTAATCTTTCATATGTATCTTTAATCTTTCATATGTATCTTTAATCTTTCATATGTATAATGCATCTTTAATATTTATAATGCATCTTTAATAATTGTAATGTCTTTTTAATATTTATAATGTATCTTTAATATTTATAAAGTATCTTTAATATTTATAATGTCTCGTTAATATTTATAAAGTATTTTTAAAGTATCTTTTATATTTATAAAGTAATTTTAATATTTATAAAGTAATTTTAATATTTATAATGCCTCTTTAATATTTATAATGCCTCTTTAATATTTATAATGTGTCTTTAATATTTATAATGTGTCTTTAATATTTATAATGTGTCTTTAATATTTATAAAGTAATTTTAATATTTATAATGTATCTTTAATATTTATAAAGTATCTTTAATATTTATAAAGTAATTTTAATATTTATAAAGTAATTTTAATATTTATAAAGTAATTTTAATATTTATAAAACATCTTTAATGTGTCTTTAATATTTATAATGTGTCTTTAATATTTATAATGTACCTTTAATTACCTTTAATATTTATAATTTACCTTTTGAATGAGTTCAAGAAGTTCGTTAGATTTCTTCAATCTGTCGAGAATTTTATCAATCTTTAGAACAGCTAGTACATGTTTATCAACGATGGCTGATTTCATAATATCTCTCCAGTTCTTATCAACTGTCGAAAATCGTCGGCCTTCTTCAGGCATCTGAGCCATAATATCGGGTGAGCTAAAAATCGGCTCTAGATAAAGCCACGTGGCTTGAACTTTTAACCATTCATCCAATATATCTTGGAGAGTCATCAGTTTACTCTCCCATTCTCTAGAGAAAAAAAATAATATTGTTGATTATTACAAATTTAACGTTCAATACATATTGATTTAATTCAGTTATTTAGATATGAAAGAGTATTAAAAATATGGGTAAAATAAGTTCTTGTATATCACAATGTCAGTTTAAAACGCGGGGTTAAAATTTGCTGTTGTGAGAAAAGAGAGAGACAAATGGGGTTTAACGTCCACTTGATACAAAATAGGTCATTACAGGACTAACGTATGGTTCAATTTTATTTTGTAGGTGTCTTTAGCAAAGGGAGGAAACCAGAGCCACAAGCTCGGACAGGGGACCCTGCAGGAAATTCAAACCAACCCACTTAAGACTCAATGACAGACCTTATTATCTAAAGCGCATGCCTTAAAACATTCGGCCACTTACCCTCCTCCCCCTGTGAGAAGAGAACTCAAAACACCATATGGTGCTAGAACCAACGTGGTAAAAACAAAGCGAACTTACTTGATTTCTGCTTCAAATGGTTTGATGAATGGAGAACCACGCATAGTCTGAGTTTTAACTATATGATCGTCCAGTACTTGTTGTATATCATCTACTGATGATAGAATGGACGTACCAGACTCACGATATGGTATAATCGTAAACTCAAACTGTAATAAATAGATATAAACCGAATTAAAATATTTGGCAGGAAAATAGACCAATATATGACCATCTCCCACAAAACCAAGTGCTTGTCGAACAACTTCATTTTGTACAACGGGTACAAAAGCATAAACTGTGTGCCTTCGTGATGCTGTTAATGATCCAACTCCAGATGATACAATCAATTTAAAAAGAATTGCTTAGGCTGTGTACTATATATGCCAGATCTATTTTTATAAAAATGACCAAGAGCCTGGTTTTGTGGGAGCATCCTCATCTTCAATAATCTCAAACCATTACACTGATTATATATCGGTAGGCAAACAATTTAACAATTAGAAGTTTTTATAAATCTATAATAATTACAATATTGATACTATAAAAAAATAACGAGTCAACCAGTTAGTGAGTCATGGATTTCCGAGCCAATTTCTGTATCTAAATCTTATATAATGCATTTTAAAAGAATACTGATACTATAATGAATAATGGTCTAGTAGGTCTCAAGTCACAGAATTCACAAAAAAAAAAACCAAAAAATTAAATTAAATTCCAACTTACAGGAGCCCACTCATTCTTCATGGACTCCATGGCTTTTTCCAGAGAAAACTCCTTGCTGGCAGCCTCGCTTATTCCCTCAAATTTAGGGATATACGGCTCCAGATTCATGTCGACGAATTTCGAGAGACAGGAACTGTCATCTGGTTTAATAGTGTAACCAGCCATCTCGGAGATCTGCTCCCAATGTCGGTCTCGTAATCCAGGATTAAATAACGTCTGAACCAATGGCATGTGGCTCTTAAATTCTTCTACTTTCGCTTTCACCTGAAGTAAATGGTCATTATTATCATTTATTATTTATTATTAAGTGCCATTTAATGCGAGCCGTAAGCGTCCACTTTGCTGTACATTAAGCTTGTAAATTTCAACAATCAGCATATTATGTAAGCTTTTATACATTTTATTCCGTTTTCTTCTTCAAATTTCACAAAAATCACAATTGATGGAGAAAAGATTTTAAAATCAAATCAACTTTTCTGCATAAATAAATTACCTAATCATTATTCACCCACTGTCTATAATATTTCTATTTGTATGTTATGCTTTAATTGAAACCTGTTAAATTATTTCTGTAGAAAAAATGATTTAAGATAAAATGTTTCTGTTTTTGTATTACCTTTCCAGCTATTTTTTTAGCCGTGGGAACAGAATCAAATGTTTTTTCAAGTTTATATAATCCACGCCATACGTTTCCCACATCAGCATCTACTTCATCAGGATCTAAACCGCTCATCGGACCATCCATCCACTCCCTAAAATATATCATCAATAAGGTTTGTTAAAGTTGCAATTTCATATTTTTAAGTTATATTTTTAAGTTATATTTTTAAAATTTATTAAAATAAAGCCTTAAAATAGATGGTATCTATAAACAGTCCTACCTTGTTAAAGAATAATCCTATTAATCCTATAATTCACTATTGCCAGTTGAGAAATTGGCAAAAATATCATTTTCATCTTCAAATTCAAACTTTTGAAGATAACTACTCCATGGTGGAGAATAGAAAACAAGGGAGGTAATTGGGGGTAATTGTGTTATTATTTCTGGTGTAAATGAGTTTTAAGTGTGAGAATGACACATATGATCGTATAATAGTGATTTGACAACCTATTGAGCAAAAGACATAGAAATAATTATGTTTTGACTTTCTTAGAAAATATGAAATTTTAACTTTGAAGAAATAAAATGTGGTGTACGGCCAACTTCCAACAGCCATGGGTACACAGAACTCTGGTTTTTCCTCCGATTCGAATTGCCAGGCTCTCCGCCCTGCACCACGGACAAGGGGGCGAACACAGAACTTCTAGGTTGACAAACCAACGTCTAACTCACTGTGCCACGGAGGGGGGTGGGGGTGGCCCGGGTGGGGTTGGGGTGTTGGTTTAAGCGTAGCACAAAATCAGACCTTATCAATTATCATAAAGTCAGAGTGGTACTTACTTATATTTTGTGTTGAAGTCGACGGTAGTTTCGTATAAAGTGAGATAGGGTTTGAGAGTGTTGATAACGGTTTGTCGCTGGGGATATACCGTTGTCTGCCAACCAAACGCTTCCTCTTCCGTATTGAACGCCTCAATCTGAAAACAAAAACACAGATTATATAAAATCAAATTATCAACCGCACAGCAAACACTTCCGCATTAATTGTTAAGTACGATCCAAAAACAAATATCTTAATTAATTCCAGCATGTATAATTGTCACTGCAAACTTTTCTACTTGATATTTGAATTTTGTCAGAAAATATCAAATATCAAATGGTTTAATCCATGCTAAAATGTACTCAAACAAAATACTAATAAATAGTGGGTATTTCAGTGAAACCATGTGTTAACTATTTAAGATGACAGGTATATCCTATGTGATCTGCAGTAGCTACTGAATCTTGACAATTTATCGCATCTCTGTCACTTCAGGGCCCAGTTTCTCGAAATCTTAACTAAAGATAAAATCCAAATTTTAGTAGATACTTCAATTTTTATTGGCAAAGCACTAAAATCAATCTAATATTATCCAATCAAATTACTAAAATTAGGATTTTATCTTAGTTAAAATTTCGTGAAACAGGCCCCTGAACGGAACTATTTTCGGACTGATATTTCTTTTAGAGATTTATTTTTCAGAATCTTGTAGTCAACAATGTATTAAAATGATTAACGATGATCAGTGGTTTAAATATCAATAGATAAGAAATTCCATAAAACAGCCTGGTGTGATCAAAGGACTTATTCCTGCACTAGGCACCCTAACCTTGGGATTATTCTGGTTGGGAATAAATCAAGGATTAACTCTGTTATCAATCGGCAACTCGACACAAACCAGGTCATTTCGGGATTAACATATGGTTCAAATTTATTTCAATACATTGCTTGCGCTAGGGGTCTTTAGCAGTGGGAGAAAACCCGTAAGGTTAGACAGGTGACACTACTTCTTGTCACATACAAGTGGGGAATCAAAACTTGACTCAATGACAGACCTTATGATCTAATGCATTAAACCATTCGGATCTGAATAAATCATGGTTATCTCCCTTACCTTATCAGCAGCTGTTTGTAGTTTAGCATCAAGAGCTTGTGCTTTACGTAAATATCTCTGTATATCTGTCATGTCACCAAACTGTTGGAATTCTTCAACTTGTTTCGAATAACTTTCTAATTCTTCTATAAATCTGTCTCGTTTCATCTAAAAACATATAATACAATTACAATACAATTACAATACACTTCAATTACAATACAATTACAATATACCAATACAATTACAATACACCATACCAATACAACTACAATCAATTTGTCTCACTTCATCTAAAAGCCATAAAATTTACCAATACAATTACAATAACACTGTATCATTTCATCTAAAACATACAAAAAGGGTCAATTTTTCCTGGATAGCGGCTCTTCATCAAGCTCCAAATGTAATGGGTTCTTTCATGTACACCAACAACTGGACCAGAATGACTGGAACTCTGCCGTGCACCACTGACAAGGAAACCAGGCTTCAAAATCTAGAGAAACTTCTTGGTCCACAATGTGATAAAACCCTACTCAATGAGCTAACAGCCAAAAGAAACGATAATGGTTAATTCCAAATATCTACTATGTCTGGCATTTAGTATGTCAACAGTAAAACACTAAAATCTATTTAAGGAATAACAATTACTGATTTATTACTATTATTTGAAAGTATTTATACAGTAAGTTTTTTCCCTGCTTGATAAAGATGAGGGTATCATGGTCGAAATATTGCATGTTAATAAACCAGTAATTATTATTCCATATATAGTTTTTAGTGTAATTTCTAATACAGA
Organism: Patella vulgata; assembly: GCF_932274485.2. NCBI lineage: Eukaryota > Metazoa > Mollusca > Gastropoda > Patellidae > Patella > Patella vulgata. Next base: position 4,519,628 of record NC_065887.2, read on the forward strand.
ATAATATTTACCTGTAAAGATTCTTCATACTGAGTTCTCTTCTCGGATGCTATTAATTTATGTTCTTCAAATACAGCCGGCATTCTTCCGTGCCACGTAAATACCTGAGAATTTAATCTCATCTCCGCAGGTGAAAACTGGGCAAAATCTGATAAAAATGTCAGTCTATCCTTTGATTCTGAAAGTCGTTTTTCCATGACAAATATATCGTTAGATTCAACCTTTTCAATATAGGCCTTTAAATCCATCAAGGCCTGAGTATTAGACGGTGTGGTTAGAGCCTTCTCCGCTATAGCTTCGTAATCATCACATAATCTGAAAATAAACATTGTTCAATTTCATTCAGTATTTACAAAGATACGATGAAGTTTAAATTTTGCAACGACGACATCGCTTGCGGACATTATAAACAGGTCAGCTCCACCTACAAGTGTGAATAACAGTTATTCCAGTGTACACAGATAGTATTTATTGCGTATGCTCTATGCCGTCACCATTTGACATGACTTGTGGGATATGTCTAGCCTTGTTCTCAGAGACCCTTGTTACAAATGGTGCTAAAACGCATTCTGGTACACGATTTGTGTACCAATGTTAAAATGTTTATTTTGTCTTTTATTGGATATCAGAAGCCCACCTTTTCTCGGTAAGATCACAACATCAATGTAGATTTAAATTGACAAATAGTTTGTGTTTTCAATGTCAAAGACTGTGGATGATACAGAGTTAGAGACTTGGTTACTTTAACTTACTTTTTATTCGACTCTTGATGATCTTTACACATACGAACAAGTAATTTACTTTTTAACTTGTCCGCACGTTTAGCCAGAGAATTGATCAAATCTTCGCTATGTATCTCAAACATATTCAGACGTAAAACTTTCTGGGAGTTAAATGAGATATCCTCGACCAGACGATGATATTTACCAACTTCCTTCGCGTAATCATCAAACGAATGTTCTTCTTTATTCATAAACTGTTCAACATCCGACTCCGCCTGAAGTAAAACACAAACAATCAAATTAATCATACATATAGAATTGGAGAGAGAGAGAGAGAAAGAGAGAGAGAGAGAGAGAGAGAGAGAGAGGGTTTAATGTCCACTTGACACAAACTAGGTCATTTCGAAACAAACAATTCTATTTCAATTATTCGCTTGCAAGTGGGGTTTTTAGCAATGGGAGGAAATTTGACCCTGAGATTTGACCCTAAGAAAACAAACGAGTTTGAACAGGCGACCCTACTCCTTGTCATGTACAAGTGGGGATTCGAAACCACGTCACTTGACTCAATGACAGACCTTATGATCTAAAGCATGCACGTTAGACCAAGACATCCAACATCGGAATTCAGATTTCTAATCATAATTAGTAGATTAAGAAAACTAACGAGTCTTACCTGTTTGTTAATTAAGAAATTATATTTATCATAAACTTTACAATGTTCTACAGGCACCATACTCTCAACCTGGATTAACTCCCGTACTTTCTGTTTGTGGTCCTCTAATATCGTCTCTAACACCACTGGTTTTAATACAGGCTTCGATTTACTCCCATTCTGTTAAATTAAAATACAAATAAAAAGTTTGTGAATAATAACAATAAAAAATGATTTGGATTTTCACAAGAGACGATTCTATGGAATACACCAATCATTACACAGGACACTATGGAATACAACAAAATTGTACAATTCCATTGAATTTTTATAAAATTATGATAAATTGAAATTTCATCGATCTGTGTTGCTTGAGAGTAACAAGAGAGAGGGAGAGAAATGGGGTTTAACGTCCACTCAACACAAACTAGGTCATTTCGGGACTAACATATGGTTTAATTTTATTTCAATAATTCGCTTGCACGTAGGGGTCTTTAGCAGTGGGAGGAAACCGGAGGACCCAGAGAAAACCCACGAGGTTGGACAGGCGACCCTACTCCTTGTCACGTACAACTGGGGAATCGAAACCATGCTAGTTGACTCAATGACAGACTTTATGATAAAGCGCGCACACACTAACCAGTCAGCCATCCCCCCCCCCCCCCCACCTTCGAGAGTAACAAAACATTGCCATCTTTTATTGGTAGCGGATGAAACCTGATGGGCCTTAATTTTAATCTGATTAAATCCAAGCCAGTTCATCAAGAGTTGATATTTTCATTCTTTTTTTTTCTTAATTAAATCTGTTAAATAAATCTGTTAAATATTAAAATGGAAATACAGTAGACAAACGCAACCTGTTACAACTTCTAATAGTAAGTGCACAAGACAAACCTGCGGACAACACAGACAACATAGACATAAACAAGAAATAAACAACAAATTTTAATATCAAATCAAGTGAATGGATCCAGGGGCCAGCCGTAAGCATTCACTGCGCTGTAAAGTCCCAGGCTTCACTTAAAATGAAAACAAACAATCATTTATAAGAAAGATGTAACAGATATAATGCCACCAATTTCTAGAAAGGTGTAAATCTTACCCATTCAGAATAAAGTTTGGTTTCTACTCTCGGAATGACACACGATGCTTTTAGAATGGCATCGTACACATTCAATAAAACTATCTCAAAATCTTTAAATTGTGGTTCAAACTTGATTGATGCATCATCCAGAATCATTCGTAAGATGAAACCTGAATGTTCGAAGGCTCGAGTTGATGTCTGAAAACAGAAATTAATTAATCTAAATAAAAGATGCATTATGTAAAAGCTAAACCTGCCTATTGCATATCTTTCGTTTGGCCTCAAATGTTATATAAATTATTATTAATTAAACATTTATTCACATGCCAAGCCCACAATCTACTCTCTAGATCATCAGATGGCAGAGATTTAAACGGATTGAACATGATTGATATTTAATGACTTTGTCTTGATTAACAAGTACCGTTGCTACAATAAAAATAATCTATGCAACCTTTTATCAAAAATTCAAATAGGGATAACTTCCATCAAAGTAAAGTAATTTGAATGAAATTTTCAGTCTATCCATTTCTCATTATCTATTTTTGAACTTTTATAGCAAGAACAGCCAGCTCTTTGTCTAAATCTTACATAATGTATCTTTAATATAACTATTATAACAAGAACGATCAGGGCCCTTAAACTAAGTTACAACCGAAATTTTAAGAAATACTGCAACTTCATTGGATATATGCAAATTGATTTTACTGGTCAGCCAATCGAATTGCAGTATTTCTTAAAATTTCGATTGTATCTTAGTTTAAGTTTTCGTGAATAAGGGCCCAGGTCTTTAAGTAAATCTTACATAGAGAAAAAGGGGGGTCAATGTCCACTAGGGAATTTTGGGACTAACATATTCACTTTTATGACAATAATTCTCTTCGCTCTGGAACAAACAGGAGGACCCAGAGATAACCCATGGGGTTGGACCATCTTTAATAATAAAACAAGAACAAACGAGTCTAGAAGGAAACCAGAAGACCCAGAGAAAATCCATAATAAAACAAGAGTAGGCGAGTCTAACGTACCGGAGGCTGACATAATATAACAAGAATAAACAAGTCTAACATAGCGAAGGCTGACATAATAAAACAAGAGTAGGCGAGGTTAACGTACCGGAGGCTGACATAATAAATCTGTATAATCATCCAATGAATTCAACGTTAATTGTTGAAGATTCTCCGTCATCAAATTAGCCGCACAGTTAAAAAACGATTCCAATTTATCAAGATCCTGGTTGCTAGGCACCTGTTTACGTTTATTTCCTTGGTAAAATATTGTCTGAACTTCTGGAAACCATCTGAAAAACAAACAAGGGAAATTTTATTTCATAAATTTGTTCCTACAAACTGCGCGATGTACAAGCGACAAATTGATGAACACACGACAAATCGATGAACACAAATCAATGAACACACGACAGATCGATGAATACACGACAAATCGATGAACACACGACAGATCGATGAACACATGACAAATCGATGAACACATGACAAATCGATGAACACATGACAAATCGAAGATGTACAGATTCTGGTATCCTGTTCTCATTATTGAAATGGAATTGATCATTTGTTGGTCCCAAAATGACGTAGTTTGTGCAAGTGGACCTAAAACCCCATTTCTCTCTGTCAGTGGCATTCAAATCAGGTTTTTTTTTGTAATTTCAGTTGGTCACTCTATCTTACAACTTGTTCAAATGCTTTCCAGGTCTGTGACATCATCTGATCATTCAGTTTTTACAAAGATATGTTCAATTGAAATTTCATCGCTCTATATTGCTCGCTATGTAAAAAACTTGTTGCTATTTTGTTGTGGGTGAACAGAAATGATAGGCCTATTTTAAATCCGATTGAATTCAAGCTGGGAGGTTATCTAGTGTTGGTTTTTTAATTTTGTATTCTTAATTTTTTATTTTAGCAAAAAATGCAAATGATACATCATTTCTTTAAGAATTGCGTAAAATGTAAAATATGGGTTGATATATTTTTATAAATTCAGAGTAATGGTTTTAGAGAAATATACCAACTTTTTTAGGAGCCGTTCTTTAGCAGCATCAATATGTCTCATACACAGATTCAAAAAATTCTGTAATTCCATGGATTCTTCACTCTCATGAAATTCTTCAATATCAATAAAACGTAAAGCTCTGAAATATTCAAAATATGATTTTAAAACTTTCTATCAATCAATGATTATAAAACTCTCCATCAATCAATGATTATAAAACTTTAAATCAATCAATGATTAGACAACTTTAAATCAAAGATATGAAAACTTTAAATCAAAGATTAGAAAACTTTAAATCAAAGATTAGAAAACTTTCCATCAATCAATAAGAAAACTTTACATCAATCAAAGATTATAACATTAAAACAATCAACGATTATAAAATTTTGAATCAATCAAGGATCATCAAACTTTAAATAAATAAATTGACAAATAAGTTCTCTAGATGGTCAATTTCACTGCCAATCACCAAAGTCTAATCCAGGTATGATAGAAATAAGATTCCTGGTCAATCAACCATAAAGTTCTCAGCCATTTTCAAAATTCTAATTTTTACAGTTTAAAATCTAAAAATTACAGTTCAACTGAAACTTTGACCACCATTTTCTTTAACATGAATTTCGTTCAATGTGCATGATGGATATAATTCTAAATTCACACAAAGCCATAAACAGTAAACACACAATGGCATGGACTAAATCAAGCTGCGTGATAGACCCTCAGTGGAAGCAGTTGTTAACTGCTAGCTGCTAAAACTACAAAATGAAACGATGGACCGTATATAGATGGACAGTTGTTAACTGCTAGATGCTAAAACTACAACATGAAACCCAGGAAACTTCAACTTCAACTTCAACATGAAACCCGGGAAATGAAGTTTAAAACTCACCCAAATGAAACGTGCCATAGATCTAACACCTGCATCATACATGGGTTTGTTACAAATAAATTCTGTGATATCAAATCTTGTGATATTAAAAACGATTTATTCCATGGTTTCGGTACGACTGCCAACTCTTCTCTGTGTGGAGGTAATTTATCTTTTTTGTCTTCGTCTTTTTCACGGGGATCTTTCAATACGAAATCAACTATAAAATAAAGACAAATTGTTAAATCTTTACAATTACAAGAATAAAATATAATCACAGATTTCTTACAATAGGATACATAGAGAGAGAATTTAAATGGGGTTTAATATATCCAGTCAACACAAGTTAGGTCATTTTGGAACTAACATGATACAATTAATTTCAATAATACAAGCTTGGAGATAGAGGTTGGGAACCAATACAAGCTTGGAGATAGAGGTTGGGAACCAGTACAAGCTTGGAGATAGAGGTTGGGAACCAATACAAGCTTGGAGATAGAGGTTGGGAACCAGTACAAGCTTGGAGATAGAGGTTGGGAACCAGTACAAGCTTGGAGATAGAGGTTGGGAACCAGTACAAGCTTGGAGATAGAGGTTGGGAACCAGTACAAGCTTGAAGATAGAGGTTGGGAACCAGTACAAGCTTGAAGATAGAGGTTGGGAACCAGTACAAGCTTGAAGATAGAGGTTGGGAACCAGTACAAGCTTGGAGATAGAGGTTGGGAACCAGTACAAGCTTGGAGATAGAGGTTGGGAACCAGTACAAGCTTCGAGATAGAGGTTGGGAAGCAGTACAAGCTTCGAGATAGAGGTTGGGAACCAGTACAAGCTTCGAGATAGAGGTTGGGAACCAGTACAAGCTTGAAGATAGAGGTTGGGAACCAGTACAAGCTTCGAGATAGAGGTTGGGAAGCAGTACAAGCTTGAAGATAGAGGTTGGGAACCAGTACAAGCTTCGAGATAGAGGTTGGGAAGCAGTACAAGCTTGAAGATAGAGGTTGGGAACCAGTACAAGCTTCGAGATAGAGGTTGGGAAGCAGTACAAGCTTGAAGATAGAGGTTGGGAACCAGTACAAGCTTCGAGATAGAGGTTGGGAAGCAGTACAAGCTTGAAGATAGAGGTTGGGAACCAGTACACGCTTCGAGATAAAGGTCGGGAAGCTGTCAGATAGGGATGCAAATTTAACAACAGTGATTTTTTTTTCCTTTGATCAGGGAGGAGAATTTTGCCTGGAGGACATTTGTATTAGTCTTTATTAGTATTATTTGTATTAGTCCTGTGCACCCTGTGACTAACATGGCTCTAAGATTGTTTGTGAACACTGTTTTCGGTTTTTGATAAAATATTTTCAATTCTGATACGTTTCCTTTATGGATCGCAATAACCCAACTCACCGATGGCTTTTTTAACACTCAATAAATAATCTTCTCTCATCTCATCTGACAAATTCTCGATAGTTTCTTCATGGCCTCCCTTTAAACAAAACACAAACAAATCAAATTAGAAAGACCAGATTTCTGTCAAACACTTCAGTTTTTCCTTAAAACAAAATCTTTTATATTTTCTAAATTTGGAGCTTCTTGGTGTAAAATGGTAAGCCTATCATGAAATTACAAATGTAATAATATCAACTATTGATAGATCATATGGTAACTTACCCGCAGATTAAAAGGTACTAACTCCATGACATTTTCTAACCACGAGTCTTCCATAGGTGCCACATGTTCTGTATCAATTCCATTATGTATATAGTAGTAATATCGCTATAAATAATAAAATAATCATATATTATCATTATGTATATAGTAGTAATATCGCTATAAATAATAAAATAATCAATTATTATCATTATGTATATAGTAGTAATATATCGCTATAAATAATAAAATAATCAATTATTATCATTATGTATATATATTAGTAATATTGCTATAAAATAATAAAATAACCGTATATTTGTAATATCGCTATAAATAATAAAATAATCGTATATTTGTAATAATATCGCTATAACTTTTATTGAATACAATTACTGAATTGAGTGATCGTGCTTCCATTTTATTTCAGAATTTTTTTTTTCTTTAGTTAGATATGGTAGATCCATTATATTTTATATTTTTGATAATTTCTTTTCCACTTGACACAGACTAGGTCATTTTGGGACTAACATATATTGTTTAATTGTATTTAAACATACAATATACAAGATCTAAATCTGCCTATTTCAGGTCTTTCTTCAGGCCTGAAATGTTATCTAAATTATTAATTAGACATTAATTAACTTATCCAGACCATAATCAACTCTCGATGGCATCAATGGCATCGCTAGCCTGCGATATTTATTGGATTAGGTTCCGATTTCCTGTTCGACTTCAATTCATAATTTAATCAATAAATGGATAATTGAAGCTATATTTTTTATCCTACCGACTTTAGCAATGGTGATCGAGGCTAGGCCGAAAACTCAATCGCTAAAATCTTGGTTCATAGTGGATCAATTTGACTGAAATTTTCAGCAAATTCCCTTTACATTATCTAGTTTTTAACTATTATAGTGAGAACTGTCAGCTCTTTATCTGATCTCCCATAATGTATCTTTAAATAATTTGCTTACATGTAGGAATAAATTATCAGTGGGAGTACTCTGGAGGAACCGGAGACAACACACAACTTGGACAGGTGGCACTACTCCTTGTCACATACAAGTGGGGAATTAAAACCACGCCATTTGACTCAATGACAGACCTCATGATACAACCACTAGACCACCAAACCCCTCAGTTTTATTTCAAGAACACTCACCAGAATATCTTTTTCTGCTGTTGTTGGTGAACCTGATCGTGATAAGGGAGGTAATTCACCACTAATAGATGCAGCGCTACTCTTTGGTAAACTTTCTTCTTGCCTGAAAAATAATAAAAAGGAATGAGGTTTAATGTCTCCTTTATCACAACTGTTCTGTTATTTTGAGACTAAGATATACATTTTCCTGGGTTGCGTGTGCCATGAGTTGGAGCTCCTGTTTAAAAGTTAAAACGTATAGGCTGTCACATTTAACACGGGATGGAACAAAGAAATATTTGATACGGTATGTGTTGTGACTTTTCATGAAGGCAGAAGGTTTAAACCAGGAAATTAAATTTAATTTTAAGCCATTAGAATTTAAAAGCTTGTTCATGCTGATCAACATTTTCGGAATTTTTACTCCCTTACAAACTTCAACAATATTGTGAAAGTTGAATCTGTATGAAGAATATCGGTCCAAAAAATGGACCAATTCCATTCAGCAAATTGTGTTTGATCCCTGAGTTGACCGAGAAAGTATATCCGGATTTTCAGGCATGGTTCCCTCTTGTCAGTGGTGCAGTCCGACAAAATGCTCTTGAGCAACCAGTTTGTTGGATATTCAGAGCTTTATAAATAGATTATTATTATTGGAATGGGATGACAAACGGATTCCATGTAAACATCGGCGTGAACATAAAAAAATTCCTTGACAGTTGAAATTCAATATAAGAGTAAGCCGCTGTTCGGGGGTTAAACCCTGTTTCATTTCATTCAATTATACATCTACAACTTACATAATAATATCAACAAGCGCTTTACGGAATTGTTCTCGGTCCTTCTTTGGTTGTTTAAACTGGTCCACGCTGTTGCCTTGTCCATTTTTAGAATCAAGTGGTTTTAATTTATTGGCTTTTTTTCTTCTCGTTTCTCCTGAAAACAAAAACAGAAAATATTATTTAAGTCATTTCTTCATTGTTTTTTTGTTGTTTTTTTTTTAAAATGTAATGTTTTATAACTCTATATATATTATTAATACCAGTATCTGGAAATCAAAATTTCATTGCGAGGTGAAACGAAATGGGGGTTAACGCCCTACTGTTCTGCTCGGACTGGTCTAATGAAGACGAGCATACACCATACATTGTGCTATGAGGGAAATTTTTCCAGGGGCTCTTATATGCATGCCAATGTGTACCCGGGACCTCAGTTTTTCATCCCATCCAAACGGCCATACATTGTCCATTGCCAGGCCCTCTGTCCTGAATATCAATAATTTTCAACAGGCTCTTATTAGTCTTAATTCTAAATTCAGATGTTGATTAGAAATATGTCCAAATCTTTAATTTCTTAGAGAAAACTAAAGTGAAAGATGCTCTAATATTTAAATTTATACTCACTGGCTGTTAATTCTCCTACTAAATCTATTGTATCTCTTTGATCATCATCTTCAAGTATCTTCCCTGATAGAATGAAGGCCGGGGAATTATTTTGCCAGGTTGGTTTACTTCGTTTAGCAGGTAAAACAGGTAAAAATCTGATTGGATCATCGGTCCCTTTACCTTTATTACCACCACTAGTGTTTGGCGTGGACTAGAAAAAACAAAAACATCTGGATTAAAAATTAAATTTAAACCAAAATCAAATCGTCCTATGGTCAGAGATCTTTTGTTTACACTTGTATTATAATAAGCAACATTAATTGTAATAACTGTGATGACTCTTAAATTAAAAATGAACTTTTTAATTAGGAAAGTTTCTGTGTTTATAATTCAGTTTTATTTAATGTGTGTCTATCATTTTTAAAAAATCTAAAGCACTGCAGAGTGGTAATCTTTATTGGAGTGCAGACGCTCTACAAATTCATTATATTATTATTAAACAAAACACCCACAGTTGGCAGACATCCAGATTAAGTGTCATTGATATCAAAGCCTCAACAAAGGTTAAATACTTGTTTTTTTGACTACTATTTAAGACAAATCATTGATATTAATTCAAGGGTGGGCCTCATACAAGCAAGCATGTCGTATCTAAAGGTTTATTTTATACTCAGATACCGTAGAGGACTTTAACATTGAATAACTTTAAATACATAAATAATTTTGATTTTTCTTTCTTTAGGGTAAATTACTTCTAATTATTCTCAATGAATTTGCTTTTAATTTTTAACGTGGTTCAGGGGTATCTTTATAGTTTTACGAGATATGAATTTGACAGCAGCTAGACCTACTCAATTAATTTGTCTTTTTAAATATTAATTAGTCAGCTTATAGTATGTTCTGTTTCATTTGCATAATTTTAATCAGTAGGCCTACACATTCCCCAATCATAATTAACAGATTTCAACTGAAGATTTGAGTCTTCCTTAAAAGTGTATTTATTATTTGATCCTGCCTTAAAAGATTGGGTGAAATATAATATTAAATTGAATCTTTAATAAAGCCCTTGAGTTGAGGACAGGCTTACAACATGCAGATTTAATCAGAGCTCCCAGGCAGGCATTCGTTATATATAATTAAATAAAAATAGTTTTTCTGTTTAATTAGATCTATTAATATTCAGCAATAGAGTATATCTATCTGAATTTTTGTTGACAATTAACATCAAGACTCGGCGCTGAGACTAGAGTTAACAATCAAGACAAACACTAAACTAAACAGGTTTGTTTACATAACAACAAAACTTCATCTTCAAATATCTAACTAATGTATATTTGATATCAAGTACCTGAATTTCTGCCATGCTTCCTGACTATTATCTAACTTGAATACCCTCCACACGGCTTCATCAAGCCCGGTATAATTTAATTAAGGCACAAAAACTTTTGCTGGCCTTCCACATCTACTTGCTTAACAATCAAACATGGCCGATAGTTGTCATGTTGCTAAGATACAACCGGAAAAGAAGATTATGTTTCACAAAATTGTGTGTAAGTGTTTTAAAGCTGTTTATCGGGTTTTGGGATTCTAGACAATTGTAATAAAACAAATTCACTAATCAAAAATCTATTATTATGAATAATCTTAAAAATCTGATATATGTTTACCGCTTATAGTGTCTATTTCGTTTCGTTTCTAAAAAAAACAAAAGGGAAGTTGCTGAATTTTACTGAAACACGTGGTTCTGTTTACATTTTGATTTTTATGTTTTGGAAGTCTTGTCAATTTTAGATTCCGGTGTTAAACGATATGTTTTTGCTATTATGGCTAGCAGCAAGGTTGATAAAGTACTGAAATTGGTAGTTGTCGGTTGCGGAATTGGCGCTTTAAGTGGAGCTTTTTATTACACAGAGAAAGTTCAAGGTTGTTAAATAATCACTGAATGTCAGTTTTCTTCACACTAAATACTAATGAATGACACAGTAATTTCAGTACAATAGGCCTACGTGGGCTCCACCTAGTTCAATCGATCTAGACCTAGTTCAGCTCCGAACATAGGTCTCCCTACGCTCGCCTCTTATGATTTTAATAGTCTTACGACTCGTTGAAAGTATTTAATTTAAGATTCCTGCCTTACCTGTCAATTTTACTTGAACTATTTTTTAGGGTTAGCATGATTTACCCAAAGCCACCATTATTATTTCAAATTATATGACAATAATTATGCCAAATTGCCATTTTTGGTTTAAAATCATAACGTGTATATGTCAAAATGCCTGTCAAAGTCAAAGTGTAATTTCCAAGTAAGTTTGGATGTTTTAACCAAATAAATCCACCATTATTTTAACTCATACATCACAATAATCTATATTAAAAAGTATATTTGATAAATGATACACTGTGGGTATACCAATTTGTCATTTTTAACTGATCCCGGTGTTGGCCAAGAAATTTCATCATGATTTTCCAGCGTGGTTTCCCCTTGTCATTGGTGAAGGTCACGTCAGAGGGTCTGGCAAGGGACAACATATAGTCGTTTAGTCCAGTGTATACATTGAAAGACAGGGAAAAGAACCTTGACAGTTGGAATTTGAAATAAAGAGTTCAGAGTTCAGACCAAAATTGCCCTCATATATAGCAGACTTTATGGGGTATGCAAGTCTTCATTAGCTTAGTCAGAGAAGAATAGTAGGGTGTTAAAAACTCCATTTATTTTCATTTTGGTTGTTGTCGATTTTCGTGTGTCAATAAATTTCCAGCTGCATTGATTGTCTCTCCAGCACTTTCAATGGTGTGTGTGTATATTGCATCTTCGTATTCCTAACAGTGATCAGTGATAGTTTGAAGATGGCCATGATTTAATTTTTTAAAATTTTTCAGGACAATTTCGTAGAGAAGAATTTTATACTAAACCGATGAAATTATTACGGAATTACGAACCTGCTAAAGAACATCTAGGTGAACCAATCCGATCCACACATATAGATCTTGGTAATACAACAGAAAATAATATAGATGGTTTAAATGCCAAGGTATAATATTAAAATAATATAGACGGTTTAAAATAATTTGTATTTTTCGGAAGATATAAAATTTTCTACTGCTTAATCCACTGTAACATTTAATCAAATTAATTATTTAACATTTTACTTGATCCAGTACCCATGCAGATATATCAGCCTGTCCAGCTTTAGTCACCTTGTCAAGGAAGTGTTGCCATCCCTCTTCTCAAATTCTATTTAAGATTTAATTAAAGATACATTATATTAAAGCTAAATCTGCCTATTGCAGGTCTTTCTTTAGGCCTAAAATGTTATCTAAATTATTAATTAGACATTAATTAATCTATCCAGACCATAATCAACTTTAGATGGCATCGCTAGCCTGCGATCTTTAGTGGATTGTGAGCCGATTTACTGCATAACTTTCCTTCATGATTTAACGATTAAATGGATAATCAAGACTATTCTGTTTATCGTACTGACTTTAGTAATGATGATCATGGCTAGCCGGAAATTTCAACCGCTTAGTTCTCGGTTCATAGTGGATCAATTTGAATGAAATTTTCAGCAAATTGCCTTTATATTATCTAGTTTTTAACTATTATAGTGAGAACTGCCAACTCGTTATCAAATCTCCCATAATGTATCTTTAATTAAAGGTACATTATGTAAGAGCTAAATCTGCCTTTTGTAGGTCTTTATATTGGCTTCATATATTACAGTCACATGACAAGCCTATAATCAACTCAGATGGCAGAGATTGAAACGGATTGAAACATGGTCATCATTTAATGATTTAATTTAAAAATGGTAAATCAAGGCTAATTGATCCCGTTGTTGGTCAAGAAAGTTCACTGGATTTTTCCAGCGTGGTTTCCCTTATCATGATAGGACAAAATACCAAGGTCCTATGTACACATTCGCCTGGACGTAAAAGAACTTGGTCAGTTGGAATTTGGCGACAAGTAGGCGGAAACAGCGCTGTCTAGACAAAATTTACTCCATAACACAGTGATTCTCAACCAGTGTGCCGTGGCACACAAGATCTTCCTTAGTGTGCCGCGGAATTCTGAACGACACTCTAAGAAAATGCGAAAAATCACATGATCCCAATTGAGTATTCACTGGTGTCTACTGATAAATTCATATCTGTGTTTCTATGACTAGTCTCTGTCTACGGTTGTATGCCGCCTGACTTGCCATATTTTTATTTTGCAAAATTCAAATATTTTTCATATATATTTAGCCAAGTGTGCCGCCATCTTTTCATGTGTTACAAGGTGTGGTTGAGAACCACTGCCATAACATATGCCCATCTTCAATAGCCCAGTTGGTGAAGATCAGTAGTATGTTGAAATTAAACCCTATTTCATTTCATTTAGTTATACAAAAGAGCGTAAATGGTAATGCTTAAATTGTTTAATGTGCAGACATTAGAATGTAGGGTATTTGTGTTTTTTCAGTTAACAATACCAATAAAGGGATCTAAAGATAAAGGTAAAATGTATGTTACAGCTAGCAGAAATGAAGCAGGTGAAAGGTTAGTCTTATTGTGTTTCCATAGTAACTTATTGTCCTGCAGATGGAGAATAGAATAGGGATATTGGGGGTAGGGAATTGAATCGGGTTAGTAGGGGTGGATAATAGAATAAGGCGTGTAGTTGTAGGGCTGATGATTTTCTGTGAAAACTGACATGCACCCCACAAAAGGAAATAAGTTTGAAAGACCATTTTTGGCAAAATTTACAACAATCTAATTAAAATATAGATCTATATTTCGTTTCGTTTTTTATACTTTCGATGGCCTACACTACATGTAAATCTAACAAGTTATAGTGGGAGTTCACGTTCTATGACGTCAGGTACCAAGCAAACGACATTTGATCCGATTACGTCAGTCATTCGATTTACCAATTAGCGACCGCCATGTATTTTTTATCTACTTTTTTATCTATTGCCGCTAATGTCTACCCACAGTTCCATGCAAAAAAGGTCAAACGCTTGATTCGACAGACCATTTGATTGGCTGACCCCTCATTTCAAGCAGAACACGAGTTAAATAACAACGCTTCCAGATCCAAGTGTAGTAAAGACAAGTAAAATCGAAATTTTGAACTATAAAAACGAAACGAAATTCGATCTGTGTTTTAATCAGATTGAATTTACAAGGTCATATTTGCTCAAAGAAAGACATAATTTAAAGGTCACCGGAAACGCTTCATAAATTTTTTGAATAATGCAAGTAATTATGTCAACATTTGAACATATCCTTTCCATAAGTATATAACACAAACCCGAATGTCAATATTACCTGCAACAGGTAAATTTCAACATTAGTAATATCCACCATTCTCCGTAGGTAGTCGTAACTTTCCGTCCTTTTGCTCATTTATATACATGTAGACTAGAATAGTGGTGCAGTTATTTGAATGATATAACCAGCGGCTGCCAGGCAGGATACGCCCACATTTTCGAGAGATGGATAGAAAACAAGCTAAAACGAAAGTGATTTTTCCTACAATCAATGGCCATAATTCAGGAAATTACAATTCGATATGCGCAAATATGGAAAGGAACCAAGATCTTTGAGTTATAAACTTACATTTCAAGTTTCAACAAAATCGGATAAAAATTGTGACCTCTATAGGGTCCACAACCTTGATATACCATATTTTTACGCAATTTGCGAACAAGGAACGGCCATTTTGTCTGTCAGTTTTGGGCCGATTTTCACAAAATTCGAACCCAGCCGTCCTTAGGGTGTAACGGTGATATACTAACACGTTTTTTTAAATCGGATAAATATTATGACCTCTATAAGGTCCACAAGCCAAAAAACGCGTTTTTGCGTACAATCAGGGGCCATAATTCATAAAGTGACGTTCCAATATGCGCGAATATCGAAAGGAACCGAGATTTTTGTGTTATTAACTTACATTTCAAGTTTCAACAAAATCGGATAAAAATTGTGACCTCTATAGGGTCTACAACCTTGATATACCGTATTTTTACGCTATTTGAGAACGAACGGCGGCGATTTTGTCTGTCAGTTTTGGGCCGATTTTCACGAAATTCGAACTCAACTGTCCTTAGGGTTTATTGGTGATAAAATAATACGTTTTTTTAAATCGGATAAAAATTATGACCTCTATAGGGTCCACAAGCCAAAAAATGTGTTTTTCGTACAATCAGGGGCCATAATCCATGAAGTTATGGTCCGATAGATGCCAATATCGAAAGGAACCGAGATCTTAGGGTGATAAACCTATATTTCAAGTTTCATTGAAATCGGATAAAAATTGTGACCTGTAGACTGTTCACAAACAATTGTGGACGGACGGATGTCCGGACGGACAGGGGCGACGACAATATACGTTCACATGAAAATGTGGGCGTATAAAAAACCAAGGTCCTGAAAGTTAGTAGACTGTAGCATCGCCTTCAATAGTCCAGTCAGTCCATAAAAGTAGGACAGTAAATCATATTTATTTCACGTAGGTTTTACGTCATGATTTGGCATACATGAGGTCGGGTGTTCGATCCCTGCAGTGGCCGAGAAAGTTCATACAGATTTTCTGGTGTGGTTTCCCCTTAGTGATGCAGGACGGAGGGCCTGACAAGGACGTTGGCGTGCACGTAAAAGATCCCATGGCAGTTGCAATTTGATGTAAGAGTAGGCCGTAGCGCTTCTGCCCGGGCAAAATTTCCCTCATAGCACACTGTATGGCGTATGCCCATCTTCATTAGCCCAGGTTAGGAGCAGAACAGTAGGATATTAAACTACATTTATTTCACGTTGGTTTTACATCATGATGCGAACGTACATGTAGCTTTTATAGACTTTCCTGACAAACAGGCACTAAATCAACTGATTGTTAATCGTATATTTCTGGGCTTAATCCAAGCAATTATTTAACATTTAATAACCTAAACATACAATATACAAGATCTAAATCTGCCTATTGCAGGTCTTTCTTTAGGCCTGAAATGTTATCTAAATTATTAATTACACATTAATTAACCTATCCAGACCATAATCAACTCTAGATGACATCGCTAGCCTGCAATGTTTATTCGATTAGGTTCCGATTTGTTGTTCAACTTCCATTCATGATTTAATCATGAAATTGATAATCGAGACTATGTTTTTTATCCTACCGACTTTAGTAATGATGATCATGGCTTGGCTGAAAATTCAATCGCTAAAATCTTGGTTCAGAGTGCATCAATTTGACTGAAATTTTCAGCAAATACCCTTTACATTATCTAGTTTTTAACTATTATAGTGAGAACTGTCAGCTCTTTATCTAATCTCCCATAATGTATCTTTAAGATGGATAAATGATCCCTTGGAATAGATTCAATCGGATTAAAAAGAGACCCATCATCAGATTTAACCAAATGCTTGTTTGTGGCACTGGTTTGTTTATATCGTGTGCAGTGGGTGCCAAATGTCCGGAAATTTTCAGTTTATCATATTTTTAGGTACTAAATGGAATTGAACCACTTTTTTCAAGATATTCTGTTGAGAGATACAACATTTACAATATCCTAGTTTTCAAAGAAATTCAAAATCTGTAATAAATTTCAGCGTCTTTAGTCCTGAAAATGGAGGTCCCCGACCATTCTTCTTGTCTAGAGGGGAGTTCCCTACCTGCTCAAGTACTACTCTCACATTAAAACTGTAATAAAATGAAATAAAATGGGGTTTAACACCCTACTCATCTGCTCCAACTGGGCATATGCCATACATTGAGAGAGAGAGATAATTCACTTGTGTGTAGGGGTTTTAGCCGTGGGAGGAAAGTGGAGGACCCGGAGAAAAACATATAGTGTGCTGTGAAGGAAATTTTTGCCAGACATATTGAATTCCAATTTTACATGCACGTCAGTGTGTACTAGGGACCTCAGTTTTTCATCCCATTGGAACGACTATACTTTGGCCTCCAGGTTAGCAAGCCAATGTCTTACTCACTGAGCCACTGTGGCTACACTGTCCTGTTAAAAACCAATAATTTGCGATTCACTTTTCTCTCTGTTTTTGTTTTTCAGTTGGATAATAAATCAACTTGATTTAGAAATCAAACGTACCAGAAGAAAATGGACATTTTATAAAACACCTGAGACGACAGATTCTTGATAGATATTTACCTATTAGAGACAGTAGACTAAGATTTATAAAATATTGTGCTGTGCTGGCATAAAGGAAATGATATAAAACTAGTGCTATCTCTAATTTACATTCAGCCATTAACTATAGCAAAGTTTCTTAACCTGTTATGGTCCTCATGCTAAATATTATTATCGGTATATCTTCAGATGTGCCATTTAGTTTTAAAAGATTGAATTTAGACATTAACTATAGCAAAGGCTCCTAACCTGTTACGTTCCTTGTGCTAAATATTATCGGTATATCTTCAGATGTGCCATAAACTCTGTTTACGTTAAAATTTTAAGTGTGCCATGCACAGTACCAGGTATGGTACGGTTCGTTTTTTTTTATAGTGTAAATGGGTCAAACATAAGCATGCTGTGCCTGGTACGGTGCCAATGTGGCCCACTGAAGTGAGGTGGTCTCGGAAGGTAGTGTAAATGCTAACTGGTCTGAGAACGGTTTCAGTACGGATTACTGTGCATGCGCCAAATGAACCTTCACTTTTTATCCCGCGAACCTTGACAGCTCTTTCATCAGTTCTGTCAAAGTGGCTGTCCAAACTAAATCAATCGCCATAACTGTTTTCATTCTGGTAATTTTCATAGGGACTGAAATTAACTTTTATGTGAAGAGTTCCACATTTCGCGTGCCTGGCACCGTTCTGAGACCGGTTATCTTAAACTAATGTAAACAGGTCAATTTCTTGTAATTTATTGGGACATGGTACCATGCCGAGAATAGCAAGCTTATCAAGGCCAAGTGTAAACAGGGCTATATAGTTTCAAAAGATTAAATTGAGGAGGAAATGTCAACAAAGATAGAAATATTATTTGTCATAATCTGTTTTGATTTTGTCCAGGTTATCAGAGAGTGTAAACTAAGGCTTGTAAAATATTGTGCCATGCTGGAAAATAGAAATAAGATATTGCTATAACTATTCACTGAAGGACAGTATATGTGAAGGGCACGAGTAGTCATATGAGGTCGTCCGCCTGCCTCTAAAGTAGAATACAGTGGGTTAAAGCCTTGTTTAAGAATTATCATAACCCCGCCTTCCAGGTCGTCTACATGGCAGTTAGTAAGATAATGCCAAATAGCGAGGGGCTGTGTCATTTGTCAGTAGTGTATCCCTCACAAGTAATAAAAAAAAAAATGTTTGTGTTTAGCCTATAGTACTCCTCATAGTGATAGCACTGTGGCTGTAATACTTACATCTATAGGCAAAACGGTAATTCAGAGGGAAGTATACTATTACACATTTCTGTTATGTGCAACTGCCACATAAATGTGCTGATGTGAGCTTTATAAACATATATTATAGAACAGAGAGAGAGAGAAATGGGGTTTAACGTCCACTCGACACAAACTAGGTCATTTCGGGACTAACATACGGTTTAATTTTAGTTACATAATTCGTTTGCGCGTAGGGGTCTTTAGCAGTGGGAGGAAATCGGAGGACCCGCAGAAAACCCACAAGGTTGGACAGATTATAGAACAGATTATTATATTTACTTAATATGTATATATATATATATATAAGAGAGAGAGAGAGAGTTTAACTTCCACTCGACACAAAATAGATCATTTCGGGATTAACATATGGTTCAATTTTATTTCAATAATTCGTTTGCGCACATAGGGGGATTTAGCTGTGGGAGGAAACCTGAGGACCTGGAGAAAACTCATGAGGTTGGACGGGTGACCCTACTCCTTGTCACGTACAAGCGGGGAATTGAAAACCATGCCCGTTGACTCAATGACAGACCTTATGATACAACGCGCACACGCAAACCATTCGGCCACCCAACCCTCCTATTTACATAATAAAATAAGATAACAAAAGAGCACACCTGATAAAATAAATAAATAAAAATTTAGATATATTGACATGTAGGTAATTAGAAATTAAAATAGCTCTGGATAATCTATCTACTGTTGTAGTAAAATAGCTCTGGATAATCTATCTACTGTTGTAGTAAAATAGCTCTGGATAATCTACCTACTGTTGTAGTAAAATAGCTCTGGATAATCTACCTACTGTTGTAGTAAAATATCTCTGGATAATCTATCTACTGTTGTAGTAAAATAGCTCTGGATAATCTACCTACTGTTGTAGTAAAATAGCTCTGGATAATCTACCTACTGTTGTAGTAAAATAGCTCTGGATAATCTACCTACTGTTGTAGTAAAATAGCTCTGGATAATCTACCTACTGTTGTAGTAAAATAGCTCTGGATAATCTATCTACTGTTGTAGTAAAATAGCTCTGGATAATCTACCTACTGTTGTAGTAAAATAGCTCTGGATAATCTACCTACTGTTGTAGTAAAATAGCTCTGGATAATCTACCTACTGTTGTAGTAAAATAGCTCTGGATAATCTACCTACTGTTGTAGTAAAATAGCTCTGGATAATCTACCTACTGTTGTAGTAAAATAGCTCTGGATAATCTACCTACTGTTGTAGTAAAATAGCTCTGGATAATCTACCTACTGTTGTAGTAAAAGGTTGACTGTGTAAAAAATGTCATTGAGTCAACTGGTGTGGTTTCAATTCCCCTCTTGTACATAACAAGGAGTAGGGACGGGCCTGTCCAACATCATGGGGTTTCTCCAGGTCCACCTATTTCCTCCTACTGCTAAAGACCCTGACACACCAGCAGGATCAACATTCAACAACCCTGTGTTTCCGTCGTTGTAAAAATCAGACCTAAATTAGAGCACTGTTAAAGATATATATACATTGTTTTGTTGTCATTTTATAAAGATATAAAAATAGTGTTGATTGTTAATAAAATTGTAGAACTTGTATTTTTTTTCTTGTTCCTTTGAAATTTTAGTATATTTTTAAAAAGGCCCCAATGATTAAAGATGCATTATGAAATGAAATGAAATGGAGTTTAACGTCCTACTGTTCTGCTCCTAACCTGGGCTAATGAAGACGGGCATACGCCATACAGTGTGCTATGAGGGAAATTTTGCCCGGACAACGGCACTACGGCCTACTCTTATATCGAATTCCAACTGCCAAGGGATCTTTTACGTGCACGCCAATGTGTACACAGGACCTCGGTTTTTCGTCCCATCCGAACGACTAGACAGCTTTCCTTGTCAGCCCCTCCGTCCTGCATCACTGACAAGGGAGAACCACGCCGGAAAATCTGGATGAACTTTCTCGGCCAATGCAGGGATCGAACACCCGACCTCCAGGCTAGCGAGCTAGCGTCTTACCCACTTAGCCACATGATTCCCAGATGCATTATGTATGATTTAATAGTTCAAAATTAATATATTGAAAATTTCGTTCAAATTACTTTATTCTGAGCAATGTTATCACTGTTTGAAGTTTTGACATAGATTATTTATTATCGTAGCAACCGAAACTCAGCCTCGCTTCTCCATTTTAAAATTAAATTATTAAATGACGATCGTATTTTAATCCGTTTACATCTGTTCCATCTGATGATCCAGAGTTCATTACAGACTTGTCATGTGAATATTTCTCAAGGTCGTTGAGATGTAAATAAGGTTAGGGCACTTGATTGTTGGTGAGATTGTAGGTTAGGTTTAGGTTAAGCATTTGGGCTAGGTCTAGGGTTAGGGTTTGGATTAGCACTAGCCCTGTTGGAATTTTGGCTACCGCTACTTTGAAATATTATTAATGTAATCATAATCTGCAATTTCACGTGCGATGGCTATTTATAGCCTCATGTACCGGAGTATTCTCGTCACAGAAGCCATTCTCCACTGCAAGGGAAGACTACTCTGTTTAGGAGAGTGCACAGAAGCGTGCACATGGCCACAGTTCACTAATGATTTCCCCATTAACTTTAATGTTAATTCTCGTCTCTTAGACCGGCTCTAACTTTTTCCCAAATTTTCGTTGGTAGAACCACAGATGGAGTATAAGTAGCCTACTAGATGTGTTAGTGTCCTACCTGTTGTGTAAATTATCCATTAAATCCTATTTTACTTGTCCAAAGGGTTCAAAAATATTTTTAAATCCAAGTCACTTTTGAAAAGCTTTACGTCATTCTTTTCAAATCATTTAGTTGAATTTTTCCAATTTTTTAAATAAGGTGTGTTAAGATGAAATTTGTATCATCAATTAATTGGAATATTGTAAAATAGTACAATTTGTTGACCAGAATAAAGATTGGGACATTATTCAGTTACAACAAGAGTGGTATTGAGCCTTTAATAATAGCCTACAAGTAGGCCTACAGGCTGCAACAAAGCTCAAAAGGACAAAAGTTCAGAAATTTGGCACTCTCATAAATGGGCCTATATAATGTTCACAGATGTCAAGGCCCTCTGTATATAGCCTATATATAAAGCTTAGAAAGTTCTGAATTTGGAATTCGATATAAGAGTAGGCCGTAGTGCCGCTGTCCGGGCAAAATTTTCCCTCATAGCACACTGTATGGCGTATGCCCGTCTTCATTAGCCCAGGTTAGGAGCAGAACAGTAGGCATTAAACCCCATTACATTTCATTTCATTTCATTTCTGAATTTGGCATTCTGCATAATACTAATACATATATAAAAGTCCTGGGACCCAGGATTTTCGCATCCAGACCCTGGCTGTTACGAATGTGGTCATATTTTCGCGCATAGCCTACTGCTGGTGCAAAATGCAAACATCCGCACAAAATGTATGCATGATATAGTTTGTCTCAAGAAACCTCTGGGATCTAGGGTCTGTACTCTGTTCCCAAATTTTGTTTCTTTACGCGTCCAGCGGCTGTTATAGTACATATAGGATCGATGTAACACTTTCTTAGTGATAACAGAGATCAGTTTAGTAAATATATATGATTTATTTACATCAGGTATATAAAACTGCTACAGTTACATACACACAACAACAATATGATAACTTAAACTATAAGGAACTAGACTACGACAGTAACACATACAACTATGTTAATTCCACCATTCTGCCCCTAAGCCAAGGCAGCGACTCAACTTGGGTAAGTCCATACGCCGGTCTCTCCGTCTCTCTCTGCTCTAACTAGTCGTCTTTAGTTGTCCTCTTATACTCTCGGATAATAGATAAGCTCATGGTCATACATGCAATTGTCTTTTTATCTCGTCATGGCATGCTTACTGACCAGTGCATATTCCTTTGAAGTAAAGCGGGGCATGTGCACAGATCCTTATGTAGTTTGTAAATGACATATGGGATTAATCTCATGTTTAATTAGATCATCGCCAGCCCGTGCTTATACAGTTTATACAGAGTTGAAAAGTCAATATCATATATTATCAAAAACCAGCTGAGGCAAGCACCTAAATGACTGTTCAATTTAATGAAAGTTATAGAGTAGGCCTACTTTGTTACATCGATCCATGGCACTGGCAAAAATTGTTGTTCCAATTATTAAAAGAGATCCTGTAATAATGAGAGTATGTGCAATATAAACAGTTAATGACATGCTATTACGTCATGCCTTTCTGTCGTCCCCATCTTATATATACTCAGCCAAATTAAAAACTTGACACTCAGGATTTTTGGGACTAGATTTTTAATATTTGGTTTAATAGTCAGGGCAAATAAAACCGAAATGTGGAGTGACCCCAAACAAATTGCAAAAGAAACTAATGAAGTTGGGTTCGATCATACATATATCAGACAGCATCATACCCAAATTCGGTCGAAATCGGCTGAGGCGAAATGCCGTAATTAACATAATTCAATACGGTCTTATCTTGACACGACAATGCCACTGTGACGTCATCAGCTTGCTCATGTCGACAATAAAAGAGGCGAAATTAAAGAGAATTTATCTACGGTAAAATTCAGAAATTAGTTTATTACAGTCAATCGACACCCAAAAGCGAGTCCAATTTCTATAAGTCCATCCAAACTGTCTCTTCCAGTTCATCTTCATCCAGTACGACAGGGCTTGTGGAATTCGCACATGTCTCTCCGTTGCAACTTGCACACACATTCGTACATTCTAGTCCATATCGACGACAGGAACATTTCTTTGTAGCGCACTCTCCCTTACATGTACAGCGAACTACTTTTAGTAGATGCGGCGGTGCTAACGGCGTGTCCATGCGGCGTGGCAATAGAGTTTCACCACGTAATTCCCAACCCCAGTCCGTTGGATTCAATCTATTATCGTGCCCCATCCAGCATCGTACTTGCAAAAATACGCGTAAGGAATGATATTTCGCGGAATCAGAAGTCGGGGGTAAGGCCCTCACTTCAACAACGCAAGTGCCTGTAACCGCTTTCTCCTTGAACTTTCGCAGTCTCAATGTGTTCAGACTCTCATTGGGTTTGCCGCCGTAGAGGCAGACCAAGGCTTTTTCGCCGGCTTCAACAATTTGACTCTAGCTTGAACATGTTTCAGCACAAAAAACACTCGCTTGTTCCCTTAACATTGCACTATTCATCTTTTTCAGTGGTGACCCCTTCCCGATGCTGAACAAAAGAGATGTGGTATCACATCCAGCAACTGCGTGGAGGAAGGGTAGCCTTGAACAAATATTTTCACCAAGGGTCTGGCATACATGACCAATGTCCCACAGTTTATGTTTCGCGTTTCTCTTTTCTGTTCGCAAGAACAAGCGTCCCGTTGGTGTGCCTAAGCGATTTGCGCGATAACACAGTATAACAAGCAAATCCGTGTCTTCTCCAATGACAACAGTAGGACCGGTAGCGCAGAAATCAACACCTGTCTGCGAAATCAGACAATCTGCATCTCCACTCGCCCCCCTTGTCCTTATTCCTTGTGATTCTAAATGTTTTTTCAGTAATATTATGAAATTGTTTTTGTTCGTCTCATTGCTAAGGAACCTCTCCTTCGTCGTCGTCAGTACTTTGGTTCCCAAGAAACCACTGATTTTGTATCCAACTATACCCCTAGCTCTCCTTTGATGAGCACTGTCTTTGGTCGAGGGTCCATTCCCGTATCCATCGAAGACAACAACTGGACCGACACTTTGTTTCACCAAGTCGACATATCGCTTACATATAGAATCGAACGACGCATCTTTTTCCCATTGGATTCGATGGAGAAGGGACCCGCCATCAAAGACGGTAAATGTCACTTCTTTGTTTGTTTCTTCAAAGCTTGAGCACATTTGTCCAATGGTATCCGCCAGCTGTGATTTTATTGCTTCCCTCATCATTCCGCAGTCGTTGAATAATGACGTCGGGTGAGGTGATAATTCATATTGCAGAAGGTGATCTATATCGTGTTCATCTGTGTGAGCATTCCCGACAGCAAGAAGTCGTTGGAATAATAGCTGCGGGTCGATGCTAACTTCTTCACCGCCAATGCGGACCGGTATATCTTGGCCGAGTTGCACAACAGTATCTTTTCTGGAAAACGAAAACTGGAACGCATCTTTACCGTACATTTTCTCGAAAATATTCTCCCCCACCTGCTTCGCTCTGTGCACGTTAACGGTGTGATCTGCTGTGAGACCACTAGTAATGCTACGCAGGTCCTTTGTTCACTCAAAGGGATTGTTCTCACACAAAAACTTGAAAATGTTCATTGTGTATTTGTTATCACGTTTCACTCTCGCGGAAGCGAACTCCTTATGTTGTTCAGTGGTAGAGAAACTGCGGTTGCACAGTTCTTGCATCGATTCATTGTATGTCGCGCACACTGGAAACGACAACAGCCATTTGGTTCGTTGTTTTTCGCTCATTACCCCTCGACCATGAACCAGTCCGCCAGTGACTTTCATTGCTCTCATGAGCATCTGTTCAATTACAAGATCTTTCGATAAACCAGCCCAATACCGGTCACTCCTGCGGATAACGAAAAGTCCAGCACTGTACATTTCACTATTTTAGTGTTATGTTGTGCACAGACGACCTTGACATCAACAGAAAGCAAGAATACGTCTCGCCGAAAGTCCTTGACATTGATAACGTTCGTGATGTCACAGTACCCCCCAAAATGAAATTCACAGACTTGGAGAGCAATCGGGATAAAGTGTTTAGTAACGGTTGTGGCCTCCTCTAGCGTCTCGTACTGCCACACAACGTCTTCTCATGGATCTCAGAAAATTAGTAAACACTACCCGAGGAAGACGTCGCCACTGCTCAGCAAGAGCATGTTGAAGGTCCTGCAACGTCAGTGGTGGATTCACTTGCTGACGAACACGTCGACCCAGTTCGTCCCAGATGTGTTCAATAGGATTAAGGTCGGGGCTAAGCGACTTGGACACCGGCATTTC
This sequence comes from Patella vulgata, assembly GCF_932274485.2. Classification (NCBI taxonomy): domain Eukaryota; kingdom Metazoa; phylum Mollusca; class Gastropoda; family Patellidae; genus Patella; species Patella vulgata. Next base: position 4,545,501 of record NC_065887.2, read on the forward strand.
TTAAAAAATTCTGGGTAGCAATTGCTGTATGGGCCGAGCATTGTCTTGATGAAACGTTAGTCCAGGCCCATGTCTCTGCATAAACGGAAGAAGAACAGGTTGCAAATTCTGATCCTTGTACTGGACAGCATTTAAGTTCCCTTGGACAACAACAAGAGGAGAACGTCCATGTGTACAAAAAGAACCCCAAACCATGACGCTGCCGCCACCAAATCGGTCAACTTCTCTGACGCATACTTGAGCGAAACGATCACCTCGTCTGCGGTACACTCGGGCCCTGCCATCGGCAAATCTCAAAGTGAATCGAGATTCGTCACTAAAGACAACCGAATTCCACTGTCTTTGAGTAAATCTTATGTGTCTTGTGGCCCACACAAGTCGGTTACAGCGATGAAGAGGTGTCAATATTGGTCCATTATAGGGCCTCCGAGCTCGAAGACCAGCAGCCTGCAAGCGATTTCGAACAGTTTGTGCAGTTACCTTTCCACTAAACATCTCTCTACTTGTGGAGGTTGCAGTGACAAATCTGTTTCTAAGATGACGTAATCGTATTGCTTGATCTTCCTGGAGTGACGTCACACGTGGCGCTCCCGCCCTTGGGCGGTCGGCAATAGTTCCAGTTTGAAGCACTCTCATTCTAAGATTAATTATTGTCTGGCGTGAACAATTAAAGGCTCTTGCAAAAGTGACCACAGACTGACCAGCATAGAGCCTACCTATAGCACGTAGGTAGACGTTCTACATTTGAAAGGCGCGGCATTTTCTAACAAAGATGAAAATAACAATTTTAATTTGTTTTTCCAGTTCAAGTTACGTGTGCGTGTTCAGTTTAAGCAAACTTGCATCGATTGACCTCACGAGTTTGTGTTTGCACGTGTTTTTCAGGTTTTTCATCTTTATATGCTCAAAAGGCACGTGATCCACGTGAATTTACAATTTTATGAAATTAAAGGCTTCTTACTACTTACTATCGTTAGAAACACTTTAAAATTTATTTGACTTACCAGAAAAAAAAAAATTGTTGAAATTCATCAGTGTCAAGTGTTTAATTTGGCTGAGTATTTATAGTTAGGAATGACCATGATGCACTAAGCATCTTCTCCTTGTCTTGTCCTAAAGGAACTATCGTGATAACATTTCCGGGGCAATTTACAATAGTTTTTAGATTAAGTCCATATTGCGTTATTGTAATGCCAGGTGTTTTTTCTATGTGCTAAAGAACCTTCAATGTCATGTTCCAATAACCTTAATATAGGCCTACATTTATAGAGAATAAAACAAAAAGTTTAAATACATGAACATTGATGCGTTGGCCGCCGGTTATAGTATGCCAGTATATGATGTCATTGGCGTAAGTACTGTTAATGCCTTAATGGGCTCATTTGACGTTTTCATATCATATTCGTTATATACAGGATCTTAAACCAACCGTTTATTATTTTATTGTACATTGGATTTTACCAATGTTTATCGCTTTCCGGTGCGCAAAAATTGGTAAACTACATTTTTTTGCATTTTTTTTTAGAGATAAAATCATAAATTGACATTTCCAGAAATCGTATACGGGCTATTTTCTTAAAAAAATGTACAAATAACAGTTAAGACAAATTTTGAAAAATAATTATGAATTTTTAAGGAAAATGCAATAGTTTTGTCTATCTCAATGCAAGAAATCTTTTCCGTTATCATTATTTAAAACAGAAAAGACATGCTTTGACTGTGTGCACTCATTGACATTGCATAGACATGCATGATATTAACGAAATGAAATGAAATGTGGTTTAACGTCCTACTGTTCTGCTCCTATACTGGGCTAATGAAGACGGGCATTCGCCATACAGTGTGCTATGAGGGAAATTTTGCCCGGGCAGCGGCACTATCGCCTACTCTTATATCGAATTCCAACTGCCAAGGGATCTTTTACGTGCATTCCAATGTATACACGGGACATCGGTTTTTCGTCTCATCCGAATGACTAGACAGCTGTACTTGTCAGGCCCTCTGTTCTGCACCACCGACAAGGGGAAACCACGTCGGAAAATCCAGATGAACTTTCTCGGCCAATGCAGGGATCGAACACCAGACCTCCAGGCTAGCGAGCGAGTGAAAACCTAACAGACCAACAGAAGAGACATACAGTTTGTGTGGTCAACTTAATTGTTAGGATTTTCCTTTCTACTACCGTATGTGGGATTTTCCTGCTTGACCATAACCCTGTCTTTGATATAATAGTGACACCTAGTGACAAACTTGATAATAGGGCATATGGTTAACTCACTAACAAAAGCATTAACGGAAAAGACAAATTGTTCTCAAAATTTTGATTGAACAATATTTGATATAGCAGATTTATGTTTCTTCTTTAAATAGGTAATATAAGACATTTTATTCCTAATTGAAAAGCACTGTAATTTTTACTGACCTTTCAAGTTTAAAAGCAGATTTTCAAGTTCAAAGTTGAGAATGACATTTTGACCACATCAATAATACTTGATAGTAATTAAAACAACCAGTATTACCAGCAATGGCGGCTAGTAATTAAACAATCAGCTAAATTAATAATACTTGATAGTAATTAAAACAACTGGTCATTCCAGTAATGACTGCCTTCCTTTGTGATCAGGGGGGTTGGATGGCTGAATGGTTAGCGTGCGCGCTGTATCATAAAGTCTGTCATTGAGTCGACTGGCGTGGTTTCGAATCCCGGGTTGTACGTGAGAAGGAGTAGGGTCACCTGTCCAACCTCGTGGGTTTTCTCTGGGTCCTCCGGTTTCCTCCCACTGCTAAAGACCCCTACGCGCAAGCGAATTATGTAAATATAATTAAACCATATGTTAGTCCCGAAATGACCTAGTTTCTGTCGAGTGGACGTTAAACCCCATTTCTCTCTCTCTCTCCTTTGTGATCAAAAAATAGACTTACCAGATGAAAAATATCCCATCTAAAACCATGTTCACTGATCTGTATCCCATCTAGAATGGGTTTAACGTCCTACTAGGCCACTGAAGACGGCAATCTGTTTCACAGAGTATTATGAATGTCTTCCAATAGTAATATCTCTGTAAACGATGACTGTCTTCAACACATGACGTCATATCACGCGGCGTCAATCATTGGCTCAATGGCACGTGCACTGTTTACATAAGACGTTACTGATTTCAGCACAATGGCACCTTCTACTCATTTTAATACCCATTTACACTAAAATATGAAATAATTTTTACCGACAAATACTTCAACCGTCTTTATTTTCCTAATACATAAAAAAAATGTTTTAGAATTTAATTTGTCGGTGGAAAAAAGTTAATATTTGTGGCTCATTAAGTTGCATCGATGTCATCCTTATCAGTGATTGTCGCTGCCTAGCGAATATTCACTGCGGACCAGTGTGTGAAGACGGGTCTGCGCCATGCAGTGTCCCGGGACAGCGGCCCTATGGCCTACTCTTATATCGAATGCCAACTGCCAAGGGTTCTTATACATGCATGCCAATGTGTACATGGGAAGGCTGTTTTTCCGTCCCATCCGAATGACTATACGTTTTCCCTTACACCACTGACAAGGGGTAATGTATCTGATGAACTCTCTTCAGTTTCTTGGCCAATGCAGGGATGGAACACAGGGCCTTGCCAGGCCTATTACTGACAGGGAGAGACAACGCCAGGATCGAACCCCAGATCCAGAGCCTTGCATGATTTCGATTTTTTTGAAATAACCATACATTAATCCCGAAATTACCTAGGGCCTACTTTTTGTCGACTTGAAGTTCAAACCCCATTTCTCTTTCTCTAAATGTCAATATGTGCCCGACTGATCACTAAAAAATGTGTGGGGTACGTTCAATCAAATGATTTTGATGGAAACCTTAGGCCTATCCTCCCAAGTCTAACGGAAGCACATGAATGAATTAAATATTTCAAAAAAATAGGATCACTGGACATACATGTATGGACAGACAAATTATCACAATATATTGAACTAAAACCACATTCAGAGGATTCTGTAAAAACTTGCAATAGGCAGATTTAGCTCTTGCATAATGTATGTTTAAAAGCATTCAGGAGAAAGAATGTCTTTAAGCAATATTGAATTCTTCACTATTTTAGGAATTTCTAATTCTTCACATTTAGCTTTTATATGCCTTCCTAGGTGTTGTCGTATGGTAATAACAGACAGAGAAACTAGACGTCGTGGACTACATGTCAATTTGTCAAAACAGTCCTTTACGTACGGTGATGCAGCTCCTAATGCCTGACACAGAGAGTAAGACAGGCCACAATCGTACAAAAGCTTAACCATGTCTAATAAATATTCTTCTTTACCACGTGCCCGCAACACTATCACACTGAAAAACAAATTGGACACAAGAGAAGAGGACAATTTGCTGAAGTCACAGTTTTCTGAAATCAGATATTCTGCAGGAAATTTTAAAAATGGCCAACGCTTATGAGCAAAATGGATGGGTTGAAGACCTTCCGAGTCTGAGAGATTGATGTCTGATTTGGCACTTATCAATATTTTTAGGCACGTATTAGTTTGTTCATCTCTGTTTATTTTCCTAGGGAAACCTTCTGGTATGCTAGCTATCAAATGTGTGAGAGCAGTGCATCCATCTTTATAACGGTGGTTTACATCTGCCCCCATTTTCAAAAATAACTCCACCAATTCCACATTTCGGACCGTTAACGCAACACGAATATCTTCACATTCATCAAATGGTACACCAGCAGCTAGCAAAAATTTTACTAGAGAGAGACTGTTGGGTGAGGACGTTATGGCCAACTCCACTGAACGAGTAAAGCCTGCTTTAACTGTAAGATCCGCTCCGGCATCCAATAGCAATTTTAAGCAAGCAAATCGATCAGCACTTGTATTCTTCGAGGTCAGACAATGATGAAGAGCGTTTCGGAACATCATGGTATCTGTTAGATTTATATCCGTTCGATCGATCTTCTCAGAAAGTTCTAATTTCTGGTCTGAACTAACAGACGAAGATGAAGGATTTGTGGTAGCTTCTCCACCCACTTCAACTTTTTCACCACAAGCTGTATTTTTACTATGCATGGGAGCATCTTCGTTGTCTTCGACACCTTCAGATAAATCTTTAAACAATCCAGAAGTAGTCTCATCTTCAGATTTGTGGTTTTTGGTTCTGTTTTGGTTATTTTTTCTTTCATAACCTCTTTTCAGAATTTCTTTTACACAATCGAGATCACAAATATAGCAAGCAGCCATAAGCGGATTACCATCATAAATGTCATGATGGTATATATCAGCTCCAGCGTCTAACAATAGACGAACACATTTTAACCTGTTGCCAGAATTTTTGTTGTCCTTTACATGAAAGCAGTAGAGAAGGGCTGTTACTAGTGACCAGTCCTTATAATGAACATTAGCCCCGGCCTCCAACATTACAGAAACACATTCGTGGAATGCTGGTACCATCGCAACGTAGCCGTGAAATATATATTGTGGGGGGGAAGGGCGGAAACGGAAAAATATACAATGTTGACAGTATGTGCCAGGCATGAGGCTGCGCAGACCGAGCGGCAGCTCGGTAGGGAGTGTGTGGGAGGGTCACCCTCATAAAAAATTTTTTTTTTAAATTTCAGTTTTCTGTAAGCAGTGAAAACACTATTTTGGCATTGTTTGCGGGGTTAAACCTAAAAATCACATTATTGCACGATATTGTGAAACTAGCTGACGAAGACAGCTCGGGTGGCGATTGTTCGACTCAGGGATGCTCTGTCAGTATCTAACAAACGCATTTAGTTGGCGTACAACTTTTAAAAACCGAATGTCAGTATGGTATTTCTCACATAATTGGTTATCGCAAAAACAGAGTAAACTGAAAGCGAGTAATCTCGACTCAAACCTATAGTCTATAGCCTACTTACTACACTCGTCACTAGGCTTCCTATATTATTGTTTGTGGACGGTTTACTACTCAGTGATAAGCCTGCGCCGCAAAAAGAGGTCTCGCCTTTTATTATTACTATAATGACTTCCTCATGTGCGGCAGGTTAGTTTGCTTCTAAAAACACTGTTTTCCGTTCCAAAAAATACAAAAGTAATTTTCTACCAGATGACCATGGTTCTTTTCACCGAGACTAGATAATTTCTCTCGGTGTAAGGATATAGCTATGGATAAGTTCATACAAGGTCAATATATCCGCGGTCAGTGATATGTATGAACTGTCTTCACACATTTGGTTTATAATTAGCGATACACAGGTACAGTGGCAAGTGTTGTACTTCACAGACTGTTTACCTCCGCACGAAATCCCCGATTTGGGTACTTGTTAAAAGAAAAAGAAATAGTACCTGTGCGCATGCCAGTAAAAAAAAACCTAAGAGTTCGCGCATAAAAATGCCCGAACGTACCAGGCGCCAGGTCATCCAGACCTTGCCGCTGACATGAATGGTGAAATATCATCAAACGTAACATTGTCACACATTTCGTTCCAGTCAGAATTCTTATTAATACATCTCTTGACTGCTTCCAACCTGATTGCGTCATCGCCATGTTCTAAGGCAGCAAATATATCTTCATTATTTTGTATGACATCAAATATATCTTCTGTATCGTCCATATCGACATCTATACCTGAAACATATAATATAATTATGACATCTATACCTGAAACATATAATATAATTATCACCTTGTAACTCCTCTTATTCTTCTTTATTTGATCAGGGGAGCCACAGTTGTTAATAAGCAGGTAACAGAAGCCGCGGAGCGATTTCCGAAGTGGGGGGTCTGACAATAATAATTGAGGGACGAAGCCCTGAAAAAACGAAGCGTCGCTAGTGTATTGCTGGAGGCGCCGGAAGCTTCCGCCGTGGGGTTTGGGGCCCGATTAAGGGCCCCAGGAAAATTTTGAAACTTTGATGTGATTTTTTGCATTTTTAAGTAACCCAAAACCCTCCTGCTATCACAAAAGAAAAGCTGACCATGACTCACAACTCATGTTATCCATGACGAGAACAATGCCAGTTATAATTATTATACCGTCTTCATTAGCCCAGTTCGGAGCAAAACAGTAGGACGTTAAACCCCATTTCATTTCATTTTTATATAATTATTATAAATGTAGAATGGGACGAAATAATTTTTTTTTTTTTTTTTTAAAAGTATGGGGGGGGGGGGCTGAAGCCCCGCAGCTCCCCCTGTTCCGCGACCCCTGGGTAAGATGCTGGCTCGCTAGCCTGGTGGCTCGTGTGGCATCCCTGCATTAGCCAAGAATGTTCATCAGGATTTACCGATTTCGCCTTCGTCTTGCCCCACTGACAAGAGTTAACCAAATCGCCGATTTGGTTAGCCCTTGTCAGTGGTGCAAGACGGAGGCCCTGACAATGATACCTTGCCAGTTGGAATTCGATATAAGTGTAGGCCTTAGTTAGTACCAACTGCCCCCCGCATAATGTCCCTCATAATTGCACACTGTATGGCGTATGCCCGTCTCCATTAGCCCAGTCGGAGGAGAACATGCAGTAGGACGTTAAACTTCATTTCATTTCTTTGATGAAGTTAGTTCTCAGTGTGAACTGTCCAGTCTGTACGACCACGGAAAATGGCACTATCATAATCATAGACGATGGTTAGAAAGTAAGTCACTAGGCCTACATGTAAGTTCATACGATTAGCAAGTGACAGAAATCTTCTTATTGTGTATTGACTGTACCGAATCATCGGGCGTAGATTGCAAATACACTGAACAATAAATTACAACGAAATATCAAACTATACACAAATTACCAAACGTAGGCGTCGGGTGCCCGGCCCACACAGCCAGAATTTTCTCTATTTCAAAAGTTCAACTCACCACAGCGTTATGTGGTCTCAGCTAACCAAATATTTCTACGCCGTCATCAAGAATGTAGGGCGAAAGTTATTTTTAGTCTTTCTCTCCCTTTCCATTTTTCATGACGATTTTTGTTGACTTTTTGGTGTAGAATCGAAGAAAAGAGCTTGAAAATACATTTACTGACAGGTTTTGGTGAATATTCATGACTTTTGGGCAAGAGTTTGCCACGTATGTTGCTCCATCTATAGAATAAGGCTATTTTTTTTATTTTCTGGAGCTGTCAAGCCAGCAAGAGTGTTATTGTCCCTTTAATACGGAATAGGCCTATCATTAGTATCAAATTTAAAAAAAAAAAAAACTTTTATCAGTAAAAATAAAATGAATAGCAAGATAATACTGGCTATTAAAGAAAAATATTTTAAGCCACAAGAACAAGAAAGATCTAGATATACAACACTAGTATCCATAGTGATGTAAACAACATTTTATAACACGACCTTCACCTTAAACCGGAAATGTGGCACCGCTTGTCCAGACGCATTGTACCTATTAACACTCAATTATCGTTTCCATGTCTGGATGATGTGAGAAATACCGGAAAGATGGGGAAAGGGGGACATCAACCTGCTCATGTTTCAACTAAAAATTACGGTGTTTTTACGGAAGATGAAATAAGAAATCACAATAAACCAGATGATAAATGGCTTCAGATAGATGGTAAAGTTTATGACATTACAGAATGGGCGAAACGTCATCCAGGAGGTGCCAAAATTATCAGTCATTTTTCAGGACAGGACGCTACGGTAATAATTGAAATTTCTACTAATTTTAGGAAATTATTTAATTAAATATCACAATTCACATATTTGCACAAATAGAATAGGGGCCCTATTTTACATTATTAATTTGTTTGTATAATTTCTACTATCTTATACAGTAATAATGGGATATGATTTATTGAAGACCAAGTGTGAAGTATAGAATGTCATACTCTGATATTAGCCTATAGCCTACACAGGACGAAATGTGGTAGATCTATATCCACTCCAGTTATTTTATAATGAATGTTGTTAGTTAATCTGATCTTGTGATTAACACATATTAATACATTGTTTATACAATGACATTATTTATACAATGACATTACATGAAAGCCAATTGATAAGCACTTGCACTTCGCTTTAACTGTTAAAATCGCTGACAAAAGGGATGACATCAAGGCATGTTAATTAGCTCTCAATACTATCTTTTTTAGATTATTAGAAAAACAAATAAATATGTTGGATGTACATATATCTGGATAAAAAAATATTTCCCATTTGGTGTAAAGTTGGATTAAAATGAGTAAAAGACACCATTCTGTGTTACACAATGTCCAATGCGCAGTCACACCGTATGCTGTGACGTCAAAGTGAATTTACGCTGATTAATGGCCAGCAAGTTTTCCCAGAGATAAATTTACCCCTGGTTTATCAAAATTGGTTGTTATCTTACCGGGAAAAGATAGGCGTCTGATATCCAATATTTAAGACAAAATAAACATTTTACCATTGGTACATGGATTGTGTATTTGTGTATCATAATGCGTTTTCTGCACCGACTGGGCTAGTGAGAAAGAGCATACACCAACAGGACTAGTGAGAAAGAGCATACACCAACAGGACATCCAGGTTTACGATTGATTATAACTCAGAAGTTAATAATTTGAATTTGATCCAATTATAAACAGTACATGAATGAACAAAAGATGGACACAGACAGTCTAAAATATTTCCTTTCCATATGTATGTAGATGTGGCCGTTAATTTTTCCACACCAAGTTTCCTTGAATTTTTATAAACATCTTAAAGATATGCTTACATGTATATTACAGGATGCTTGGGTAGCGTTTCACGATGATAAAAAACTTGTTTCAAAATATCTTACACCACTGCTGATTGGAGAAGTTAAAAATCCCATAGAGGTAAGTTTCACCACCCAAACCCCCTTAATTCGAACCAAACACTAGTCATATCTTTAAATTTGTCTTATGAATGAAGTCCCTTTCTTCATTAGTCTAGGGGAGAGGGGTTGGATGGTCGAGTCAGCTGGCGTGGTTTTGATTCCTGGGTTGTACGTGACAAGGAGTAGGGTCACCTGTCCAGCCTCGTGGGTTTTCTCCAAGTCCTCCGGTTTCCTCCCACTGCTGAAGACCCTTTATGTCGCGCTGACGTTAAACCCATCTCTCTTTCTCTCTATAACCTCACCAGACATATTTTATGTTTTCATTGAGAAATGGAATCAGAACCTCAAAATATACGAATAGAGATTACAATACCAAAAAAAATCTATTAAACATACATTATGCAAGAGGTAAATCTGCCTATTGCAGGTCTTTCTTTAGGCCTGAAATGTTATTTAAACTATTAATTAGACATTTATTAACAAAACAAGACCATAATCAACTCTCGATGGCACCGGATACTCGCGATTTTAACTAGAATATACCAGTGCACTGTTTACCACTATGCACACATCTTGTCAAAACAATAAACAGTGATAATTTGGCTCAGAATAAAGTAATTTGGCTGAAATTTTCAATATTTTTTTTTTTTTTTAAATTTATTTTCGAATTATTATAGCAAGAATGACCAACTCTTCATAAAACTCTTAACTAATGTATCTATTTATTCTAACAAAATTATAATTCTAACTCTCGTGATTTTATTTTACAGACAGAATTAGATAAAGATTATCGTGAACTACGAGAGAAAATAGAATCTATGGGAATGTTCCGTGTTAATCCCTGGTTTTATATTGCTCAATTCATCAGTATTTTTTCATTTGAGATTTTATCGGTCTGGGTATTCTGGTATTACGGAGTTAACTGGAAAACGTTTCTACTATCTGGTGCATTCATGGCCACGGCTCAGGTAAATTTTACTAAAATATCGTTTTTTATACGCCCACATTTTCATGTGGACGTATATTGTCGTCGCCCCTGTCCGGACGTCTGTACATGTATGTCAGTCCGTCCGTATGTCCGTCTGTCCACAATTTGTTTGTGGATACTCTACAGGTCCCAATTTTTATCTGATTTTGACGAAACTTGAAATATAGGTCTATCTCCCAAAGATCTCAGTTCCTTTCGATATTGGCATGTATCGGACCATAACTTCGTGGATTATGGCCCCTGATTGTACGAAAAATCACGTTTTTAGCTTGTGTACACTCTAGAGGTCACAATTTTCATCTGATTTTGATGAAACTTGAAATGCATGTTTATAACCCAAGGATCTTGGTTCCTTCTGATATTCGCGTATATCGGATTGTAACTTCCTGAATTATGGCCCCTGATTGTACAAAAAATCATGTTTTTGGCTTGTGGTCCCTCTAGAGGTCACAATTATTATCCTATTCAAAAAAAACGTTCAAATATATCACCGTTACACCGTAATATATCACCGTTACACCGTAATATATCACCGTTACACCGTAATATATCACCATTACACCGTGATATATCACCGTTACACCGTAATATATAGCCATTACACCGTAATATATCACCGTTACATCGTAATATATCACCATTACACCGTAATATATCACCATTACACCGTAATATATAACCGTTACACCGTAATATATCACCGTTACACCGTAATATATCACCATTACACCGTAATATATCACCATTACACCGTAATATATCACCATTACACCGTAATATATCACCGTTACACCGTAATATATCACCATTACACCGTAATATATCACACCATTACACCGTAATATATCACCGTTACACCGTAATATATCACCATTACACCGTAATATATCACCATTACACTGTAATATATCACCGTTACACCGTAAAGGTGGTTGAGTTTGCATTTCCTGAAAATCGGACAAAAATTGCCAGACAAAATGACCGCCCTTGTACGCAAATAGTGTAAATATATGGTTTATCAAGGTTGTGGACCCACAATTTTGATCTGATTTTGATGAAACTTGAAATACATATTTATAACCCAAAGATCTTGGTTCCTTTCAATATTCGTGCATATCGTATCGTAACTTCCTGAATTATGGCCCTTCTTTGTACGAAAAGTCGCGTTTTTAGCTTGTGATCCCTCTAGAGCTTACAATTTTTATTCGATTTAAAAAAAAACGTATGAATATATCACTGTTACACCCTTATGATGGTTGAGCCCGAATTTCGTACAAATCGGACCAAAACTGCCGGACAAGATGGCTGCCCCTCGTACACAATTAGTGTAAATATATGGTATATCAATGTTGTGGACCCTCTAGAGGCCAGAATTTTGATGCGATTCTGATGAAACTTGAAATACATAACCCAAAGATCTTGGTTTCTTTCAATATTCACGCATATCGGATTGTAACATCCGGAATTATGGCCCTTGTATGAAAAATCGCGTATGTGGGCGTATCTTGCATGGCAACCGCTTGGTTTTGTGGATCATCATATCAATTCAGAGTTACGGTGGCTCAGTGAGTGAGATGTTGGTTCATTAGGATTTTCAGCAGTGGTTCCCAATGGGCATTTGTGCAGGGCCTTGCAAGGAACAACATATAGTCAATTGGATGGAAAACCATGTATCGAACCCAGGAGATACTAGTTAGAAAACCAGTACTGTAGTGGAAACTGTGATTGAATTGTTGGGAGTGTTAATATACCCTGGCTGAGTGAAGAATCTGGTTAATAGATGTATAATTGTTTGATTTATTTCTAGGCACAGTGGGGTTGGACACAACATGATTATGGTCATCTGTCAGTATTTAAGAGCCGTAAAGTAAACCACTGGTTTCATCATTTTACAATTGGTATCATGAAGGCAAGTGACTTGAATTATCTCCCCTTATCTATGTTTTGATCTATGGTTCAATTTTAGTTCATTAATTTGCTTGCACATAGGGGTCTTTAGTCGTGGGAGGACCTGGAGAAAACCCGCAAGGTTGGACAGGCAACCCTACTCCTTGTCTCTTACAACCAGGGAATCAAAACCATGCAAGTTGACTCCGGTTTCCTCCCACTACCAAAGCAAAGTTTTGTGATAACTATAATGTTAGTCCTGAAATGACCTAGTCTGCGTCGAATAGACGTTAAATTCCATGTCCTTTTCTCTCTCTCTGTTTTGTACTTTTATTTTTTTTTACCATGGCATCAAAAACAAAATGGCATCAAAAGCAACATGTGATGCCTGTAAATGAAACACATCAAGGGTAATAACTCTTTATTTGTCTTCACATGCAACACATCATAATGTCTAAATACAGTGCACCCTGTCACATCCGACCTCTGATCACTCCGGCACTCTGTTACATCCGACACCATTTTCATGTCCCGATTTATTTCCTTATTACTTCAGCCAAAAAATCTCTGGGTAATTCGACCTCTGTACGTTCCGGATTACGGCATCAATCAGCCGTCCAGTCATACGATTTCCATTGAATCGACACCGTATAATCCGGCCTTCAATCGGTGGGTGTGAAGCAAACACTTACCGATCAATTATCCGTGAGATTAAAACTGGATGGGTGTTAAGCCACAAAAGATTAACAAGCAATCACCAATCAATTATCTGTGAGATTAAAACTCGCTACCGTGGGTCTTTGTTGATTACTTTGATAATTTTAATCCCTTGTACAACAGTTGTGACAAATACTCAAGAATATCCACAAATATTCCTAGCACCCGTTGGAAACATTCGTTGTTGCATGCCGAATGAACCTGAATAACCTATAAGTTTATTCACTCTACGAATCTCTTCGAACCGTGTGACGATGCTCGATTCAATTCACAATCCGGAACGTCCCAAATTGACAGAATTGCAATCGAGTGACGCGGAATTCAGTCCTGTCACAGTTCTGTCAGTCCCTACGACGGAGGTGGTGTGAGTAGAATTGTGACGTAATTAAACGTGACAGACAGGTTTCTGCCGCATGCGTTGTCGCCCGAAGTACACATTTTTAAAGGGAATAACATTCTGGTGATACGAAGTTTTATTTTCGAAGCTACATTATAATAATACTTCCGGTTTTCGAAGTTACAATACTTCCGGTTTTGAGAAAACTGGGTATTCCGACACTCTGCGTAATCCGACATATTGTAACGATCCCGTACGATGTCGGATGTGACAGAGTGCACTGTACACATATCTATAACAAAACAAAATGTAACATAAGTCTTGTTTACTCTTTAGCTCTTGATGCACGTAATATATGTTGGCACCTATAGTTGTTAAGATGGAATTTAATTTGATTTTTTTCTCTTTTTAGGGAGCATCATCTCATTGGTGGAATTTCCGTCATTTTCAACATCATGCGAAACCCAACATTATTAAGAAAGATCCTGACGTACAGATGGCGTATCTATTTTTAATGGGGGACAAGATGCCAGTAGAATGGGGAAAGAAAAAGCGTGGCAACATGCCGTATCAATTACAGCATCAGTATTTCTTTCTTAGTAAGTAACTACAGTCAGCTGGTTAATAGAGGCTATGATAGTCAGCTGGTTAATAGAGGCTATGTTAGCCAGGATGCCTTGCTCCCGGGGAGATCAGAGAAAGTTCCTAAGGATTTCTTGATGGAGGGCCTGACAACTGTATAGGGGGTTTGGGTGGCTGAATGGTTAATGCGTGTAGATGAGTTCTGTCATTGAGTCAAGTGGCATGGTTTCGATTCCCCACTTTTACGTTTAAAATTTGTTCAGATCTGTCTTTCATCCTTCCATCACAATTGTGTTTCCGTAGCATATTTCTTACACCAGTGATTGTCAACCAGTGTGCTGCGAGATATTCCCTAGTTACAAGGTGTGCTGTTGGCAGTGATTGTCAGCCAGTGTGCTGCGAGATCTTCCTTAACCCTTAACCGGTCATTGTCAACTAAAGTCGACCACAGCAAGAACCTTTTTTATAAGCCGCATTTGAGTATTTAGTTTCGTATTTAATTGATATGGGCATGCATGCGTGTCAGACAGGAACTTGTCTTGTCTAGAGCATTGAGAAAAACATGTCTTTGTTCAACATTTTTTGACGAAAAACGTAATTTAACGGTATCGGGAACGTTAAAGACGCTCGAAGTGGTTGAAATACTTATGAATTATTCCGAATCGGATTATATCGATGACACCGATTCTGAAGACGATATTTTCTGATGAAAAGGATTTAGAATGATTTGCAAATTATAGATCAACTTAGCCCCAGCAACTTTTTTATTGGTGTCAAGAGTCTATCACTTATAATTATTAGGCAGTAGTCGATTGAAATAGGCATACAAAATATTTCACGTCAGCCTTTATTTAGCCTGACCACTTGACGTCATAACGTCAAAATGACGTCGGCCGGTTAAGGGCTAGTTACAAGGTGTGTTGTTGGCAGTGATTGCCAATCAGTGTGCTGCGAGATATTCCCTAGTTACAAGGTGTGTTGTTGGCAGATAAAGGTGGAGAACCACTCACTGTCTTACACTGTTCAAGATATCTTTATGAAAATTTTAACCACGCATCAACTAATAGGTTGAGATATTTCACAGATTTAATCATTGTAGAATTGATTTGATTTAATTTTTGGTATACAAGGATATTCATGGCCTATTCGTCTTGTTTGTAATCGTATTTATATTTTCAGTCGGACCTCCGCTACTGCTACCTCTGTACTTCCATTTTGAAAATTTATATTTTGTAATCAAACGTCGTGATTGGTGGGTAAGTAGAAATTTTTTATTTTACCCTCAAGAAGGACGTTAAACCCTATTTCATTTATTTTACTTAGAGATAGTGTGAGGTACATGAGATGAGATGAAAGATATATCAAGCATCTGCCATCTCCTGTGTGTTATGACACGATTGTCCAAGATCTGCTTTGTGCAGATACGTTCGGATATGAATCGATACGATCAACACGATTGCTACAACTGGCCTCAATATATGATAAAACCTGGTAGGATCACTGCAATTACTCCACGATTCGATACGACCGGCCTCAATATAAGATGAGACCTGGTAGGATCACTGCGATTACTCCAAGATTAAAACCATGATATCAATCAATCGTAGCACGAATCGTGATAGTGAGAATCTAGCATTAGGGATAATGTGAGCTACATTAAACGAGATGTAAAATCTATCAACAATCTGTCGTCTCAGGTGTTTTATAAAATGTCCATTTTCTTCTGGTACGTTTGATTTCTAAATCAAGTTGATTTATTATCCAACTGAAAAACAAAAACATTGTAGCCACAGTGGCTCAGTAAGTAAGTCACTGGCTCGCTAACCAGGTGGTCTCGGTTTTGTTCCTGATGTTTGCCGAGAAAGTTCCACAAGATTTTCTTTCGCTGTTTCAACTTGTCGGTGGCAATGATAATGTCTAGTTGTTCCTATGGAAGAAAAAAAATCAAGGGCCCATGTACACATTGGTGTGGACATAAAAAAACACCCATAGCACACTGTATGTCTTTAGTGCAGAAAAAAAACCCAATTTCATTTAACTAGCACAAAGATGTTTGAATCTGCTACATTTTGCCAATTGTAAAAATCTAAAAGTCCTGTTGAATTTTATAAAAATGTCCATCTTTGGACTTTAACTATGAATAAAAAACGGATAAATTGGGATGAAAGAAGTTCTATCCTGGTAATGATAATACTGAATTAATGCATAGTTTTATTTTTGCATATTTTAGGATTTGTTATGGACAATGGTATTTTTTTATCGAATACATTTAATGTTTACCTGGTTGCTTGGGGGATGGCTCACCTTTGGTTACTATATGTTTGCCAGGTAATTAAGTTACAATTTGTTTCTTGTCCTTCACATTTTAAATAATGTATGGGACTTGGAAAATGAGTTAGTCCTCCATATGCACTTCATACCTTATAGGGGGGTTGGATGGCCGAATGGTTAGCACGTGTGTTTTGTATCATAAGGTCTGTCATTGAGTCAACTAATGTGGTTTCGATTCCCCGATTGTACGTGACAAGGAGTAGGGTCACATGTCTAACCTCGTGGGTTTTCTCCGGGTCCTCCATTTTCCTCCCACTGCTAAAGACCCCTACGCGCAAGTAAATTATTGAAATAAAATTGAACCATATGTTAGTACCGAAGTGAAACCTGAAAACTCTTCTTCTAATTGAGGTAGATTGTTTAAACTTGATGTAGATGTAGGTGAATGTCTTGACTGATGAGCAGTTTCAGCTGCGTAGGTAATTTGATATTTCAATGCATTTACAGGCCCTAGGCTGTACAGAGCAGTGCACACTTACTTACGTCTGGCTCAAGGATCCATACTTTTGATTTGATATTGTTTATTTTTTGCAATGTCGATGTAGTTTGTCTTGTCCAGTGGTTAAGTGGGCAAGACGCTGGCTCGCTAGCCTGGAGGTCGCGTGTTCGATCCCTGCATTGGCCGAGAAAGTTCATCCTGATTTTCCAACGTGGTTACCCCTTGTCAGTGGTGCAGAACGGAGGGTCTGACAAGGATAGCTGTCTAGTCCTTCAGATGAAACGAAAAACTGAGGTCCCGTGTATACATTGGAATGCACATAAAAGACCCCTTGGCAGTTGGAATTCGATATAAGAGTAGGCGATAGTGCCGCTGCCCGGGCAAAATTTCCCTCATGGCATACTGTATGGCGTATACCCGTCTTCATTAGCCCAGTATAGGAGCAGAACAGTAGGACGTTAAACCCCATTTCATTTCATTTCATTGTCTTGCCCACAGGTTTGTCTTGTCCGTATTGTTTTGGGTGTAGTGTGGTCCTCCTGCACTTATTATCAGAACATGATAACATTGATTCTAATCAACTTGGTGTATAATATCATTATATCAATGATCATCAATTTCTGCTTAGGCTAAGCAAAAATAATTAATTTGATTTGGGGAGTGATAGAGAAACTGTGCTTATAATTGAGAATAATTGATGGGTTCATTATATCAATACATGGACGTTATTCAATATTGAGCATTATATAGATGCTCTATATAAAAAAACGTCTTCATTAGACCAGTTGGAACAGAACAGTAGAACGTTGAAGCCCATTTTATTACATTTCATTTCTATATAGAAATAAAATAGGAAAGTGAATGTTCCCATTATTCCCAAATTTCCGCAATATTTTCAATATTTCAAAATTTCCTCAATATTCCAAAATTTCCCAATATTCCAAAATTTCCCAAATATTTAATAATTTTGTCATTATTCCAAAATATACCCAAAATTGTATCTACAAATTTCAAGATGTGCGAAAGTCATGGGTAGGCAGGCGATCATGATAGGTCGTTTACATACGAGATGAAAATAATGGTTGAACAAATGGTGTAACTGAGTGTTTGTGGATATTTTCAGGTTTTTAGAGAGTCATTGGTTTGTTTGGGTAACACAAATGAGTCATATACCCAATGAGATAGATCGAGACCAGAATAAAGATTGGTTTAACATGCAGCTAGCATCAACATCCAATGTTGAAGCTGGATTATTTAATAATTGGTTCACGGGACATCTCAACTTCCAGATAGAACATCAGTAAGTCTCATGTCTTCATTCGTTCTATAAAATTATTACAGCAGTGGCTCAGAGAGTAAGACAGTGTTTTGTTAGCCTGGTGGTCTCTATCTTCCATAGAAGGCTTGATCTCACTTTAACTATGTACATCTTATCAAGGCCTTCACGTAATACCCTGTCACAACCTCTGATTGGACGCTACTGCTCACGTGTCTGTAGATAACATAGTTATAAGTTTGAGAACTGTGAAGTAAACAAGCAACGGCCAGATGTTTTGAAACTCGCAGTCGTTGCTTCAGGAACATTGGCGGTCTTGGGTGCGATTTCATTGTTGGCCTAGAAAGTTCATTGGTATTTTCCAGTGTTGTCCCCCCCGCTGACAAAAAGGGGACAAAGAACTGAGGTCCCTTGTACACATTGGCGTGCACGTAAAAAAAATAGTTGATAGTTGGAATTGGATATAAGAGTCGTTCGTAGTGCCACTGTTCCGGCAAAATTTTCCTCATAGCACACTGCATCAGTTAATTTCCTGTCAGGTTTTCGTAAATATTCATGATTTTGAGGCAGAAGGACAACAGGGTTGTCAGGTTGGTTATGGTGATATGTACCGCGAATAGTTACGTGTTTAGCATGCTACTTCAAGTTTGTGTATCTCCAAATTTTGGTGACCAACCTCATAATACAAATTGTGGTGCAAAGACATGACCATTTTTGTTTCTCTGTCTGTAGTGAAAAGCGTTTGGGGAAAAGTGGCGCTGGGCAAAGAGACAAAAAAACACATTGAAGTCAATGGGGAAATTAATGGTGGTCTGCCTCCATTACAGAGTTTAGAGTACCACCCCCTTCTTTTGACCATGACCTTCTAGCTTGATTGCATATTTCATTAATTCCCGTCATAGTCCGCACTTTTTTTTCCGTATGAAAATGAGGTTCTAGTCGCTTCCATGTTAGATATATGTCCTATTATGCAAACAGGCCCCGAGTTAACAAAGCATTCTCAGACTTGAGTTAAGAATTTACTCAAAATTGTTTGCCTTTTTTTAACTAAAATATAGCCCTTTTTAAAACTTTTGTTGTTTTAATGTATCAAATACAACAATTAGAAACTATGTACAAAGTTTTGTGTTTCTAGATCAAAGATATTTCTCATAAACAGTGATTAAAAGTTGAGTTTATTCTTAACTTAAGTTTGAGAATGCTTTTTGAACTCGGGGCCTGGAGAAGTGTAATGTGCAAATAACTATTATACTGTATTTTGTATTTTAACACCGCGATGTTGGTGTTGTGGAGCACTGGAAAATGCAAATTGTAAAAGTAAAAGTATTTTGAACTGCTACATATGCATTTTGGACCGTGAACATTGAAATAATAATGGCAATGTTATTCTTCCATACCCTTAGCGCAAGGAAACTATTGAAAAAAAAAAAAATCCCCCTCCTCCATCTTTTGTTGAAGCGTGTATTAAGAATGATATATAATTATTTTTCAGTTTATTTCCCACGATGCCTCGACATAACTATGAAAAGGTTCAACCATTAGTTAAATCTTTAGCTAAGAAACATGGTATAACTTACCTGGATAAGTCGTTGTTTACTTCATTCGCTGATGTTACCAGGTTAGTTCTAATTTACGTATCATATAGTTGAGCTGTTTTAGCAGCAGTTTCTGTATGTAATTTGGGGGGGAGGGGGGTGGATGGCCGAATGGTTAGCATGTGCGCGCTGTATCATAACGCCTGTCATTGAGTCAACTGGCGGGGTTTTGAATCCCCGGTTGTACGTGACAAGGAGTAGGGTCACCTGTCCAACCTCGTGGGTTTTCTCCGGTTTCCTCCCACTGCTAAAGACCCCTACGCGTAAGCAAATTATTGAAATAAAATTAAACCATATGTTAGTCACGAAATGACCTAGTTTGTGTTGAGTGGACGTTAAACCCCATTTCTCTTTCTCTCTCTGTATGGTAATTAATTAGTCTGTTAATTAATCAACACTGCTAGTGAAAGTAAACCCTACATTCAGTACCTGATCTCGATGGTCCTTTTTAAACTACACAACAGTAGGAACCCAATATTTTTCAATGACTCAGCGAATTTAAACAATTCGCCAACTATGGTTTGATACTAAACATTAAATACAAAGACACCAAGTTAAACAGCACAACTTCACCATACACGAGCTGTAGTGTATATTGACCATTCCGGTTGACCCCATCTTCAATAGAAGGCTTGATCTCGCTTTAACTGCATACATCTTATCAAGGCCTTCACGTAATACACTGCATATTTCGGCACTAATTTTTGTTGGGTACAAGCCCAACTTGTGTAATAATATTGCTAGAATTTTTGCTCTTGAAATAAGATGGCTTTATATTTCATTAATTAATATCTTTGGCAAGTTAGTAATTTCAAACATATTCACATATATAGTGTGCACTAAATCAACTTAGTCTGTAATTGACAGTTGACATATAAAAAAGAGCTCTTTATCGAAAGTGGAATTATTCTAATTGCATCATTTGATTTAAAGTAACCAATCATTTTGTTAATTACACAAGTTCAGGGCCATGATCACGCGTTATTGTGCATGATATTCATTTACCTTTAAAAGAAACCGGGGAACCCTGTAAGTTAGACTTGCATTAGATTCCGGAGATCGAGGGTACATCTGAGTTCCTAGACAGCCGAGAGGCTGGATAGGGTGGAGAAGTGGTTTTAGCTATATAGTATTGTAATTTGTGCTATGCTTGTATACCTGTATTCAGTTATATGCTATATAAAATGTAGAAGCGAACTATGCATTATTATTCCTGGTAAGACAAACGTCTTAAGAAACTGTAAGAAGTAAATACACAACGTGAAGCAGAAGTAAAGACAGCTAGAGACAAATTCTAGACGATCACAAGGCTACAGAAATATGTAGTAAGAAAAGATGCATGGGTCGTACGTAAGATGTGGCGACCGGTTTCCGCGTCCGCTCTCCACGTCAGACCGAAGGCCTATGGTGCTACATATTCCATTTGGTGCCATGCTGAAGTATCGACCTCTAGGGTAAGAAGTCACTTTAGAAGAGGAATACATATTTGAAGACGTTACGAAGAAAACCTGTACAATCCAGCAACAGAAAAAGTCTGGTGGAAAAAAATCTGGTGGAGATATTCGAAAAATTGGGTAAATACATTTTGTTTGGTAAATTAAATGTGTTAAATTTGTTTAAAGACCAAATAATATTAATTTAAAGTTAAAATCTGATTAGAATCTAAATATTTAAAATTTAACTGTAGGAAATACATTATAGTCATTCATAAGTTTTGATTGATAGGTGTATTAAACAATATAATATCACTGGTTAGGTGTGTATATTGATGACCTGTAGTAAATTTGTAGTAAAATTAAAGTTAAAGAGAAAGTTTAGGAAGTAGGTTTTAAGAAAAATGTTTTGATATAACTAAGGAATAATAATAATAAGGAAACGGAATAGGGAATAAAGTAAGGAACTAATGTTGTCTCCGGATCGCAGTGGGAAGACGGCAGATCTAAGGATGAAGTTGTGAGTGATTAACTCTAGTTTCCTAGTTGGCCGTACTTTCTACTGTGATTCGTTAATTTGTGTTTTTTGTTGTTTCGTATACTATATAATTTTGAGGCCCTTAGTCCAGGCCTTAGAATTGTTGTAATTTAACTTTTGATTAAAAAGTTAGGTTATGTTAAAAATCCCATATGGTTAATCTAGGGATGTTGGTTATAGTTTTCCTGGGAAAAAACTAAAATTAAAGGCTCGTTAAATTGTGAGATTATCACAAAGTCATTAATACGAGTTTTATAGGAGGTTAAAGTTAAGAATGCGACACTTTTTAGAAAAGTGTAGGTATACGGTAGATTTTGTCCGTATATAATTTTATGTATTTTAAATTTTTGCTTTAGAAACGTAATATTAACGTTTAATATATACTGCTAATTGCTTTAAGCTGTCGACATGAGATGATGAGAATGTGTAATTTGACATTAGGTCAGATTATTATAAACAATAGGTTCTAGCACTGTGTTAAATTTGACGTGTGTAAAAGTCGCGTGGCTTCAGTGGTTAGTGAATGAAATTATATGTGTGATTAAAAGCTAGGTGTATATTCTGATTGTCATGATTATATAAATATGGACTGTGTTCTGATTGAATGGAGCGTACAGCCATTTTCTCTTAACATAGTCGTAGATAAATGAAATGAAATGGGGTTTTGCATCAAACTGTAGGATGGAATGGAGTGTCATTCATATACTGATCATATTTGATTGACAGTTCTATTCTAGATAAATTAAAGTCTGGTATTGTCATAGGTGTGAGCGCAGCTTGTGTCAGTGTCAGTCTGATAGGAAGGTTTATAAAAAAACCCAAAAAAAAACGAAATACAAAATTGTAAATGATTAGGTCAAAAAGGTCACATTACTGACGGTGAAATACAAAATAACAGTGTAGGAATTCTAAAACAGAAACGGAAATTATAAAACATAAACGTAATTCTAAAATTGTCCATTACTCAGTTCACATCAAAGTTTATTATTACTTAAATAAAGTTTAATTTTCATTACAGTAAGATTTGCTAATACGTTTTCGAAATAATATATTAATAATAATGTTAGACTAATAGCAACATAAAGTTTTAAAAAAAAAATAGTAATAGTTAGTTCTTGGTCTGATGGCAATGACATGTTTGATTGACGGATAAAATTGTACAACCCAATCATACTTAGAAGAAAAAAAAAAGGTTTCAACTTGATACTATGGTAGCTGAAACAGACCAATACACATCCAAGAAGAAGAAATGGTTTACCAGTTTACCAAATTGACATTTCCTGAGACAGAATTTAAAGTGAAACCTGAACTTTATAAATATTACGTGATGTGTTATAGTGTTTTGAAATTAGGACACTTGAAGATTTAAAAAAGACAATTTGTGTTTTCTGTGTTTAGGCTTAGTGAATTTTCATAGAATATTACAGTGATGAACTTTTTGGAGAACTTTTGCATGCAACTTTTGATTATGTGTGTCTGTGTTTTCACAGTTTTGTTATATAGTATAGTATCATTGATATTTGCCTGTTGCATGAATAATTATAGTTTTTAGCACATAGAAGTTTTAAGAGTCTCCTACCTTTTCATTTAGCATAAATCTTGCAAGTGGGGGAGGTGATATATGTTGATTTTCTAGATTTCTGCTACCTTTATGAATAGTTATATAATTCTACAGATGTTGGTATGGTTATTGTAAAGGATTCAAGGGATCTTTTACCCAATACCGAGCAAAAAGTCTTAAAGGAAGGGACGAATGTAATAATATTGCTAGAATTTTTGCTCTTGAAATAAGATGGCTTTATATTTCATTAATTAATATCTTTGGCAAGTTAGTAATTTCAAACATATTCACATATATAGTGTGCACTAAATCAACTTAGTCTGTAATTGACAGTTGACATATAAAAAAGAGCTCTTTATCGAAAACATATATCAATTATTTACCACCAGAATTACACGTGAGTGGAATTATTCTAATTGCATCATTTGATTTAAAGTAACCAATCATTTTGTTAATTTCACAAGTTCAGGGCCATGATCACGCGTTATTGTGCATGATATTCATTTACCTTTAAAAGAAACCGGGGAACCCTGTAAGTTAGACTTGCATTAGATTCCGGAGATCGAGGGTACATCTGAGTTCCTAGACAGCCGAGAGGCTGGATAGGGTGGAGAAGTGGTTTTAGCTATATAGTATTGTAATTTGTGCTATGCTTGTATACCTGTATTCAGTTATATGCTATATAAAATGTAGAAGCGAACTATGCATTATTATTCCTGGTAAGACAAACGTCTTAAGAAACTGTAAGAAGTAAATACACAACGTGAAGCAGAAGTAAAGACAGCTAGAGACAAATTCTAGACGATCACAAGGCTACAGAAATATGTAGTAAGAAAAGATGCATGGGTCGTACGTAAGATGTGGCGACCGGTTTCCGCATCCGCTCTTCACGTCAGACCGAAGGCCTATGGTGCTACACTTGTGAGCCTATCGGATTCCTCGATCGTTGCGAATACCAAGTCTCGCCCTTTCAGGCTAAAATGTCTACCTGTGATAATCGAGTTGCAAAGTTCAATGTTCATTCAATGTCAAGGTTTCCATGGAGGTCGTGATGTCACAACCTCTGATTGGACGCTACTGCTCACGTGTCTGTAGATAACATAGCTATAAGTTCGGGAATTGTGAAGTAAACAAGCAACGTTGTGAAACTTGCAGTAGTTGCTTCCGGAACATGGTTGACCCGGGATAATTATCAGTATCAGTGGATTTAATTTATTGCTTGTATGACATTCTTGTTGAAATATAAGTATAATTCTCTATTTTAGATCATTACGGAAGTCTGGTAGATTATGGTATGATGCTTATTATGACCTGTAGAGGGCACCAGCTACAATTACCATGACAACAGACTAGGGAGAGTCTGTTTTTAGCATAACAACAGACCAGGAAGAGTCTATTTTTAGCATAACAACAGACCAGGGAGAGTCTATTTTTAGCATAATAACGTCAGTCAATCTATCTGCAAGTCGGTTGGGGAGATTGGCCGCTTGGGGAAGACACCCTAGTCAGGTTTGCGGTGGTCGTTCGGTTCAGGAGGTCTTAAATTCTCACACGTTGAGTTGGACACCAGTCTCCATCATCCTAGTTAAAAACTAGATAATGTAAAGGGAATTTGTTAAATTTCAGTCAAATTGATCCACTCTGAACCGATTATCCATTTGTTGATTCAAATCCAGTAAATATCGCAGCCTAGCGATGGCATCAAGAGTTGATTATAGTCTGGATAATTTAATTTATGTCTAATTAATTATTTAGATAACATTTCAGGCCGAAAGAAGAGACCTGCAATTGGTAGATTTAGCTCTCGCATAATGTATGTTTAACCCAGAATTTTCAATAGATGAATTTTCCATATAAAAACGACCATCCCATCCCCCACCCAAGTCTGAACCACTCCGCAACCCAGTCTGATCCCCTCCCCAGCCTGATTCCCTCCCCAAACGGTCTGACCTCCCCAACTGACATGCCAGTATGCAACACCAACTGACAAGAAGCTATTCTGTGATGATTTTATTTATATACATGTATCACTCATTAAAAAAAACATCTTAATATATAAACAATGTATGGTGATCACCATCTCAGTATATAAACAATGTATGGTGATCACCACCTCAGTATATAAACAATGTTTGGTGATCACCATCTCAGTATATAAACAATGTATGATGATCACCATCTCAATATATAAACAATGTATGGTGATCACCATCTCAATATATAAACAATGTATGGTGATCACCATCTCAGTATATAAACAATGTATGGTGATCACCATCTCAATGTATGGTGATCACCATCTCAATATATAAACAATATATGGTGATCACCATCTCAATATATAAACAATGTATGTGTATGGTGATCACCATCTCAATATATAAGAATGGTGATGCTTATGAATAACCATAGACTTGCCTGGTCATATATTGTCCATAAATATGAAACTATTGTCAATTAGAGATTCAATTTTAGGCTAGCCTTGATCATCATTACTACCATTGGTATGATAATAAACAAAGTCTCGATTTTCCATTTTTATGTTAAATAATCCATCACAAAACGAATTCAAATCCAGTAAATATCACTGGCTAGCGATAACATCAAGAGTTGATTATGGTTTGGATAAGTTAATTAATGTCTAATTAGTAATTTAGATAACATTTCAGGCCGAAAGAAAGATCCAAATAGGCAGATTTAGCTTCTGTATAATGTATATTTAATGTATATATTTAAGAAATCTTTGAGATGATGTTTAAACTTGTCATATACTTTAAGATAAGCAAAATATATCTAAAATTTGACCAACTGGCAGAATTTTGAAGTAAAAGCCCTGAGTTGGAGATTTTTCTACTTAAATAGGAGAGGCTAAAATATATATATGTGCCATGTTTTTTATAATTTACTACATCTTGAACATATCCATTCATTAGTTGCCATGTTTCAACTCCAAAATTTGGTTATAAATCCTTTTGTTATAATATAACGCAGCAATTTTATGGGACAGTGGCGGTCGCGGGTGTTGGCCAAGAAAGTTGATTGGGATTTTCTGGCGTGGTTTCCCCTTGTAAATGGTTTAAGACAGAGGGCCTTACATGGATAGCTGTCTAATGGTTCGGATTGTATGAAAAACCGAGGTCCCGTGTACACATTGGCATGCACGTAAAAAACCCTTGGCTATTGGAATTTGATGTAACAGGAAGGCCGTAGTGCCACTGCCTGGGCAAACGTTCCCTCATAGTACACTGCATGGCGTATGCCCATCTTCATTAGCGGTGTTGGAGGGTGTTAAATTTCCAGCTCACTTGTAGATGGTTTAAAGATGATTTAAACTGGAGGATATTGGATGATATCATTGCTGTCATGTAAAACAGACTGGACGATATTGGATGATATCATTGCTGTAGTTTTTGAATGGATATAAGCAGATGGGGATATTGGTTATATTTACAGTTGTTTCTGAATATTTTATTGTATATATTTTACTGAAGGTTGACACAAGACTTTTTAAAACCTCCATTCCATGCACTGTAATTAATAACTCTTGGCCCATTGCACCAGTATTATAAGAGTGATATAAATTTATGTCCAGTACTCGCTCACAGAGCCTTATTGTAGGTACAGTTAACCAGTGGTCAAACAAGCCATGTTGTTAACCTGGGGCCTATTTAACGAAATTTTAACTAAGATAAAATCCAAATTTTAGTAGGTACAGTTAACCAGTGCTCAAATGAGCCATATTGTAGGTAAAGTTAATAAGTTGCAGTGTAACTATATTTATTGCTCGATTGGTCTGATTTCTACTTTTATTTTAATTTGTTTGACATATATTATATTTATGTGTGTGAGTGCTCTTTAATTTAAAGGGCCATAAGAATGTTGTTATATTATATTTCAATATATAGACATAATGTCATCGGTTGCATTTTGTTAAAAGTCCTATTTTTATTTTTAAGCTAATTTTCATTTAACTTTCAGAATATAAAAGTAACCTTATTGTACTGTTTATAATAATAATAATAATGACTTTTATTTTCTGAGGGAACATATTTAGTACATGAGTTCTAATTTTCAACATGTCCCTCCTACTCTATAAAACTAGCAACTACACCAGTAATAATATTTAGTAAGTGCATATATATCATATTATATAAGCTTATAATAAAGAAATATCAAACAAACAAACAACAAAGAAAGGAAAAAAAAGGGCAAATAAACATACATTCAGAGAACGACTGTTCCTTAAGATTTATTTTAGCATCTTTTTTTTAATATTTATATTAACAATTGGCCTTTTTTGTCAAATACTTAAATTAAAAGATTTTAAGAATTCAGCATTGTGATAGGCTGAAAATTAAAATCCTGGTCGAAAATTTTAGCTTTTAGCAAATGAAACGGAAGCTTTCTTAGAATGTTATAAGACTTTATGAATAAAGCGCCAGGATATTTGTGTATTTGAAAGTAAATATAGGACTTAAATTTAATGATCACCTTGTTTAAAACATCACTATTTTATCTTCTACTGTAGCTGAGTTAGGGCCTGGTTACATGGAATGCGCTAGTCCTGATATGTGGGTCAGTCCTGATACCCCAGCCTGCACACTGAACCGTTTATATTAAATCAAGATGAAGGGTCATCCCATTTTTTTGTTTATATGAAAAGGCTAGCAGCCCGTGTAAGAAAGAGAGGGAGAGAAATGGGGTTTAACGTCCACTCGACACAAACTAGGTCATTTCGGGACTAACATAAATATGGTTTAATTTTATTTCAGTAATTCCCTTGCGCGTAGGGGTCTTTACCAGTGGGAGGAAACCAGAGGACCCGGAGAAAACCCACGAGGTTGGACAGGCGACCCTATTCCTTGTCACGTACAACCGAGGGGTCCGAAACCATGCCAGTTGACTCAATGACAGGCCTTATGATACAGCGCGCACGTGCTAACCATTCAGCCACCGCCCACCCCCACCCCATGTAAGAAGGCCCTAAAATGAACATTTCACACGCGTCACACTATGTTTATGCAAAATGCGAGCTGGTCCTTTTAATCAGGGATCCCGGGTTTCCAGGACTAGACTGCTTCATTATTAATACTCCTCTATAATCAATCAAGCTTTTTTTAAATAGAATGATATCATAAGTGATTTAACCTTTCCAATGTAAACAGACCCTTAGTTATCCTCTTAACATTCAAACAAAGAAAATGTATCGATGTCATGAATGGTTTAGCCCTTCCCATGTAAACAGGCCCTTAGTTATCATCTTAAACATAAGTTGAAATAGGTTGAACGCTCAAATAAACAAACAAAATAGAACTTTGTTGGAAATACTTCTAAACTGCTGATAATCGTCGTGGTTTTAATGTAAAATTTTAATGTGAAAACCAATATTGTTGTCCGACATGTTGTCTAACTAATCAATTTTTATACGTCCACATTCATAATGTGAACGTATTATGCCGTCGCCCCTGTCTGTGTGTGTGTGTGTGTGTGTATGTGTGTATGTGTGTGTGTGTGTGTGTGTGTGTGTGTGTGTGTGTCTGTGGTTCGCCTACAGGGCGCAATTCTTCATGGATTTTCTTCAAACTTGGTATACTTATTCCTTATACCCCAAGGAAGATCCCTATTGTTTTTGGTGCATGCCCGACCCCCCGGGGCAGAGCCACGCCCATTTCTAGTATTTGTTTGTTTGTCGTCTACAGGCCACATTTCTTAACTAATAATCTTGAAACTTTGCATACACATTCTTTGTACCCTAAGGAACATCCCTATCGTTTGGGGTGCATGCCCAACCCCCAGGGGCAGAGCCACGCCCATTTTCTTTTCGTGTGTCTTTGTGTCGCCTACAGGGCGCAATTCTTACTGGATTTTCTTCAAACTTGGTATACTTATTCCTTATACCCCAAGGAAGATCCCTATTGTTTTTGGTGCATGCCCGACCCCCAGGGGCAGAGCCACGCCCATTTCTAGTTATTCTTTAAGTGGCATTTAGCGATCAGGGAACAAATTAACAGAACACAGTTTTTATGGGATACAATCACTAGTTTATTCTAAAAGCACGACGTTTCCACAAGTATTCTCTTATCGTTATCAATCAAGCAAAAAAAAACAAAAAAAAAACGTCATGCTTTTAGAATAAAGACATCGATTGTTTTAAAATAAAAATTGTGTTCTGTTAATGTGAACGAAATGTTATACTGATAGCAGTCCTACAACCCAGTTTTATTTCACAGACCCTCAATGCAAACTGGACCATATCAAACAAAACAGGAATGTGGACGTATATTGCTGCGTTAGCGATGCTCTTGTTGTTGTCTACCATAAGACTGGTATTGTCTAACATGAGACTTAATGTATTATTGACAGTATTATTGTTAATGATCGTTTAAAATATTTTCTGCCCTTTATTATTTACTTCACTATGGTGTATATATTGTATTTTGTATGTTCAATGTCATGGTTTTTAAACATCTATCTATAAAATATTATTTATTTCCTATTATCTGAGTTTGTGGTTATTAAAACCCATGCTATTTTAGATTTATTGTTTGTGATTATCAAAGACAAGCCCACCCCCCCATTGGTATAATATTATCTAAGGCTATATAAGCCAATGTCCCTCGCCCACCCCACCATGTTAGATTTATTGTTTGTGGTTATTAAAGACCCCCCCCCCCCACACACACACACCCAAATTAATAAAAGATGACAATAGGGTGAATGATCACGCACCATTAAAAGCGTGCATCTTTATTATCCTGGTCATCACCGTTCCCAGGGAAGCCAGTGATTAGGACGTATAGCCTACTGCCCACGGGCGCAAGAAGGGGTCTCGATTGCCACAGATCCATCGCCTCTATTATACCGAATTAATCGGGTTCGAATAGTTAAAGTATATCCTACATACATACGAGCGTATCATAAGGTCTACCATTGAGTCAACTGGCATGGTTTTGGTTGCCCTGTTGTACTTGACAAAAAAGGGGTAGGGTCGCTAATTGTCCAACCCTAGGTTTTTCCCGGGTCCTCCGGTTTCCTTCCACTACTAAAATCCCTACGCGCAAGCGAATTATTGAAATAAAATTGAACCATGGGTTAGTCCCGAAATGACCTAGTTTGTGTCGAGTGGTAGTTAAACCCCATTTCTCTATCTTTTTAACCATAGCTTCATGCTGTATGGTATTAATATTTAAAATACAGATGTGACGTCACCCTTTGATGTTGGCGTACCATTATTTCAAATAATCGTACGGGCAACTTGCGGAGTGTCTGTATTTTGTATTGTTTAATGGTCGAGAGCGAGGCATTAAGTAATATATTGTAACAACAAGAGGACCGTCAGGTCCGAGTGTTTTTACAATATATTACGCAATAAAGGACAATATTGGTGCCAGTCATTATCACATGTGATGGAACTGGTTAAACACGTTCCAAATATTATTTTATCACAGTGATCATTGCTACAATAGATGCGTAATCAATGTTTCAACAATCGGAAGTGACGAACGCAAAAGGAAAACACGAGTTATCCCTCTATATAACTGACTGAAGTGACGGGTGATAACAGATACATGGGCTAATTTCTGCTCACTCATAATTCTTTCCAAGACCAAAAGTTGTTATATGAGACTGTAAGAGTATATCTGACAATTCAAAAATGTAATTGAATGTCATTAGATAAGAGAACACGAGAAAAATAGAAACAGTCCGTACATTCACGTGTGTTTATTCATTCTATACTTCAAAGGCAAATGAAATGAAATGGAGTTTAACGTCCTACTGTTCTGCCCCTAACCTGGGCTAATGAAGACGGGCATACGCCATACAGTGTGCTATGAGGGAAATTTTGCCCGGGCAGCAGCGCTACGGCCTACTCTTATATCGAATTCCAACTGCTAAGGGATCTTTTACGTGCACGCCAATGTGTACACGGGACCTCGGTTTTTCGTCCCACCCGAACAATTAGACAGCTGTCCTTGTCAGGCCCTCCATCCTGCATCACTGACAAGGGGGGGGGGGGCACCACGCCGGAAAATCTGGATGAACTTTCTCGGCCAATGCAGGGATAGAACACCCGACCTCCACGTCCTGCATCACTGACAAGGGGGAATCCGCCGGAAAATCTGGAAGAACTTTCTCGACCAATGCAGGGATCGAACACCCGACCTCCAGGCTGGCATAACATCCACTCGTTGCAAACTAAATCATTTCAATAATTCGTTTGCACGTAGGGGTCTTTAGCAGTGGATAGAAACTGGGGTATCTGGAGAAAACCCACAAGGTTGGACAAGCAATCCTACTCCCTTGTCATGTTTAAGCGGTGAATCGAAACCACACCACTTGAATCAATGTCAGACCTTGTGATTCCACGCGCACGTGTTAAACCACTAGACCACCCAATCCCCATGTATGTTGTTGTATATTGTATATATCGGTACGGGAAATTTGTTTTATAATAGGCCTATATAATAAATTAAATTGTTGTAGCCTAAGGTGTGTTTTTTTTTATCAGACTTTTTTGGCAGATAAAATATCCCAGTTGGCGGAAAAAAAATATGAACATTTTTTATATCCATATTGACGGAAAAGAATGAAATACAGTGTAAGCCCTGATTGCACGTATTCAAATGCGACCTGGAAAACTGAGACTACAACAACTTCCGAGGCGAAAAGTCGCTAATAGCGTGGTGTGTTAATTTCCTAATTTTTACTTTTCGAGTTGCATTTTGGCTTGGTATGCGTGTTGGCGCCTTCTTACTGACATCAATAAATACAAAAATATGACTAAGTCGAAAGTCTACAAGACGGTATACAAGCCAAAATGCAAGTCGAAAATAAAAAATTAGGAAAAAACGAGGGGCGCTATTATCGCTGTGTGTTATTTCTTAATTTCCTATTTTCGAGTTGATTTTGGCTTGTATAGCGTGTTGTCGCCTCACATTTTGTCGTAACTTCTACTTTTCGACTTTCGTGTTTTGAAGAGGCGAAAAGTATAAATTATGAATGGTAGTTATAGGCTTCCATACTGTAGAGGTTTATCCGATTTGGTTTAAACTTGAAATGTATGTTTATAACCCACAGATCTCTGTTCCTTTCAATATTCACGCACATCGGACCATATCTTCCTGAATGTTCACGCACATCGGACCATATCTTCCTGATTGTACAAAAAATCACGTTTTTAGCTTGTGGGCCCTATAGAGGTCACAATTTTTATCCGATTTAAAAAAAACGCTTGAATATATGGTTGAGTTCGAATTCCGTAAAAATCGGACCAAAACAGACGGACAAAATGGCCGCCCCTCGTTCTCAAATAGTGTCAAAATATTGTGTATCAGAGTTGTGGACCTTCTGGAGGTCACAATTTTCATCTAATTTTGATGAAACATGAAATGCATGTATTTAACCCAAATATATTGGTTCCTTTCAATTTTCGTACATATTGAATCCTTACTTCCTGAATTATGGCCCCTGATTGTACAAAAAATCATATTTTTAGCTCGTGTTCCCTCTAGAGGTCCCAATTATTATCCGATTTAAAAAAAACGTTCGAATATATCACCGTTACACCATAATTTTGAATTTCATGAAAATAGCCGCCACTCGTACGCAAATAGTCTAAACATCTGGTATAAAAAAGGTGTTCCTTCTAGAGATCACGATTTTGATGAAACTTGAAATTCAAGTTTATAACCCAAAGACCTCGGTTCCTTTCAATATACACGCATCTCGGATCGTAACTTCCTGAATTATGGCCCCTGATTGTACGAAGAATCGAATAAATCAAAGTTACAACGTAATTTTGTCTTGAGTTTGAATTTCATGATTGAAAAATCACGTTTTGGCTTGTGGTCCCTGTAGAGGTCACAATGTTTATCCGATTTAAAAAAAAACATGTGAATATATCACCATTACACACTAAGATCTTGGTTCCTTTTGATAATCGTGGATACGCGACCTGAACTTCCTGGATTATGGCCCCTGATTGTTCGAAAAATCGCAATTTTTAGCTTGCGGGTTCTACGGGTCAATGTTTTTTTCTGATTTTAAAAACCGTTTAAATACATCCCCATTCCACCATAAGGAAGGTTGAATTCAAATTTCGGGAAAATCGAAATGAAACTGACTGACAAAATGGATGCTCTTTGTTCGCAAATTGTGTAGAAGTGTGTAATACGAAGGTTGTGGACCCTCTAGAGTTCACACTTTTTATCCGATTTTGATGAAACATTAAAACATATCTTTATATCCCAAAGATCTCAGTCCCTTTTGTTATTTGCACATTTATAATAATAATAATAATAATAATAATAAAAACTTTATTTAATGAGGCAACGTATTTAGTTTGCAAAAAAAAAACCCAACAAAAAAACTAATCTTCCATAGGTCCCTCCTAAGCTACAAAGATATATATATACATGTAATATCAGGATAAATTCAAAATCATTTGAAATGCAATAGCATTTTAAAGTGGGAAGTTTGGAAAGTCACTCCCAAACTCCCAAACTACAAAACATATACATTATACTTGTAGAATATAGGAAGAACACTATAATTACACACAAAATAAGATAGAATGCAGTTGCAAGTTAAAAATAATAAATATGTCATCAGTTGAATTTTATGGTTCCTTCCGTGTGCAAAATAAATGAGTTTTCAGTTTAATCTTAAAATTTTCAACATTTTTACATTGCCCCTGATTGTCAAAAAAATCGCATTTGTTTTTAGCATGTTCTCTATCCATCTCTTGCAAAATGCGGGCGTATCCTGCCTGGCAGCCGCTGGTTTTAATACCAAGCAATCAATATATGGTGGTTTTGCCAAGGTTGGGATCTTGGGAACACAGCTGGAAATATTTTCTGTGTAATATAATAATAGAGGTATCAACATTGGTCGAGCCTGTTCCTCAACCCAACTTCAAATGAAATAAAATATGGCTTTTATATAAAATAAAATATATATTCATTTTGACAATAATACTTTCCCCAGATAAATATACACCACAATTTAATATATAATTTTTATTAACGAAGCAAAAACTCCATCAACTTTTACCTTTTGCATAAAAAGATTAAGACTTGATACAACACTGCTGAACTAAAACATTTCCCCGGTAATAAATATTGTACTGTAAGATATTTGAGTCAAGATTGTCACTCTTACACTTTTATGTCTTAATTTTTTTTCAAATTCTAACTGCCAAGGGTTCTTTAACATGCACGCTAACCTGTTAACATGTGATGGGTTTTACATAGGCTAAGCCTGTTCCCCAATCCCATTCA
Source organism: Patella vulgata (assembly GCF_932274485.2). Lineage (NCBI taxonomy): Eukaryota > Metazoa > Mollusca > Gastropoda > Patellidae > Patella > Patella vulgata. Next base: position 4,580,219 of record NC_065887.2, read on the forward strand.
GACATCCAAAATAAAAATATTGTTTATAAAAAAAATATTTTTTCGTCCAATCTGAATGACTCAACACCGTTCCCTTGTCAGCCCTCCGTATTGCACCACTGACAAAGAGAAAACGCACTGGAAAACCACTTCCATATGTCAGGTTAGCCTGATATTAACGTTATGTTTTTCAGGGGTCAGTTCAGGTTGTTGTATATTACACGTTATGTTTTCAGAGGTCAGTTTAGATTGTTGTATATTACACCAGAATTCGCTGGTGCTGCTACAGGTGTTCTCACAGATCTTCAGAATAAAATAGGTAAAATCCTTCATTCTCATTTGATTAACAGTTCAAGCTTGGATCCAGTCAGGTAAAAAAAGAGGCCCATCACTAAATTTTAACTAACACTTATAGGTGGCGCTGGTTTGTTTGTTTGGTCTGCTTTGCACACACAACTTTTGGGCACACAACGATTGTACACATGACCTTTGGACACAGAACCACTACACACACGTCCTTTAAACACACAGCCATTACAAACGCATCCTTTGACGCATAACTTATTCTGTTAGTAAGTGCAGGAGGACCGCACCACATGCAAAACAAAATGGACAAGATAAACTACATCGACCTTGCAAGAAATAAACAACAAATATCAAATACAGTGAATGGATCCGGGAACCAGTTGAAGTTAAACATTAAAATCTATTTGACATGCAAGTAACCAAGTGACTGAACTAACATATTTTAGAGTAAAGATATTTCTATGTATTATGATGACATCGATCTATCGTACTATGTTCTGTAATATAAATGTTAGTGGTGTTCTATTTTGTTTATTTTTACAGAAGTCTGTACACTAAATGTCTTATTCTTGTTAATATAGCCATCATTTACATCCTGTAGTTTAGTCCACTCTATAAACTTATTATTACCCCATCCACCACCATCAGGTGTAAATGTATATGTAAATTGTTTTACTATAGATTTACTAACATCGTTTATATTTAATAGTTTTAGTGTAAAGCTAGCTTTAACAAATTTAACTGTTTCTGATCTCCTCAACACCAGGTAACATCCTAATCCCGATGTATTTGTTTTATGTATAACAAATACATACCATGGCATTCCTTGTATTATTACATCAGCAGCAGGGAAACCCACGTCTGTTTTCACTATCTGATTCAAACTAAAACTAGACGTCCAGGTACGTGACTCCATTGTTTCTACTTTACCTAGTAATTCACGTAAAGTTGTAACATCTATATCTACCATAGTATAATGGACATATCTTACTGTGGGTATATCTGAAGTGGTTGATCTGCTATCTTCTGTCAGTTTTTGTCTATTGGTTAAAGCATCTACAACTGGAACAGTAGATTTACCATTCAGGACGTCATTTATATATTTAACACTGGGCTGTAGCGAACTTTTGAATTGGATCATATCTCCATGTAATGTCTGTAACTTGTTACTTTCTTTGTCACAAATTTTATTCATTTTACATTTTATATCACTACCATGTTTTTTGACCCCTTCACAAACTCTTTGAACTTCTTTATCAACATTGTCACAGGCTATTTTAGCTTGGTTCTTGATATCAGATATTTGACTGGTTAAAGATTCACAGTGTTTGTTGACTTCATCAATCTTTCCTTCTAACTCCCGCTTTATAATGTTTAACTTTCCTCTCAGTTCTTGGTCTACATCAGTAAGATCTGTTTTTGAGTGAGTTGTATGATCCAATATAACACATTTACAACAAACAGCAACAGAACAATCACGACAATAAAATTCTACTTCTTTTGTCTTGTGCTTCCGACAGAAATGATTTTGTGTTTCACCTTTTGCTTGGATGTAAAAGTTTGTAGAAAACCCACTTGCACCTCCATCGGGTACTTGAATCTCTGTTCTACAATTAGGACAATTAAACTTGTTGAGATGTGAATGAGCTTTGATATAGTCGTCTATACATTGTTGACAAAACGTGTGAAAACATGGCAGTATTTTAGGTTTAGTGAAATCATCTAAACAGATACTACAGCAATGTGTATCAATGCCTGCGTCTGCCATCTTTACCGTACAATAGAGTTAAACACAGTCCATGTAAGAACTACAACAATTATATTTAGTAGTTATTGAGTTATCAGATAATGTCCAGATTCAACGGAGTTGATAATAAAACAGATTATATTTATATGGTCGTTTTATACAACAATTTACAGACACTTGTCCTCGATTTCACAGTTTCTATTAAAATTATAGCTATATTCATTGTTTAATACATACAACAGTTGAGATTACGGAAGTGACCACTTGTCTAAGATGAATTGGTTATAACTCATCATTACACACACACACACATATATATATATATATATATATATATATATATATATATATATATGATAGATATGATATATATATATATCACAGCCTTTGAAGAGGTCAAGAGGTCAAGACCTTGTACTTGTGATGTACAGTAGAATTTAACATGGAGTCCTTGAGTGATATTCACTGATTGAAAACAATAAAAACAAAGACAACATAAATTATATGAAAAACAGTCACTGGTTTTTATAGCACAACGTTTCCATATAGTTCTCTTAAAGTTTTCCACCACATTTGTCCTTGAAAATTGATATGGAAATATTTATAAATGACCAAACAAGTGATGCCAAGATTTTATTTCTTAGAATAATTTTAATCTTTTTCAGTGTTATTTAAAACAGAGATTTGTACAGAATAGACAAATAAATTGAAGAGAACAATATAATAATTATTGCTGGTTTAATTTCTAGTAATAAAAACATGCACATAATGGACTTTTATTAATAACAGTTGTGCATTATAAATTAGCAGAAATAAGTTAATAGATGGATGTATTTTTGTGTGTAAGGCCCTGTGGATGTTTATGACTGTACTAACCTATATATTATAATATTAAAATTATTTAATACAATCCAGTAGATGTCAGGGTGATGATTATAGTTGGTTTGAATTAGAGCTGATTGTATTGGAATCATGTCAGTCAGACCTAAATCTAGTCTATGTCAACCAGATCCCAATCAACTGTATACCAAGAGTTTCAGCCACTGTCAGCACATTAATTTAAAAAATTGATTCCGAAGGATGACAGTCCTCCCCGTCTAGTTAATACAACGGACAATCTCACCTCGGTCCAAAAAACAGAGACACATACCGATTTCCAAGGCATAGTCCAAACCTTGACTCTCATATACAGTGCCGGACTGGGCCACCTGTCCACCTTCTTCTGATTTGGTCTGAAATGCTTGGAAAATGGGTTTGCGGTTGTCAATTTTTAAATTTTCCTGGGGTAGACAATTTACTCGATTAGGTTCCGATTTGCTTCTAAACTTTAATTCATGATTAAATCATGAAATGGATAATCGAGACCACGTTTTTTATCTTATTGACTTTAGTAATGATGATCGAGGCTAGGCTGAAAATTCAATCGCTAATTTCTCGGTTCAGAGTGGATCAATTTTACTGAAATTTTCAGCAAATTCCCTTTACATTATCTAGTTTTTAACTATTATAGTGAGAACTGCCAGCTCTTTATCTAATATCCCATAATGTATGTTTAATAGTGTAAAACAAAGAATATTGGAGACAGGTGATTAGGGAAATATGAAATAGATATAAATGGGGGGTAATTAAGGTGGATTAAGATTCGTTAATATATAGCTGACTGAACTAAGTAATACGGTGTGGATTAGTACGACGTATTAAACATTTACTATTGGGTCGTAATTATCAATTGTGGGAATAATACATATTTATAAACGAATTTCACCCTACTACGAGTTCTTGGTGTGGAATTTTCCACAGAAATATTTATTTATGGCTGGGGATATGATATCTTTCGTATCTAAATTACCTCCTGCTTATAAATATGTACATAATATATCAACAACTCGGTCTATATAGAAGCAGGAGGTAATTTAGATAGGAAAGATATCATGATATCATATCCCTAGCTATAAATAAATATTTCCGTGTAAATTTCCACATCAAGAACTCGTTGATGACAGAGAATATAATTAATAACCCGCTGTATAGAGATGTATGATGCGGCCTAGTCTTATATGGAATTCCAATGGCCAAGTGTTCTTTTACGTGCACACCAATGTGTACATGTGACCTCGGTTTTTCGTACCATCCAAATGACTACGCTATCCCTTGCCAAGCCATCCATCCTGTACCTCTAACGTGAACTCCAGGTTAGCGGGCTATCTTACTCACTACTAGGGTTAGGGTAGGGTTAGGGTTATTTTGAGAAAGGACAAATATATTCGTAGCCATTATCTTGTAAATAGATTAAATAATTTCTTGAAAGTTCCAACCCAGGATTAACGTGTTCGCTTTAGTTCATATAATCTGTCATTGTGTCGACGATTCCCAGCTTGTAGGTGACAAGGATTAGGGTCGGCTTTCCAATCTCGTGGGGTTTTCCCAGGTCATCTGGTTTTCTCCCGATCCTAAGAATTATTGAAATAAAACTGAATGATGTTTTAGTCCGGAAGTGACCTAGTTTGTGTCGAATGAAGGTTAAATTCTTTCTGTGATGTATTATGTATTTTTTTTTTACGTGAGCATTCTACAGACTATCTGATCAATTTCAAATTTATATATAATTTTTATGTGGACGTATATTATGGAAGACCAAATGGAACAATATTCATGATTCTTGTATCTATATTCCAGTTTGAATATTTTAGACATGCACGCAACATTCTAAACTAATGATTCTTGTTTCTACATTCTTATGTCAACATTACATGCACAAAATCAACATTTTAAACCAAAAAAATGACTATGTTTCATTTTCGGCGTTTTATCGGTAACTTTTATATATCATTAAATATTAAAATTAAAAAATAATTTCTTAATTTTACACGACAAAGAAATCAATTCATTGGTTTCTGAAAGTATCTAAAAAAATCTGGAATTTGAACTCTTATGAAAATATTTTCTAAGTTTCAAAAAGTCTTGAAGTTAAAATCTTGAAGTGAAAATGTCCAGAAAAATATAATGAATTATCAACATTATTACACCAGAGGGCGTTAGCGTATGTGTACAACTTTGATACAGACTATAGATTAGAAATCAAAAGTAGACTTTTCCACGAGTAGAAGTGGGGCCCTGTTGTGTTTACAGTAATTAGTTGCATGAAACAGAAATTAAGCTCGAGATATAATAACAATACAAATAACTTCTATAATTTAAAGTAGCTAAGTCTCTAACTCAATATCATCCAAAATCTTCAACATTGAAAACACGATTTATTTGTCAAATTAAATCAACATTCATGTTGTGATCTTACCGGAAAAAGATGGGCTTTTGATATCCAATATTTAAGACAAAATAAACATTTTATCATTGGTACACGAATCGTGTACCATAATGCGCTCCAGCCCCAGTTGTATCAAGAGACTCGAGGGACGAGGCTAGACACATTGCACCAAATCAAACGGCGTATGTAGACTGGAATAACAAGACGCTAGAAATTCGCACTCGCTTGAGACTGCTGGCTTATTTCGCCGAACATAACTGATTTGAAATTGGAGTAAAAACAAAAACCATTGAATGTAAATCAGTTTATATACATTCATATTACAGTATTATATGCGCTGCGACCCACTTTTGTCAATTTTTAGGTCCCAAATGTTAGCGATTTAGCTCCTTTAAACAGCTAGAAAAATTAGGACAAAGGCCTTTCTTACATATTCGCTGTTATTTGTTTACTTTTTTATATGTTTACAAATTAGACCTACACGTGTTTCGTATATGGCAAAAATGGATGATAATGCTGTGTTTTAAATGGAATCTATTCACTGTTATTTGTTTACTTTTTCATATTAACTATAACTATATAGAATAGTGTTTGCAAATTAGATCTACGCGTGTTTCGAATGTGGCAAAAATGGATGATAATAAACAAATAACAACAGCGAATCTTCGCTAATATCTTTTAAAAGGGGGGGGGGGATAGAGGGCGGGAATAGTTAATGCATGCGCGTTGTATCATAAGGTCGATCACCGAGTCAACCGATGTGGTTTCAGTTCCCCGCTTGTACATGACAAGGAATAGGGTTGCCTATTCATACTTGACTCAGTGGCAGACTTTACGATTAATAGCCTACAGACAGGTTAAACCATTCAGTCACCCAGTCCTTTCTTGGACAAGAATATAATATTTGTTTTAAGGACCATGCATGTAATTTAATCGTATTATTTGGTCTTTCTTGTGATTATTTGTTAATTTTCTCTTTGCAGATGCCAGTAACCAACCAACAGAACCAAAATATCTGGAAGTTCTTAAACAGTATTTTGGTTATTCTAAATTCAGACCGTAAGTATAGTGAGAAGGATGTCAGAGACATCTCTCAGACTTCCATCATACCTTGGGTAGCTGTGTCCTGTCGTTGACTGAGACAGCTCTCAGACTGCCGTCTTACCTCGGGAAGCTGTATCCAGGTGTTGACTGATGCAACTCTTGGACTTTCTCCTTACCTTGGGTAGCTGTATCCAGGTGTTGACTGATGCAACTCTCGGACTTTCTCCTTACCTTGGGTAGCTGTATCCAGGTGTTGACTGAGACAGCTCTCAGACTGCCGTCTTACCTCGGGTAAGATGAATTTTGGTCTTCGGCTAACTCGTCGGATCTTCGCTTAACTAGGATAAAATTGGTCAATCCATTTAGATCCAACGTATGCCAAGTTTACTGTATATTAATTCAGTAAACAAGACTGAGAGAAATGTGACAGGGTTGAATTCTGTCCCACTTAGTTTTAATTCTATCAATTAACCAGAATTAAATTTGGAATTTTCAGGACTCGCCACTGAGCACCTCATATTTTTGCTTACAATATAACGTATTTGGATATATGGTTGGTACTAATGTAGATATATTTTTTAATTTGTATATATATTGTTAATATTATATACGTTATATAAATACATGTCTATATATGGTTTGTAATTTTAGAGCGGCCAATATACCTGCTTGTCTGCTTTTTGGATCGGCTCAAGAAAACACAGGAGCAGTAAAAGCAGAATTAATGAGGTAAGCTGGTCACAGTTTAAAATAGACACATATACGAGACTGTTCATCAATATAGTAAAGTCCAGCACTTGTAAATTTCTTTTCATACGCCCACATAGAAATGTGATTGTATATTGCCGTCACCACAGTCCGTCGGTCAGTTCATCGTCCACAATTTCTTGTGAACACTCTGCAGGAAACATTTATCATCTGATTGTTTTGAAATTGATATATTTTGTTTACATTAGCAGGCCATGAAATTTCACGCGACTGATACCAATTGGTTACGTACGGTCGCGCCAGCTTAAAAACATGCAACTGATTTTCCTGGTTATGCAGATTGAAATATCGGTACGTTAACAAATTTCATTAACAAATTTATTCACATTTGATCAATTTTTATACTGGATGACTTTGTGACACAGGCCCAATTTATTTGTATTTTAGCACAAAATCCATTCATTCATTCTTGGCATTTCATTTCTCCATCTTACTCGTAGCTTTGACATCAGGTATTATGACATAAGTATTGACCGGTTGCAAGCAGGTTGATTTAAAAATGACAAATGACCCCCCCCCCCCCTAATTCTTTAAATGAATAGTTACCATAATTATTTGAAAGCGTACCTTTGGATTTTCAAACACAAAATGAGAAATGAGTTTGACGTACACCTGTATGTATGTCGTCAACTTTGACCCCCACTGGCACATGGCATCACTTGAGTGCTAATGTAAACGATTTTACTGTCCTGTCTATTTTAATATTATTTCATCACATCAAACTATTCTGTTTCCTTTTGAGACTTTGTTTATAGAGTGCCGCGGTTAATAAATACTGTTTGTCAATCAGTTGCTACCTATGAGTGAGGCTATCTCATGCTTACATGAGTGTAATATGAAGTATGTATGTAGTCTTCAGTGACCGAAAACAATGTGGTAGCTACCATTCCTGGTTTTTGAAGGTCAGATATGATATAAACAGAAAACCCATTAGTAATTTCTGGAACTGATTCACCTCTGCAACCGAACCGTGACTAGTTAACTGAGATGCCATTTACGTACATCGGGGATCTTAATCGGCTGATTATAGTCGGCTTCAACTGCTTGATGTTTGAAAAAGCCAGTTGATGAAAGTATTATTAAAATATTGGGATTTAGTGAAGTGGAACACATTTTTCTAATGTTTAAATGGGGACACCGTTGGATTAAAGTCATAAACACTTAACCTGAAAATATAGTATTAAAAATATAAAAGAATATAAATTAGTCAAGATATCTCTTTAAAAAATACATTCACTGCAAGTGGAAATGAATAATAGCACCATTTAAATCTGGATAAAACAAGAAAATAGCACAACCATTTTATGTAACCAATTGTTTAGGTAATGGGCATCTGGCGTAACCAAAGAAAATGGTTACATAGAGCATAAACATGCAACCATTTTTCTGGTTACGCCAAAATTTAAAATTTTGTGGCCTGCATTAGTGAGATGAAGAATCCTATTTAATTTCAATAATTTCTGTTAATTTCTTCTGGTGTTACGGCCCTTGTTTCACTTTGTTTCACCTTGTGAATGCTTAAGTGACAAAAGTTATCACCCAATCTGTATGAAATTTATATGCATCATTTAGATTATGTCCCTTCTTTCACTTGGAGCGATGTGAATGCTCGAAAGACAAAAGTTATCTGATTTGTTTGAAATTGATATGCATCATTTCAATTTGTGAAACGAAGAAGCCTATTAAATTTCAACAATATCTGCATGGAATTGTCTTGTAAATGTCCCCTATTACCTACAAAAGAATAGATATGCGACAACACTTGTTGACTGCTCGGACAATTTAGCTGCTGTGAGTATGTTTTGTTGCCTGGCAACCTATCTTGGAGGGTGGGTGTGTCGTTGAATGGTTTGCAGCTTTAGATCAGACGGTCAAATCACATGGTTTTGACTACCCGCTTGTGCACAACAAGGAGTAGGGTCGCCCGTCCTACTTCGTGTTTTTCTCTGGGTGTGGAGGGGCCGAATGGTCAACACGTGCGCTCTTGATCATAAGGTATATCATTGAGTCACATGGTGTGGTTTCGATTGAATGTGACAACACTGTAACCCGGGTATCATTTAATCTTGTGTATCTAGCACTAATTTCTTTCACAATCGTTTAAATGATACCTGGGTTACTGTGCAAGGAGTAGTGTCGCCTGTAGTCCAGCGGTTTCCACTCACTGCTAATTAAAGACTGTGACAGTATATTCATCACTATTGTGACAGTATTGGTTCTTTAATCGAGTTCTGGATGACAAGACTAGTTTAGCATCTTATAATATCTTTATTCTTCTTATGGGGATCACGGTGGCTAAGTGGGTAAGGTGCTGGCTCGCTAGCCTGGAGGTCGGGTGTTCGATCCCTGCATTGGCCGAGAAAGTTCATCCAGATTTTCCGGCGTGGTTCTCCCTTGTCAGTGATGCAGGACGGAGGAGCTGACAAGGACAGCTGTCTAGTCGTTCGGATGGGACGAAAAACCGAGGTCCCGTGTACACATTGGCGTGCACGTAAAAGATCCCTTGACAGTTGGAATTCGATATAAGAATAGGCCATAGTGCCGCTGTCCGGGCAAAATTTCCCTCATAGTACACTGTATGGCGTATGCCCGTCTTCATTAGCCCAGTTCGGAGCAAAACAGTAGGACGTTAAACCCCATTTCATTTCATTTTATTCTTCTTCTAACATAATATATACAAAACTTAAGACTCCGTAATTAGCTTGTGTTGAGGGAGCCATGGCCTAGCTTGGCTAGGCACGAGTGTGCCAATTCCCAACTAATTTACATTACATGGCCGTTGGCCGGTCTTAACTCCAGACCTGCGTGGGGCCTGGAGTTAATTTCTAGACACCCTCACCTAGCCTCCGACTCGTGTCCTGGCCGGACCTGACTCTCGATTCGTTTGTTATCTGGGTTTATAAACCCTTCCAAACAAAGGATCTTATTAGGCATCTGGCTAATGTATCATGTATCATATCAGGTTTAACATTCGATACATGCTGATCAGACAAAGAAAGTTTAAATAAAACATGCCAGCAAGTTAAGGTTACATAATCGTTACATAATCACATAGTGATGCTACCAAGAACTCCAGGGATGTCGATAGCGAACAGGTGTCAAGTTGACAGGAAGCGTCTTTAACATCAGATAATCTGATTATGTAACAAGACCCCTCTGCACAAGCAAAAATTTGAAATAAAATTGAACCACAGGTTAGTCTCAAAATGACCTAGTTTATGGGAAGTGGACATTAAACCCCATTTTATCCCCTCTTTATACAGTGTAAACATGTGGTTAGGTGACTACGGAAAGAAAGTTGGGGGATTGTGAACATGTGGTTAGGTGAATACGGAAAGAAAGTTGGGGGATTGTGAACATGTGGTTAGGTGAATACGGAAAGAAAGTCGGGGGATTGTGAACATGTGGTTAGGTGAATACGGAAAGAAAGTTGGGGGATTGTGAACATGTGGTTAGGTGAATATGGAAAGAAAGTTGGGGGATTGGAAACATGTGGTTAGGTGAATACGGAAAGAAAGTTGGGGGATTGTAAACATGTGGTTAGGTGAATACAATCTGTTTCACAGAGAATTACGAGTCTCGTATAAAATCTCTGTCATAGATGACTGCCTTAACACGTGCTCGTCACAGCACGCGGTGTGAATCATTGGCTGAATGGCGCGTGCATTGTTTACATAAGACATAACTGCTTCGGAGAGAATGCTGCATTTTAGTCATTTTAATACCCATTTACACTAAATCGGAAATAATTTTTAACTACAAATACGTCAAACGCTTTTATTTATTTTTCCAATATATACAAAAAATGTTTTAGAATTTAATTTGTCGCAGGAAAAAAGTTAATATTTCTAGCTCATTAAGCCGCATCAATGTCATCCTTATCAGTGATTGTCGCGGCCAAGCAAATATTCACTGCGGATCAGTGTGAGGTGAATACGGAAAGAAAGTTGGGGGATTGTGAACATGGTGGTCCAGTGAGTAAGACATTGACTCGCTAACTAGGATGTCTATTGTAAACCGGGGAGATTGGGTGGTCTAGTGGTTTAAAACATGCACATGAAATCATAAGGTCTGTCATTGAGTCAAGTGGTGTTGAGTATTTAACAGACAATAATTTTCTATTTTATATAATACCAATCAACCAATGTATAGCTGTTTTGCCAAGGTTGGGATCTTGGGTACACAACTGGAAATATTTTCTGTGTAATATAATAATAGAGGGATCAACCCTAGCCTGTTCCTCAACCCAACTTCAAATGAAATAAAACATGGCTTTTATATCAAATATATTTTAATTATGACAACTTTCTCACACAAATATAAAGCCCACTTTAATATATAAATATATTTTAATTATGACAACTTTCTTACACAAATATAAACCATCATGGTGTACCCTTCCATATAAAAATATAAAACAGTAAAACTTGATACAATGCTGAACATTGATACAGTTTCCCAGTAATAATCACTACACTAGGATCTGGAAGAGTTGTTATAGATCTGTATTTTAATCAGAATGAATTTTATTTCAAATTCTAACTTGCAAACATGTCACAGGTTCACGTTTTTTCTGTCCAATCTGAATGAATCTACACTGTTCCTTGTCAGCCCTCCGTTCTGCACCACTGACAGGGAATAAAACGCACTGGAAAATCCTGTCTATATGTCTGGTTAACCTGATATTAACGTTATGTTTTTCAGGGGTCAGTTCAGATTGTTGTATATTACACCAGAATTCGCTGGTGCTGCTACAGGTGTTCTCAGAGATCTTCCGAATAAAATAGGTAAAATCGTTGATTCTCATTTAATTAAAAATTAGATATCTATGTTTTATAATATTCAAGCATGGATTCAGTCAGGTAAAAAAGAGGCCCATCAAAAGATTTTACGCAACACTTATTGGTTGTGATGGTTTGTTTGTTTGGTCTGCTTTACACACACAACTTTTGAACACACAACGATTGCACACACGGTCTTTGGACACAGAACCATTGCACACACGTCCTTTAAACACACAGCCATTACAAATACATCCTTTGACACATAACTTATTCTGTTAGTAAGCGCAGGAGGACCGCACCACATGCAAAACAAAACGGACAAGACAAACCCGTGGACAAGATAAACTACACAGACATTGTAAGAAATAAACAACAAATATCAAATGCAGTGAATGGATACGGAACCAGTTGAAGTTAAACATTAAAATATATTTGACATGCAAGTAACCAAGTTCCATTTGTTTGTTATTGAACTAACATATTTTAGAGTAGAGATATTTCTATGTATTATGATGACATTGATCAATCGTACTATGTTCTGTAATATAAATGTTAGTGGCGTTCTATTTTGTTTATTTTTACAGAAGCCTGTACACTAAATGTCTTATTTTTGTTAATATACCCTCCCTTTACATCCTCTAGTTTATTCCACGCTATGAGATTCCTCCATCCTTTACCAACACCAGGTGTAAATGTAGATGTACGTTGTTGTACTTCAGATTTACTTGCATTGTTTATATTTAATAGTTTTAGTGTATAACTAGCTGTAACAGATTTAACTTTTTTTGATCTCAACATCAGGTAACATCCTAATCCTGATGTATCTGTTTCATGTTTAACAATTACACACCATGGCATTCCTTGTATCATTACATCATCAGCGTAGTTCCATTCTGTCTTCACTATCTGATTCAAACTAAAACTAGATGTCCATGTTGGTGACTCCATTGTTTCTACTTTACCTAGTAATTTACGTAAAGTTGTAACATCTATATCTACCATAGTATAATGGACATATCTTACTGTGGGTATATCAAAACTGGTTGATCTGCTATCTTCAGTCAGTTTCTGTCCATTGGTTAAAGCATCTACAACTGGAACAGTAGATTTACCATTCAGGACGTCATTTATATATTTAACACTGGGCTGTAGCGAACTTTTGAATTGGATCATATCTCCATGTAATGTCTGTAACTTGTTACTTTCTTTGTCACAAATTTTATTCATTTTACATTTTATATCACTACCATGTTTTTTGACCCCTTCACAAACGCTTTGAACTTCTTGATCAACATTGTCACAGGCTATTTTAGCTTGGTTCTTGATATCAGATATTTGACTGGTTAAAGATTCACAGTGTTTGTTGACTTCATCAATCTTTCCTTCTAACTCCCGCTTTATAATGTTTAACTTTCCTCTCAGTTCTTGGTCTACATCAGTAAGATCTGTTTTTGAGTGAGTTGTATGATCCAATATAACACATTTACAACAAACAGCAACAGAACAATCACGACAATAAAATTCTACTTCTTTTGTCTTGTGCTTCCGACAGAAATGATTTTGTGTTTCACCTTTTGCTTGGATGTAAAAGTTTGTAGAAAACCCACTTGCACCTCCATCAGGTACTTGAACCTGTGTTCTACAATTAGGACAATTAAACTTGTTGAGATGTGAATGTGCTTTGATATAGTCGTCTATACAGTGTTGACAAAACGTGTGAAAACATGGCAGTATTTTAGGTTTAGTAAAATCATCTAAACAGATACTACAGCAATGTGTATCAATGCCTGCTTCTGCCATCTTTACCGTACAACACAATTAGACACAGTCCATGTAAGAACTACAACAATTATATTTAGTAGTTATTGAGTTATCAGATAATGTCCAGATTCAACGGAGTTGATAATAAAACAGATTATATTTATATGGTCGTTTTATACAACAATTTACAGACACTTGTCCTCGATTTCACAGTTTCTATTAAAATTATAGCTATATTCATTGTTTAATACATACAACAGTTGAGATTACGGAAGTGACCACTTGTCTTAGATGAATTGGTTATAACTCATCATTACACACACATATATATATATATATATATATGATAGATATGATATATATATATATATATATCACAGCCTTTGAAGAGGTCAAGAGGTCAAGACCTTGTACTTGTGATGTACAGTAGAATTTAACATGGAGTCCTTGAGTGATATTCACTGATTGAAAACAATAAAAACAAAGACAACAGAATTTATATGAAAAACAGTCACTGGTTTTTATAGCACAACGTTTCCATATATTTCTCTTAAAGTTTTCCACCACATTTGTCCTTGAAAATTGATATGGAAATATTTATAAATGACCAAACAAGTGATGCCAAGATTTTATTTCTTAGAATAATTTTAATCTTTTTCAGTGTTATTTAAAACAGAGATTTGTACAGAATAGACAAATAAATTGAAGAGAACAATATAATAATTATTCCTGATTTAATTTCTAGTAATAAAAACATGCACATAATGGACTTTTATTAATAACAGTTGTGCATTATAAATTAGCAGAAATAAGTTAATAGATGGATGTATTTTTGTGTGTAAGGCCCTGTGGATGTTTATGACTGTACTAACCTATATATTATAATATTAAAATTATTTAATACAATCCAGTAGATGTCAGGGTGATGATTATAGTTGGTTTGAATTAGAGCTGATTGTATTGGGATCATGTCAGTCAGACCTAAATCAACTGTATACCAAGAGTTTCAGCCACTGTCAGCCCATTAATTTAAAAAATTGATTCCGAAGGATGACAGTCCTCCCCGTCTAGTTAATACAACGGACAATCTCACCTCGGTCCACAAAACAGTGACACATACCGATTTCCAAGGCATAGTACAAACCTTGACTCTCATATACAGTGCCGGACTGGGCTACCTGTCCACCTTCTTCTGCTTTGGTCTGAAATGCTTGGAAAATGGGTTTGCGGTTGTCAATTTTTAAATTTTCCTGGGGTAGACTGCCCCCCCCCCCGACCACCCTCGGACGTTCGCGTGCCTTCGGCATGCTCGTGACGCGCCTTCGCCGTGTACTTGTGTGGGCCTTGGTCAATGACCTGACAGGTAGGCCTTCGGCCCACCAGTCCGGCACTGCTCATATAAATAAACTATTCGGTTCGAATTCGTACCTAAATATATTAAATCCATCGGGCGCCATGTTGAATTACACAGTATTTAACGTTTAAAAACCTAACTACTTTATGGAATTCACGACAAATCTAAACTTGGCACTCCAGCCATATTTATTTTTGTTTTACAATGTCTAATTAAACATACATTATGCAAGAGCTAAATCTGCCAATTGCAGGTCTTTCTTTAGGCCTGAAATGTTATCTGAATTATTAATTAGACATTAATTAACTTATCCAGACCATAATCAACTCTCGATGGCATCGCTAGCGTGCGATATTTACTGGATTATGATCCCGTTTGCTACTCGACTTCCATTCATAATTTAATCATAAAATGGATGATCAAGACTATGTTTTTTAACGTACAGACTTGAGTAATGATGATTGAGGCTAGCCGAAATTTCAATTTCTCAATTCTCCGTTCATAGTGAATCAGTTTGACTGAAATTTTTAGCAAATTGCCTTTACATTATCTAGTTTTTAACTATTATAGTGAGAACTGCCAACTCTTTATCTTATCTCCCATAATGTGTCTTTAATAATTTATGACATTTAATAAGGCCCTGTAGAAAGACCTGCTATAGGCAGATTTGACTCTTGCATAATGCCTGTTTAATGTAAACAATATTGATATACATGTAACTGCTTAATGGTAAATAAGCTCCATTATAGATATTTGCATAAACAGGTTTCTGGAAAGGTTTTTCTCCCTGACTCATTCATTTGGGTCTATATATCATCATGGTAACTAAAAGGCTTTAGTCCGCAGTCGTTAATTACAATTTATTAGATAAATTAAACATACATTATGCAAGAGGTAAATCTGCCTATTGCAGGTCTTTCTTTAGACCTGAAATGTTATCTAAATTATTAATTAGACATTAATTAACTTTTCCAGACCATAATCAACTCTCAATGTCATCGCTAGCCTACGATATTTACTCGATTAGGTTCCGATTTGCTTCTCAACTTTCATTCATGATTAAATCATGAAATGGATAATCGAGACCACGTTTTTTATCTTATTGACTTTAGTAATGATGATCGAGGCTAGGCTGAAAATTAAATCGCTAATTTCTCGGTTCAGAGTGGATCAATTTTACTGAAATTTTCAGCAAATTCCCTTTACATTATCTAGTTTTTAACTATTATAGTGAGAACTGCCAGCTCTTTATCTAATATCCCATAATGTATGTTTAATAGTGTAAAACAAAGAATATTGGAGACAGGTGATTAGGGAAATATGAAATAGATATAAATGGGGGGTAATTAAGGTGTATTAAGATTCGTTAATATATAGCTGACTGAACTAAGTAACACTGTGTGGATTAGTACGACGTATTAAACATTTACTATTGGGTCGTAATTATCAATTGTG
Organism: Patella vulgata; assembly: GCF_932274485.2. Classification (NCBI taxonomy): domain Eukaryota; kingdom Metazoa; phylum Mollusca; class Gastropoda; family Patellidae; genus Patella; species Patella vulgata. The sequence continues at coordinate 4,596,682 of NC_065887.2, forward strand.
GGAATAATACATATTTATAAACGAATTTCACCCTACTACGAGTTCTTGGTGTGGAATTTTCCACAGAAATATTTATTTATGACTGGGGATATGATATCTTTCCTATCTAAATTACCTCCTGCTTATAAATATGTACATAATATATCAACAACTCGGTCTATATAGAAGCAGGAGGTAATTTAGATAGGAAAGATATCATGATATCATATCCCTAGCCATAAATAAATATTTCCGTGTAAATTTCCACATCAAGAACTCGTTGATGACAGAGAATATAAGTAATATTGTTATAATACATTATAGAAGGGTCAAGATAACCCGCTGTATAGAGATGTATGATGCGGCCTAGTCTTATATGGAATTCCAATGGCCAAGTGTTCTTTTACGTGCACACCAATGTGTATACAGGACCTCTGTTTTTCTTTTCGTCCCATCCAAACGACTATACGCTATCCCTTGCCAAGCCATCCATCTTGCACCTCTAACGTGAACTCCAGGTTAGCGGGCTATCATCTTACTTACTGAGTCACTACGACTCGTGTAATTTTAAAGGAGACATTATCTTGTAAATAGATTAAATAATTTCTTGAAAGTTCCAACCAAGGATTAACGTGTTCGCTTTAGTTCATATAATCTGTCATTGTGTCGACGATTCCCAGCTTGTAGGTGACAAGGATTAGGGTTGTCTGTCCAATCTCGTGGGGTTTTCCCGGGTCCTCTGGTTTTCTCCCGATCCTAATGAATTATTGAAATAAAACTGAATGATGTTTTAGTCCGGAAGTGACCCTGTTTGTCTCGAATGAAGGTTAAATTATTTCTGTGATGTATTATGTATTTTTTTTTTACGTGAACATTCTACAGACTATCTGATCAATTTCAAATTTATATATAATTTTTATGTGGACGTATATTATGGAAGACCAAATGGAACAATATTCATGATTCTTGTATCTACATTCCAGTTTGAATATTTTAGACATGAACGCAACATTCTTAACTAATGATTCTTGTTTCTACATTCTTATGTCAACATTTCATGCACAAAATCAACATTTTAAACAAAAAAATTGACTTTATGTTTCATTTTCGGTGTTTTATCGGTAACTTTTATATATCATTAAATATTAAAATTAAAAAATAATTTCTTAATGTTACACGACAAAGAAATCAATTCATTGGTTTCTGAAAGTATCTAAAAAAAATCTGAAATTTGAACTCTTATGAAAATATTTTCTAAGTTTCAAAAAGTCTTGAAGTTAAAATCTTGAAATGAAAATGTCCAGAAAAATATAATGAATTATCAATATTATTACACCAGAGGGCGTTAGCGTATGTGTACAACTTTGATACAGACTATAGATTAGAAATCAAAAGTAGACTTTTCCACGAGTGGAAGTGGGCCACTGTTGTGTTTACAGTAATTAGTTGCATGAAACAGAAATTAAGCTCGAGATATAATAACAATACAAATAACTTCTATAATTTAAACAGCTAGAAAAATTCGGAGGAAGGCCTTTCTTACATATTCGCTGTTATTTGTTTACTTTTTCATATGTTTACAAATTAGACCTACACGTGTTTCGAATATGGCAAAAATGGATGATAATGCTGTGTTTTAAATGGAATCTATTCACTGTTATTTGTTTACTTTTTCATATTAACTATAACTATATAGAATAGTGTTTGCAAATTAGATCTACGCGTGTTTCGAATGTGGAAAAAATGGATGATAATAAACAAATAACAACAGCGAATCTTCGCTAATATCTTTTGATAGGGGGGGGGGGGGATAGAGGGCGCGATGTGTCATAAGGTCTATCACTGAGTCAACTGATATGGTTTCAATTCCCCGCTTGTACATGACAAGGAATAGGGTTGCCTATTCATACTTACGAAAGAATTTTTTCCAGGTCCTCTGGTTTATTCCCACCTGCCAAAGACCACTAAGCACAAGCACGATATTGAAATAAAATTGAACTATATATGTTAGTCCTGAAATGACTAGTTTGTGTGGAGTGGATATTAAACCCTATTTCTCTCTCCTTTTATGTGTGGAGTGGATATTAAATCCTATTTCTATCTCCTGTTAATCTATCAACCGGTATATTTTTAGGGTCTGGTTGTTATGTCTGCGGAGTTGGAAGAAGTAGTATTAAGCATCTTGAAGGGAAAAATCCCCGCTATGTGGATGAAACGATCGTACCCTTCGTTAAAACCTCTTGGTAGTTACGTTACAGATTTCTTAGCACGTTTAAAATTCTTACAGGTAAGTCAAGTAATATTAAATTAATAATAAAATACATCGAAGAAACATAAAACAGTTTAGGGGTTTTTTTGTGACATCTATCAATGAAAACATACTCTTGTTAAGGTTTAAAAGCTTTTGGATGAAGCTGTCAAATATGGTTTGTGAAAAGATTACCATCAATGTACTATAATAGTCAGAATGCCAGCCAATGTTATAATAGCCAGATTGTCAGTCAATGTTATAATAGTCAGAATGTCAGTCAATGTTATAATAGTCAAGATGTCAACCAATGTTATAACAGTCAGAATGTCAGTCAATGTTATAATAGTCAAGATGTCAGCCAATGTTGTATAATAGTCCTGAAGCCTGATACATAACCTATTTGTAAATATTATATATTTTTTTCAGGATTGGTATGATAACGGTCCGCCACCAACTTTCTGGTTATCAGGATTTTTCTTCACACAAGCTTTCTTGACCGGAGCGCAACAGAATTACGCTCGGAAATACACGATCCCTATTGATTTACTGGGATTTGATTTTGAGGTACTGGAAGATAAAGAATATACCGAACCACCCGAAGATGGTAAGTTTGATATATTGACATATGATAATTATATGTGACATGAAGTTTATTTCTGATGTAATGAACGCATGCACAGTCTCAACTATAATATTAACTTCCATTTCTGATATTTAAACGCATCAGCAATTGAAACGAGTGAAGAAACTTTGCCAGCCATGCAATCTTAGTTGGGTGTTTTACATATTGAAATGTGGACATGTAATTGATGTATAATTGATAAAATATGACATTGTTAGTTAGTAGGCCTATATATCTGATAATCTGAGAATAGTTGGTAAGCCTATATATCTGATAATCTGAGAATAGTTAGTAGGCCTATATCTGAGAATAGTTAGTAGGCCTATATCTGATAATCTGAGAATAGTTAGTAGGCCTATATATCTGATAATCTGAGAATAGTTAGTAGGCCTATATCTGATAATCTGAGAATAGTTAGTAGGCCTATATATCTGATAATCTGAGAATAGTTAGTAGGCCTATATCTGAGAATAGTTAGTAGGCCTATATCTGATAATCTGAGAATAAACATTAATATTGATCATAAAGTCCATAATGATTAAATGCCAATTTTATTAATATATTGTGCTGTCATATATTTTATGGGAGCTACATACCCCAAATTAGGTGCTTTAATATATTTTATGGAAGTTACATACCCCATATCTTGTGCTGTCATATTTTTATAAAAATTACGTGCCCCACATCTGCCGGTCTCATATTTTATGTAAGTTACATGCCCCACATCTAGCAGTCTCATATTTTATTGAGGTTACGCGCCACACAAATCGTGCTCTCACATATTTTATGTAAGTTACGTGTGTAATACAATATTATTTGGGATCTAAATTTTATTATTGTATTTTGAATTCATATTTTAATTTATATTTTTCATTTGTAACTCATTTGGACATATGACAGATTAATTGTAAAATGTAATCTGCATCAGGTGTGAGGATTAATGGCATAGTATTATATAAGATGTAATGGGTTATTCAAACAATGTATAGCGGGCTTGTCTTAGACAAGTATGTTATGATATAAGATTTAGGTAACAAGCATTAACACATATTGTCTAGAGATAAGATGTGTGAATCTTAATAATTAGTTTTCATTGTTCTGATTACTAATGGTATTAACTATGGCGTGCCCTAGCCAATATAAAAAAAGCCTTGTTTACAAGCAGGCAGGGAAGTACAGAAGAGGCGCAGAGAGAGACTTAGAGAGAACTCGGCTCGGACCTGGGGCAAGGCGGTCTGCCCTTGGACCCCGGGAGAAGGAGGTCTTGGCAGACCTGAGGGAACAGGCTACATAGATGTTACGAGATCTAACCACAATGACAATGTACATGTAAATATGTTATCCAGCATTAAAATATCTTTTTAATAAATAAGAGTTATGTATTCTATCACACGTGCCCCACATCTAGTGCTCTCTGAACTGGATGCATGTTAAAATGATGGTTTTCAGCAATAATTTGTAATCCTGTTTCCTCTTTCAACCGATGTGGATTAAACCAATCAAAAGGTCCGACTTAAAAGAAACATCAGCCTATCGATGTCCAGTTTACAAAACTAGCGAAAGAAGAGGAACATTGTCGACAACAGGTCACTCAACTATGGTGGCTGATTGGTATCATGTCGTAATGTCGTGATGTCGCCTTTCATAACGCGACATCAAAACATTTCTACCCGACAACACGACAACCCGACATCACAACATTTCTACCCGACATCACGACATTTTTACCCGACATTACGACACTAAAAATGTCGTGATGTCGGGTAAAAATGTCGAGTTGTCGACTTCCATGATCAATGTTATAAGCGACCACGATGATATTCATAACAAAAAACTGGCAATTAAGAAAATGGTTGATCAAGTGGAAGTAGATTCACACTCACCATAGGCAAACGAGGCAGGGGGGGGGGGGGGAGGCCCCCCCCAAATATTTTCATGAAAAAAAATAGAAATCTGAAAAGAGCTCAGAATTGTGAGATCTTGTGCGATCGGTCATTAGCCGAGGAGTTGTTGAAAATGGGGTGGGGGTAGGGCCTTGTCGGGTAAGGCTATGGTCTTGTCGGGAATGAATGCTCAGTTTGTCGGGAAGCGTCGCGCCGTCTGTCGGGTTTTGAATATTTTTAATAATATGGAAGCGGAAAGAAAGCAGTCCAGTCAATGATGAACACGTACGCCATCTGAATAGAACTAGCACGTACACATGGCCTTTCTCAGTTCTTGACTGTGTTCCTGTATACTGGCATCCAACTCCATGCACCGGACGAGCCCAGTGATAGAAGTGATCTGAAAAGCAGTATAAACTATCTGTTTATGCCTTCCCTGATAAAAAAAATGTGAAGTCTCATAAAATGAAAAATGTGGCAAAAGTAAATCGTTCGACTTGTTCTTTGTTTTCGTAGTAATAGAGCTTGTATTTTAAAGATGACTTTTACCAGTTTTTATGCTGCAACTGACATAATTTACTACCCACTCCAAATTACTAGAAAGTATTCGAAATGCCTGGAAATCGCGTCTACAGCCGTCTGGTTTTCAAAATTTTATGGGGGAGGCCCCCTAGACCCCCCGTCGGACGCTTAGCGCCTCCGGCGCCCGCTAGCGGACAGCTTCGTCGCCTGCGGACTCTAAAAAAATATATTTGTCGGGAAAATATGCTGGCCCCTCAAACAAGTTCGGCCACGTACGCCTGTGACACTCACAGTGCAGTTTGAGTTGCATTCGTATCCATTTGTATACGTCCACATTCATAATGTGAACCGTCTTCATTAGCTCAGTCGGAGCAGAACAGTAGGACGTTAAACCCCATTTCATTTCATAATGTGAACATATTATGAAGCCGCCCTTGTCTGTGTGTCAGTCATTGAGTCAAGTTGTGTGGTTTCCAGACCAAGCTTGTACATGACAAAGAGTAGGGTCTTCTGTCTAACCTCGTGGGTTTTCCCCGGGTCCCCCGGTTTCCTCCGACTGCTGAAGACCCCTACGCGCGAGCAAATTATTGAAATAAAATTGATCCATATGTTAGTCCCGAAATTACCTAGTTTGTGTCGAGTGGCCGTTAAACCCCCCTCTCTCTCTCTCTCTCTCATGATCAAACTCAGAATTAGCTAGAATCAAGGTTATTGTGTCCCAAAACATCGACCAATCAAATTGCTTATCTCTGCTTAGCCTTAGGAAAATCATAAATAAACAACAAGATTATGAACATGTTAACGATTGTATACAGAGTCAGTTAAAAGCCTGATTAAATAAATGTGTTATAAGTTGTTTTTTAAACGAATATAGAGATGTACAACATGGCCAAGATATATCACGACAACCCGACATTTGTTACCCGACATCACGTCATTTTTACCCGACATTACGACATTTTTAGTGTCGTAATGTCGGGTAAAAATGTTGTGGTGTCGTAATGTCGGGTAGAAATGTCGTGATGTCGAGTTATGAAAGGCGACATCACGACATTACGACATTATACCAATCAGCCACCATACTCAACAAATTTCGTCATCGGAATGATGATTCCGTCCGACAAACCACAAGAACATTGGGTTGGTCGCGGTATGGCCCTGTTGTGTCAACTGGATAATTAAGTCATTTAAATTCATGAACATTCATCATCGTCACCCTGTAATCTGGATTATTATTTATTTTCCTGGCAGAGTAAACTTTTAACACGACTGTCATTCCAGGTTGAAAATCTTTAAATCAAAAACCACAATCTTCTTTCTTTTTTTTTTAAGTTGTACATAAGGTTAATTTCATTTATATTCTGCAAAAACTTTCGAAATTTCCAACTTAAGTTATTTTTATTCAAACATTCCAATCAAAGTATACGTTCATGTTTTAACTGCAATCAAATCACGAACCGTCCGACCATTTTTATGGAAGCCTATCACTACCATTCATAATTTCTACATTTCGCCTCTTCACAACGCGAAAAGTCGAAAAGTAGAAGTTACGACAAAATGTGAGGCGCCAACACGCTATACAAGCCAAAATCAACTCGAAAATAACAAATTAAGAAATAACACACCGCGATAATAGCGCCCCTTGTTTTTTCCTAATTTTGGTTTGTAGCCTATACCGTCTTGTCGATTTTCGACTTAGTCATATTTTTGTATTTATTGATGTCAGTAAGAAGGCGCCAACATGCATACCAAGCCAAAATGCAACTTGAATAGTAGAAGTTAGGAAATTAACACACCACGCTATTAGCGACTTTTCGCCTCGGAAGTTGTTGTAGTCTCAGTTTTCCAGGTCGCATTTGAATACGTGCAATCAGGGCTCACACTGTATTTCATTCTTTTCCGTCAAAATGGATAATATATAAAAGAAATGTTCATACTTTTTTCCGCCACCTGGGATATTTTATCTGCCAAAAATGTCTGCCAACACTTTAATTTATTATATAGGCCTATTATAAAACAAATGTACCGATATATACAATATACAACAACGAGTGGATGTTAAGCCAGCCTGGAGGTCGGGTGTTCGATCCCTAGGTATGTTTTCACTTCAAAATAGTCAAGAAAGGTCACCATCTTGTTGTTATTTATCATGATCAATTCAAGGGACATAATTTTGGATGGCGATATTTTATTTCGTGGACATTATTATGTAACGTCTGTTATAGAGTTTGGGCCCAGCAATAAACAATATCGATTTTTAATTCATTTAGAGATAAAATTACTCATACATTTTCAAATGTAGCGGAAGGTTCTGGCGAGCCGGATGACAGGGTTTTGCTTGCACCACCACTGTACTACACAGATACTTGGATATCAACACAGCTGTATTACATAGGTAACAATTCTCCAGGTTAGTTCTATTTCATAAATTTCATAGGTCAAAGGTCACGAGATGTAAAACCGAAAACAACTTTTACAATCTGGTTAAAACACAGATCCTATTTCGTTTTTTATAGTTCAAAATTTCGTTTTACTTGTCTTTACTACACTTGGATCTAGAAGAGTTGTTATTTAACTCGTGTTCTGAATGGTGTCAGGGATAAGCCAATGAAACGGTGTGTCACGGCGAGCTTTAGGCGTGTTTTGCACGGAACTGTGGGTAATCCACTAGTAACATCAATGTTGATTGGTTAATCAAATGTCTGACGTCATAGGGTCATAAGTCGGTCTTTTGACCCCTGACGTGACCTATCGCTATAACTTATCAGATCTTCCTATAGTGTAGGATATCGAAAGTATAAAAAACAAAACGAAATATAGATCTGTATTATAATCAGATTGCAACTTTTACAACCCCTGCTATAAAACGTTACCGATACACGGCATAGCTAGCCAGAATTGCTACAGGGTATCTGGTAATTACCTCTTTGTAAATCCACACCAAATGTGTACCCAGCCCCCTACGAAGAACAGTTTATACCCCCCCCCCCCCCCCAAAAAAGTGTTGAATTTAGGAAGCTATAAAATTAACCAAAAAGTACAAACGTACTTCGTTAGCTATACGCTCTTCAAATAAGAAGTGGAATCAGATGTTCATGCCAGCATAAATTATCTAATGTAAGACACCTGTAATTATATCTAACTAGAAAGGTGGATATCAGAAGATGGAGAATACTGCCTGGGATAAAAGCAATTAATACTGTATGCATCACTGCAGTGGCAAGATCATATCCACGTCACAGTAAAGTGATATAGCAAAGAAAGGCACAAACATTGTAAAACATTAACACACGGTACAGTTTTATGGATACACAGTGATTGACTTTAATACTAAGTGATGTTTCGACGAGGACAATCTCGTCTTTAACAACATAGGCGTACGGGCTCGATGACAGTTAGGAGGGGGCAGGTTTATAGACAGCGACGCCGGTCTTCTGCGAGAGATCGGAGCTTACCCTGTATGGACCCCGCAAGAAAATTTTGGAATATTTGATGGCCTCCAAATACAATTAAAACTTGTTATTTTTGTTGCATATTCTGTATCCTTGTCGAAAAGTTGTCTGGTATTAAATTCGGTAATTGTGTATCCATAAACTTGTACCTTGTGTTAATATATTTTCAAGCCACGGTGGTTAAGTGGGTAAGATGCTGGCTCTCTAGCCTGGAGGTCAGCTGTTCGAGAAAGTTCATCGGGAGGGTCTGACAAAGACAGCTGTCTAGTCGTTTGGATGGGACGAAAAAACGAATAGTGTCGCTGCTCGGGCAAAATTCCCTCATGGCGTATGCCCGTCTTCACTAGCCCAGTTGGACGTTAAACCCCATTTCATTTCATTTCATACTATCTTCAATTATCAAATAACTACCAAAGAAATTATAGTAGAACACTTTTAGAAAAAAATACATGAAAACTCATTTCAAATCATGACTATTTATTTATATTTAATCTTGCTGTCCTAGATCGTTTAAAAACGTTTTCAAATGGTGGCTATTGTTATGGGATGTCGTTACTGCTACCCCCATACATTGTCCATATATCTACAAAATGAATAAAAACAAACAGATATATTTTTCAGCATTATTAGGAAAGTGTAATTATATAAAATTATATTTATTCCATCAAGAGGTTAGATCAAAAGAAAAATTACACAAATAATTAAAAAAAATAAAAATAAAAATGCTATTTATACATTTGCTCAGCTTCAAATGCTTTTTGAAAGAATCATTTTATACTGGTAAAAAGAATAGTTTTAAAAAATACCGTTATCAGCTCTTTTAAATTCCTTTTGAAAGAAAATAGTTTTAAAGACTATGTGTTTTCGGGTTTATTTGGAGTTGTTCATTACCACGAGACAAATCATGAATGACCACTGCCAGACTGTTTGTGCGGTAGATTACCCCTAATAGACACGCCCAAAATGCCACGCCCTCCAACTAGGATAGATTAGCCTAGTTGGGGCGTGGCATTTTGGGGGCGTGTCTGCAAAGCTGTTTTAGGTGGTACAGATCTGAGCTAATCTAGCCTAGCTTTGGTCTAAATATTAGATACTTCTTGTCAGGGATACTCCACCACTACAAATGTCTGGCAATTACATAGCTCTGCCAGGGGTACCCCACCACTAGAAATGTCTGTCAGAGTGTTTTTGTAATACCTGAAGATGTACGGTAAACTGCTGTACGATTTTCATTTGGTACACTTTTGGGCTAATATAGCCTAGTTGGGGGTCATGGCATTTAGGGCGTGGAATACCACACCCACCACCAGAAACCCGGCAGACTTACATTCTGATGATACCAGATATACATACATTGATACCATATAGGAGAAAATTGGTACACTTTTCAGCTAGGTTGACCCCCTGGGCTCCCGGTCTATAAAATTACATTTATTGAAAGAAAGAAATTTAAAAAAAAAAATAAACAAATGCAATTATATAAATTTCCTCCTACACAACAATACCATACACCACTAGTATTAATGAAAAATGTATATAATAATAATAATAACATCATCATTTATAAAGTGTATTAATACTGGAGAACGGTTTCTAATGTGCTGTTCAGGTTCTTATATTCACAGAATACATGTATTTACACAGAGATCAGGTCTTGTGCCCATATACACTGTACAAAATTGAAAGATATATACCAACCAGTAAATAAAAGTACATATAAGAGAAAAACAAACCGTAATTACCTAAGTAAAATGGTTATAGTAAAATGAATTAGAAATGAAATGGTCTAATGAAGATGGGCATTTACGCCATACAGTGGGCTATAAGGCAAATGTTGCCTGGGCACAGCACTATGGCTTACGTTTATATCGAATTACAACTGCCAAGGGATCTTTTTACGTGTACACCAATGTATACACGGGACCTCGACTAGACTGCTGTCCTTGTGCCTTGTCAGCCCCTCCGCCTGCACCACTGACAAGGGGAAACCGTCGGAAATGAATTAGAATAAAAAAGTAAAATAAAAACATATAGTAAGCATAAAGTGACAAAATATAATATGAAAATTTATTGACATGTACAGTACATTTAAGTAAAACATATTTAAAATGTAAACCGCTTACAAAAGTACATGTATATAGGTGTAGGCCTACTCACATAATTTCATCAATATCATATCGCTATTAAAATCAATGTCACTGTCAGCATATGTTTGGGTGTCACTTTTATATTCGAACAATATACACAAATCCATACAAGAAAGTTTTCACTTGTAACAAGTACATCTATTACTGATCTATCTGTAAAAGTGTAATGCAGCTTGATTTACATTCACATTGAAAATTTTGTTTGGTGCTTGATCTCTAGTCACCCTAACCCTGTCATTTGTTCAATAGAGTTTAACAAGAGGGGTTTAAATTTCCACAGCTACAGTCAGGCAACCAGGGAGGAATGCGCCAGAATATGCCCCTTTTTTTCAAAAAAAGTAAGTGCACTTGTACTAACTCATCTATTTCGGTTCTAATTTTCTCCATAACATGGGGGTTGGATGGCCGAATTGTTAGCATGTGCGTACTGTATCATAAAGCCTGTCATTAAGTCAACAGGTGTGGTTTCGAATCCCCGGTTGTGGGTTTTCTCCGGGGCCTCCCACTGCTAAAGACCCCTACGCGCAATCGAATTATTGAAATAAAAAAAATTAAACCATATGTTAGTCCCGAAATGATAAAGTTTGTGTCGAGAGGACGTTAAACCCCATTTCTCTCTCTCCATGACAACTTGGGTATGAGTATTGCGCATTGTATTTCACCTCAATAATGGTGACATAGTGGTCTTCTGTCTTGTATGAGTGGACTTCTCTATTTGTCTGAGTGGTCTTGGGCCGAGTAGTCCTTGGTCTGGGTTGTCATGCATTTAGGAGAATATCTTCATCAGCTTGCATTTGTAAGAAAATGGGGAAAATGTTAAGATATGATCCGATCCCCTTAAACAAATTAACCAGACCTATTATTTTATTCTCTTTCTCTTTTTGTTTTTTTTTCTTTTTGCTGCTTGTTTCTAAACATCACTTTCTTCAACAATTTTGGAATCGTGATAATGTTTCATACACAGTTTTGTTAACGTGGAATGTGAGAAATAGTAGCCTATACCATACCTCAGTGAGAGTTTTGTCTGCACATTCCTGCTTTGTCCAGCAAATCGGCATTTGTCTCCGGCACAAGCCCGCCATTTCCATCTAATTTGATCCACTGGTTAGCACATACCTTAAATTTTTCCCAGCTTGTCGCAGTGAAAGGTTTTAGCTCAGTGTTTTTAACAAAATGTACACGAAGTATGCAGTTTTACTTTAGCTATCCATCGGCCATGCACCGTTAATAACAAAACGTAAACAAAGAGCAGGTGACCTTTCACCATACGACCTGTTGAACTTTTCGTCGTGTATGTTTGATTGGCCAATTATGTCACGTGATCTGTTTAAACCGAGTCACCGCGAAATTCAAATACCATTGCACATTGACAAGTAAGCCCATATTTAATTTACGTTTTCTATCAAACGTCAAAGAATTGATAAAAGAAAAGTTGCGTGATAATACAAAGTAATACTAGAAGAATTAGATGATGTAGGTTTTTTTTCACCCGAAAATGGTCGGGACGGAGAAACAGAAGCAAGCTAGCTAGAAATTTAACACCACGGCCTCATTTCCTGTTTGGTTTCTTCACAATATTATCTCCCCTTGGGCGACCCCCCCGGTTTGGCATAATGATACTTATAATAGCGATGTTCCTCTGGTTTGACATAATACTTATTAAAATAATTAAAACAGGGAAATTCATCGGGTCGTCCTTCCTCGGGAATACGATCTGTAAGAGGGGGATCTACCACTAAACCACCCCGCCCACATCGAGTCCCACCCATCATACCGAGCTCCCCAATTACCAATTATAATATTCATTAATGTTTGTTGTAATACGTTACCAGCAACATAGCCTTGATACGAGTCAGTGGTTAGGGTAGGGGGGGGGGGGGGGCATTGGAAAATGTACTTGTATAGTTAGACCAAACAACGTGTGAAAATCTTCCGAAAATGTTGCACTTTAGGACGCTTATGTTCATATAAGCATACCCCGCCCCATGTACGACACCAAGCATGTGGTTTGATAGTGAATATCAGTCAGAATAAATGGACCGAACCACGCTGATTTAGCTAACCAGCACAGCAGCACTTAAAACAAAATATACAAAAAGTCAATGTATTTCACGATTCTTTATTTATATTTATTTGATATTACTTTTCTTTATTTTTATACGCCCACATTTTCATGTGGACGTATATTGTCGTCGCCCCTGTCCGTCCGGACGTCCGTCCACAATTGTTTGTGAACAGTCTACAGCTCACAATTTTTATCCGATTTCAATGAAACTTGAAATATAGCTTTATCGCCCTAAGATCTCGGTTCCTTTCGATATTGGCATGTATCGGACCGTAACTTCATGGATTAAGGCCCCTGATTGTACGAAAAATCACGTTTTTGGCTTGTGAACACTGTAGATGTCACAATTTTTATCCGATTTGGTTTAAACTTGAAATGTATGCTTATAACCCAAAGATCTCGGTTCCTTTCGATATTCGTGTATATCGGAACGTAACTTCCTGAATTATGGCCCCTGATTGTACGAAAAATCGCGTTTTTAGCTTGTGGACCCTATAGAGGTCATAATTTTTATCCGATTTAAAAAAAACGTATTATTATCACCGTTACACCCTAAGGACGACTGAGTTCGAATTTCGTGAAAATCGGCCCAAAACTGACAGACAAAATGGCCGCCCTTCGTTCTCAAATAGCGTAAAACTATGATATATCAAGGTTGTGGACCCTATAGAGGTCACAATTTTTATCCGATTTTGTTGAAACTTGAAATGTAATTTTATAGCCCGAAGATCTCGGATCCTTTCGATATTCGCGCATATCGGACCGTAACTTCCTGAATTATGGCCCCTGATTTTACGCAAAAACGCGTTTTTGGTTTGTGGACCCTATAGAGGTCATAATTTTTATCCGATTTAAAAAACCGTGTTAATATATCACCATTACACCCTAAGGACGGCTGAGCTCGAATTTCTTGAATATCGGCCCAAAACTGACAGACAAAATGGCCGCCCTTTGTTCTCAAATAGCGTAAAAATATGATATATCAAGGTTGTGGACTCTATAGAGGTCACAATTTTTATCCGATTTTGTTGAAACTTGAAATGTAAGTTTATAACACAAAGATCTCGATTACTTTCGATATTCGCGCATATCGGACCGTAACTTCATGAATTATGGCCCCTGATTGTACGAAAAATCGCGTTTTTAGCTTGTGGACCCTATAGAGGTCATAATTTTTATCCGATTTAAAAAAACATTTATTATTATATCACCGTTAAACCCTAAGGACGGTTGAGTTCGAATTTCGTGAAAATCGGCCCAAAACTGACAGACAAAATGGCCGCCGTTCGTTCTCAAATAGCGTAAAAATATGGTACATCAATGTTGTGGACTCTATAGAGGTCACAATTTTTATCTGATTTTGTTGAAACTTGAAATGTAAGTTTATAACCCAAAGATCTTGGTTCCTTTCTATATTTGCACATATCAAATTGTAATTTCCTGAATTATGGCTCTTGATTGTAGGAAAAATCACTTTCGTTTTAGCTTGTTTTCTATCCATCTCTCGAAATGTGGGCGTATCCTGCCTGGCAGCCGCTGGTTATTTATTTGATTTGATATAACTTTTCTGTCGTATTTCTCAAATGTTTTCAAAAATATGTCGTCTTTTGTTGAGAAGTTAATTACTACCGAAAATTCCAGGGAGTAGACATCTCTTCGGTGTTACCATGGTAATAAGGTCTGCCTTCTCTGCAAGATAATTAAAACAAAAAGAGAAATCTTTGAGCGACATTAGAAAAGTGTAATTATTGATATATGTTGTGGACTTGTGATACTGACAGTATTAATTGATTAGTCTTCTGATTTAGCACATGAAAAGATAACGAAATGGCTGACAACTCACCCTTTTTCAGCTAAAACAGATATAGCCTCAGACAAGTCAGCTAGCTCATAGGCCAGATACTTCAAATTTTGTTTGGTTTCTTCACAGTTTCTGTTTCCCGAATAATATCTATCATAATATCTATCATAATATCTATCACGTCACTCTGCTCTGGCGTATTTATACTTATAAATGGGGTATCCCCCTGTATCCCGATAATTTGGCCAATGTGACAGTATTGGTTCTTTGATCAGGTTCTTGGATGACAACACTGGTATATACATCTAATAATAGTTTTATTCTGCTTCTTACAATATTAGGTACAAACATCGTGATGTAAACGACCGTAGAACTAACTATATGGAAGGAGTCGTATCCATTAGGTACCTTGATCTAGGCACCCGCCTAGCATGGCCTCCTGGACCCGCCCTGAAGATTCGTTTCTGTTCTGAGTTTATAAACGTATTCGAGACAAAGGAGCTCATTAGACACCTGTCTAATGTATCAAGCATCATATGAAGGTTTAACATTCAATATAGTTTATCAGACAAAGAAAGTTAGATAAGACATGCCAACAACAAGTTATAGTTACGCAATGACATAAGGAATACTACCAAGATCTCCAGCCGGGTATTGATAGCGACAGGTTTATGTTACAATCACTAACACGTATTTTAATATGGCAGGACGCCTCTATGACATAAGTCATTATGTTATATAACCTCTCTTTGTTTGAATAAAGTTATGAATTATATGAAATAACTTTTAAAGACTATTACAAAATTAGATACCTATGGAGTCGATAATTACTACTCTTATTAAGATATAAACAACAATAATAATAATGAAAAAATATATAAAAACAAACAACACTCGTAAAATGTCGTATACAAAAATGTCTATAAACAAAAAGAAAAGGTAAATGAAACACACACGAATTTAAAAGTTATATATACATGTAAAATGTCATAATATCCAAAAATGTCTTTAAACAAAATGAAAAGGTCAATGAAAAACACACGAACTTAAAAGTTATATACACACAATCGGTCACACACGCGAGTCAATGAAAAAAAAAAAACCAAACGAGATCCTGGAATCACAAACACAGACTACTCTTATTATTCACATAAATGGTGGAATCGCGAACACAAACTACTGTAATTATCTTCTTAGACCGATTATTTGGTGGAATCGCGAACACAAACTACTGTAATTATCTTCTTAGACCGCTACTGCACTGTCGTAGCCAACTGTAGGGGTGGGGTACATATGATGCCCTTCCTCGTTCCAGTAATGTTGAGGGGTCAGAATATTCCCTGCTCCGTTTAGTTCAGCTCTTCTTATTGACCGGTAGTCTTTTCATTTTCCATACCGTCTGGCAAAACGGCGTGTTATGACATGTGCATATGAAGAGTATTAACTGCCACCCGTGCCGAAGTTTTATCATCTGCTTATCATATATATCATGGAGTAAACTTAATTAATAGTTAATCAAATTAGCAAGTGGAACAGATTTGACTTTAGATATCGATCTAACGATATTTACAGTATTATTTACATGGATACAATTGAAATTAGGGAGTCATATTGTTTTATCTCAAGAATAATGAATGATCTGAACACATTTAACCAATCTTAAATAAGATATTTTTGAAAGAACTAACGGTTTATCTCTATAATTTTTAAACACAACACAAAATAAGACGATACGTTCGCTCTTAAATCCGAGCACAACCCTCCTGGGGTTAAACCACTTAACATAAACTTCTCCCGTTACATATCGGGGCATTTCCCAATAAAACTTTGGGGTATTACAAATAAAACTCTCTACCGTAAATATCGGGTCTCCCGTAAACCTCGGGGCATAAATATATATAGACAAAATAACAACAAAAAAAATTATAAGAGATAAAACCGTTAATACCGTGTGATTAAAGAGCTATATCTCTCAATTAGGATACGCTTAACTCTATTCCAGATAATTAAACAATCATAAAACATTTCACTTCGCAGTTATTAGCCTAATAATACTTAGCTACTACTAAATTTAAAAGCCAAAATATGTGTTCAAAACAACCAATGATAATTCATAATCTTTTAAAAACAACATGACGCATTTTAAAACAAATAATATATATACAATTTTGTTTTAGTCATTTTCCTACAAATAGTTAAGGACTGTTCCACTACTAGCTTGAACGTTATATTAAATTAAGTAACTACACCATGATATTTAATAAAGCGTGATGATAAACTGCTGATTTCCCAGTTAAATTATAATACATTATAGCACAATGTCATTATTAACCGGCCATGGTAGGATTAGAAAAAGACTTACCCGTGTATACTAAAATCTGTGGCCTGTGGTCGTCTAGTGGTATAAGACTTCAAGCGTTGCTCTGGTCTACGGCATCAATTTATATGTGACAGTATTGGTTCTTTGATCAGGTTCTTGGATGACAACACTGGTATATACATCTAATAATAGTTTTATTCTGCTTCTTACAATATTAGGTACAAACATCGTGATGTAAACGACCGTAGAACTAACTATATGGAAGGAGTCGTATCCATTAGGTACCTTGATCTAGGCACCCGCCTAGCATGGCCTCCTGGACCCGCCCTGAAGATTCGTTTCTGTTCTGAGTTTATAAACGTATTCGAGACAAAGGAGCTCATTAGACACCTGTCTAATGTATCAAGCATCATATGAAGGTTTAACATTCAATATAGTTTATCAGACAAAGAAAGTTAGATAAGACATGCCAACAACAAGTTATAGTTACGCAATGACATAAGGAATACTACCAAGATCTCCAGCCGGGTATTGATAGCGACAGGTTTATGTTACAATCACTAACACGTATTTTAATATGGCAGGACGCCTCTATGACATAAGTCATTATGTTATACCAATCCTTCTCGGCAATAGGCGGTATAACAGGGGGATCTACGGGAGTAGTTTGATCAAACTCTAGACCTTGTACGGTGACTGGAAAAGATAAAACCATATGATTCATGTACCTGGTCAACTAACCAGTATTAAGGCCACAGGATGCACTATTTATTGATAGGGCCCTGAAATGGTTAAACTTAAACCTTGCCACATGCTTCACATATTATTATACAGTATCTACTGGATGTACTGGTAGTTAAATGCACAACATGCCATATGCTTCATATATTTTTCACAGTATCTACGGGATGTAACATTTGTTATATGCTCCGAAATGGTTAAACCAAACCCTAAATTCTTCACAAATCTTACACAGTTTCTACTGGATGTACTGTTAGTTGAAGGCAGAATCAGACAGTACCTTCACATATCTTACACGGTATATACTGGATGTACTGTTAGTTGAAGGCAGTACCTTCACATATCTTACACGGTATATACTGGATGTACTGTTAGTTGAAGGCAGTACCTTCACATATCTTACACAGTTTATACTGGATGTACTGTTAGTTGAAGGCAGTACCTTCATATATCTTACAGTTTCTACAGGAAGAACTGCAGATCACAGATCATTCACACCTCCCCCCCCCTCTCTCTAAAGGTTCCGATGTGAGATCAATAATAACAAATTCAACAGTAAAGATGGCCTAAAGTTTAGTTTTAATAATTTCTTTTTTACCCAAATGCTTAATGTGAGAATTCTTGAACCGGTGTGATCTTAACCGTTACATTTAACCTTAATTCACATCGCATCAGTATCCGAGCAAATGGGGTTTAAGGTTTAATGTCCTACTGTTCTGCTGCGAACTGGGCTAATGAAGACGGGCATACGCCATACAGTGTGCTATGAGGGAAATTTTGCCCGGACAGCGGCACTACGGCCTACTCTTATATCGAATTCCAACTGTCAAGGGATCTTTTACGTGCACGCCAATGTGTACACGGGACCTCCGTTTTTCGTCACATCCGAACGACTAGACAGCTGTCCTTGTCAGGCCCTCCGTCCTGCATCACTGACAAGAGGGAACCACGCCGAAAAATCTGGATGAACTCCTCCAGACTAGCGAGCCAGCGTCTTACCCACTTAGCCACCTTGACCCCCGAAAAAATAAAAGGTAGTTTGGTACAAATATATATGTCCAGTATAGGAGCAGAACAGTAGGACGTTAAACCCCATTTCATTTCACAAATATATATTTGAAGAACAGCAACATGTTACTTACCAGCAATAATCGCTGCACCAGTCAACATTATGAATAATAACGTATTCATTCTCTTAGTTTGGAGAAAAGAAAGAAAGACCCTTAAAATACAACAGTTTACTATTTATATAAATACCAGACTTGTGATTTTATTTCTGTGTTAACGAATAGCGCTGACATTAAATCCACGCCCGTTTCTAATTCAGCCTCTGATACAACATATTTTATCATATGGATGGGAGCCACGGTGGCTAAGTTGGTAAGACGTTGACTCGCTAGCCCGGAGGTCCTTCGGCGTCCTCCCACTGCTAAAGACCCCGGCGCGCAAGCGAATTATTGAAATAAAATTGAACTATGTGTTAGTCCCGAAATGACCTAGTTTGTGTCGAGTGGACGTTAAACCCCATTTCTCTCTACTGACGGGTGGAAAGATCCTAAAGCACCAATAGCTATTTAAAGTCGTGTTGGGCTCTGGTCCGTTAAGCTAGATATATAAAATAAAATGAGTTTCAGCGTCCTTCCGTTCAGCTATGACTATTTTACCCTGATAGCTGCGCTACCGTCTACTCTTATACCGAATTTAAACTATCAAGGGATCTTTTACGTATACGCCAAGTCCGTCTGTCGTGCACCACTCACAAGGCGAACCCATGCCGAAAATCCTATTGATTTCATCGGCCAACACCGGAAGCGAAATGGAAACCGCCAAACTAGCGAGCCCAAGTCTTGCTCACTAAGTCACCGCGGCTCCCATGTCCGAATATAACAAACATATAAGTCAAGAAACAATTCAGACTTACCCTAGCGACTTTACAGGTAACGTCTGTCACTAAACCAAGTTGATGAAAACGCTGTTACTGTCAGCTACACAGTCTGTGAAATGTTGCTTGTTGTCGAGTATTTTATACGTTTTTACTGAAAAAGGTTCGCCAACTATCCCCGAGACATTCTGTTATTTTACTATTGTTATCAAAGTAGTTTAATCTTTAAATTTATTTCTTAAATGAGACTTTACTTCAGGCTATTAATTACATTTATAATTTAGTGCAATTATTGTAAACAGCAATAACCCCTAACCTTAAAGTTACAATTTCATATTTTCTAAGAAAGTCAAAACATAATTATTTCTATGTCTTTTGCTCAATAGGTTGTCAACTCACTATTATACGATCATAGGTGTCATTCTCACACTTAAAACTCATTTACACAGGAAATAACAACACAATTACCTCCCAATTACCTCCCTTGTTTTCTATTCACCACCATGGAGTAGCTATCTTCAAACGTTTGAATTTGAAGATGAAAATGATATTTTTGCCAATTTCTCAACTGGCAGTAGTGAATTATAGGATTAATAGGATTATTCTTTAATAAGGTAGGACTGTTTATAGATACCATCTATTTTAAGGATTTATTTTAATAAATTTTAAAAATATGAAATTTCAACTTTAATACATGTACCTTTTTCTTAAACGAGACTTTTCTCTATCCAAAACTTCAGAATTGTGAGGACGTAACTTCCACAATAAAATTGTTGTTAAAAATGTTGATATATATCCTAACTGCGTTATTAAGATTGGAATAGGGTTTTCTCTCTCTTTCGTTTTTTATTTGTGAATTGTGGAACTATGCTGACAAATGTATATGTATTTTTCAGAACTATTTGTTCTGGTAGCACACGATCCATACTTGCAGAATATACCTTTTGTTGACACTTTGGGTGATTAGCAATATTATATTTTGTCACTGAAAATTGTCAAATTTTCCCAACGTGTGATGAGGAGGGTCATTTACTGTGTATATGCCAGGGTCTTACCCTAAACAACATACACGGTGGTCTAACGTTACCTAAAGTCTAACTTTACTTATTGTTACTTTAAACGCTAGTGGCGGTGGTCTGAATTACCTATAGTATTATTTTAAACGACATATGCGGAGGTCGGGCGTTACTTGTAGTCTTTTTCTAAGCGCCAATGGTGAATGTCAGGATTGGACTAAAAGCCTCAGGGCCAATTTATATTCCGCTAAGCGAAGCCATGATGCGAAGCTTTACTTGCGAAGCGAGGCTAAGCTAAGCAAGGCTAGCCTAAGCCTAAGGGCTTTCAATATTAGACCCGAAAGGGGTTACAAACGTGGACAATGAATTAATGGGCGACTAACGGACACTTTCAGCCTTGCAAAATTAAAAAAAAAAAAAAAAATGCTATTAAATCAAAATTTTATTCTATATTGCAAATCAACACGTTGAAATACCCAAAGGTGTCAGTAGATTAATGAACCGATCATAGGAATTATCTAAATAACATCTTGATCATCAATAACTTTACTTCAGCAATTTATATACTCATATTATTATACCACCGGCTATTAATAACAGACACACGATAACCCTCGTGGCAAAACTTTGTCTTGGTGGTTTATTTTTGGGTTAATAAAGCGCAAAAAACTGCAGAGTGTGCGAAATGCCGAGCGTGTGAAAATAACCTCTCCGACTTTCTTGTGAACCTCCTCACAAACAAAGATACTTTACTTTCACTTTCTCAAATCCGGTATTCAAATGATAGCCTAAAAATATATCAAACGCCGGATTTCCATTATCCTAATTATTATATGAGGGAGAGAGGAGAGAGAGAAATGGGGTTTAACGTCCACTCGACACAAACTAGTTCATTTCGGGACTAACATATGGTTCAATTACATTTCAATAATTCGCTTGCGCGTAAAGGTCTTTAGCATAGTAGGACCCAGAGAAAACCAACGAGGCTGGATAGGCGATCTTACTCAACCGGGGAATCAAAACCACGCCAGTTCACTCACCTTATAATACACCCGCCTAATTAGAATATGATGACTTAAATTGTTTGTTTTTAGTCTGGTATAGAATGGATTGACCTATTTACAAGTATGTAGGAGGGGGGGGGGGGTGCTCACTAGTCTGCGGGTTCATTAGTCCACCGATATTTATTATTAGGCGTTGGTTTAGGTTTAAGAATTTGGGGGAGAGGTTAAGTCTCCACATAAGCACTGACCTAGGACGATGAAAAATTAGTTCGTGATATTTCCTAGTTTTATTAAAAATACATACAGTACATTAGATTTATATACTAAGATGATTTCACTGTTTTTGGTGTTGGTGGCGCTGATGGTCTTCCTTGGATGGTGCTTCTGGTATTCTGGTATTTTTGTTTCTGAAGAAAAAAGAATAAATTTGAGCCTCTCGGGGGAGAGCCACATTAGTGTGTTTCCTACTACGAATTGGATTTTCTAAAAATGTGTTTGTTCCACACAACTGGGTTAGGCGTAGGGATTCTTATATCTAGTAGAAAAACGTCCAAAATTCGTCTAACGTGTACGTCCAGACTATGAAAACGTCATCTAGAAAACGTCCATAGAAATCTGGTTTTAATGGGAAGAGCGACAGAACTTCCCTTTCCCATTCCGCCATGAAGAGATTTGCATAACTCGGGGCAAATCGTTTTCCCATCGCAGTTCCGGAAGAATGGAGGTATACTTGACGTTGAAAGCGAAGTCATTCCTCCTCAGACAAATGTCGAGTAGTTTGAGGATTTCTTCGTCCGGCCTGGATGCTTGCGGGTTCCTAAGAAATGCTTTCCTAACTGCTTCAATACCTGTGTTATTATCGATGTTCGTGTACATGCTCTGTACGTCGATGGATATTAAACTGGTGTGTTCGGGGACTCTTAACTGTTTGATTTTGTGAATGAAATCGTTAGTGTCTTTAAGGTAGGATGGGTGTTGGCATGCTAGGGGTAATAAGAAATGGTCTATATATTGTGATACGTTGTATGATTCGCTGCCACAGTCTGATATGATTGGGCGTCCCTTGGGTAATTTATTAGGTATAAATCATTCTGTTTCTGGATTTTTATGTATTTTTGGTAGTGAAAAGAGATGTATTTGTCGTCAATCAGATTTAGCAGATAGATAATCATATTGTTTTGCTGTTATGTATTCCTTGACTTGCAATTCATGTAAGATGCTTGTGGGTTCCTAAGAAAAGCTTTCCTAACTGAGAACAACAATGCTTTCGTTACGTGTTGGGCTAAACCAATGCAGCTGTTGTAGGGGTAGTTTAATTTTGACAGATGAGTTGACAATCACGTGTTGCAGTGAGAACAAAGCGCGATCATTACGATCGTTTGAGTTTGGGCAACGAAAAATATAACTGAAGGCAATTACATAGGAGATTTATATTGAAACCATTGATCGCCAGTCTATCAGATTTTATTCACAATGAAAATATCACTGATTGCACGGATACTCGTAAAGATAAAGTCATATATAAACTAAAAATATCCTATCTAACTTCTTTATGTTATAAATAATTGAACAAGGATCATGAAGCTCACCTCCGAAGTCTCTGAGTGTATTGTTAATTTGATAGCATTCTTTCGATCAAATAATAACCGCTTCAATAACATTTGAAGAGTCCAGTGGAAGAACGATCTAAGTCACATTTTTGTCGTTTCGCATAAAAGGCAAAACAGACTTTTGGTCGAGAATGCTTGACGCGAACAGAACAACGAGTGGGTTTAATTACAAGTTCAAAATGATGTTTAATACGAATCATAATTACCAGTACAGCAACTGACTTCAACTTTTCAGCCAAATTAAGGTCGAACTACGATGGACGTATTTGTCCGGGATGCCATTTCAGAAGGGCCTTGGTTCGATGTGACTCCGATCGTTTTTACCTAAAATAGATTGTTCCACCGAAAGCTTATACAATTTGCTACAAGATGGCGCCATTAACTGGGGTTCATTGAAAAAGTGACTTAGATTGTTCTTCCCTGGGGCTCTTCATTTACAAGCATGTTGCTTATAATACTTATATATATCATATTAAAGATAATCATGGGTTATATTTAAGGCCGGTAAAACGAATGTAATTGTTTTTGTGCCGCATATGTGTTCAAAAGAAAATTATCCCATCCGAGTCGCTAATCAAATAATTATTAAAACAAAATATTCCAAAGGTAAAGTTATAAAATTTGCAGAGATTTTACTAGAATGTAAAACACGTTAACAAAATAAAAGAATATGGGCAGTTATGTGTGTGAACGCCCAAACTCAATGCCGAGCCGAGATTTGTAGCTTTTTCTTAAACCAAACTTGTATTGTCGTAAAAGTGCCCAAAATCGTTTCGATTTTCTATGCTGTCACCCCTTATACGCATAGGATATTAACCTATCCGAGGTTGATATGATTGAGAACACGCGGGCGAAGCCCAAGTGTTCTCTATCATATCAATCCGAGGGGGAGTAGGTTTATATCCGACATATACAACGTCATTTCACCCTTAAATTTAATGGGCTCTTCCATTAAAAGGCAACAATGATTGGATAATTGCTCGATAGTTTCCGCCAAATAGGGAAAATTACCGAAATAATCACGTGCAATTACGTGCATGTTTTTGTTTATATGTCGCCATTTTGGAGTATTGAATTGAACGCAAAAACAAAATGTATAGTAATACGAAGTCAAACGAATAATCAATCCTGTTTAGCCAACATATTGACGATGGAATAGATGTGAATGCCAATATCGATGAGGATCTATCCAAAGCCTGAAGAAAATTTGGATCAAAAGGCATTCTTTTCGGATAATTCTGATAGTGAACCCAGATTGAAGGTTTTCGGTGGTATTCGGTATGTTCAGAGAAGGATTTGACCGACTGTTTTAAGTGGACTGTACCCAAAAATACTTTATAAAGGAACGCTTGCATAAATACTTCAAGTCTAGGAGTGTGTGGACGGAAAGAAAATTCTGAAAGATATCATAAGGAGTATGAATAACCGATTTAAATATGCCCATAAGTACGCCGTCTATTTCGGCCCTGAATGCTACAAACTGTACAATAACAATTTTTGATTGTCAAAAGAATAAAAATTTATTTCTGTGTTTTTTTGTATTACTTCGATCATCTTCGTCATCAGCGGTTGATATGAGCCGAATATATCGACCTGGGATGACGTCATTAGCGGTTGATATGAAATATCAACCTGTCATGACGTCATCATCGGTTGATATGAACGAATATTTCAACCTGTGATGACGTCATGACAGGTTGTTATGAGATATAACTGCTATGGACATCAAAGAAAAAACTACCGCCAGTTGTATTTGAAATGATATCTCGCGAAGAGTGACGTAATCAGCTTCCATATTGGTATTTTTCTGTGTCGAAAATTTGTGGGAGTTCAATTTTTCAAGAGAGAACTTGTTAATTCGTTGAGATAATTAGTTGTGCAATGGTTTTTATTTAACGGGAGTTGATTTCAAAGTTAAGTAGTTGGGATAATTAGTTGTGCAATGGTTTTTATTTAACGGGAGTTGATTTCAAAGTTAAGTAGTTTGTTCATAATAGAAGAAATCCGTTTAAAATTTACGATGGCTCAGACAGTAGTTCCACAATCTTCTCCACTAAACATTGGAGGGCAATCACATATACCATTGTTACATGTTGCATTGTTCAAACATATGTTGTTACAAGAATCAACTAGAAATATACAATATACAATAGTAAACATTGCCATGTCTTGTGTACTTGGTTGTGAGTAGTGCGGTCGTCCTGCACCTACTATTAAGTGAACATTTAATAGGGAAGGGGACTTACAGTCAATACTGTAATAACATCACCGTACTATATTGATTAATCACCTCGACACCACCTCACATTTCGGAATTTATTTTTTGAGCTTGTGGAGCTCGTGAGTTTGCATGTTATCAAGGTTGGAGTGTATACAATACCCACCTTATACATTTGATAGTGAATTGATATAAACTATATTTGATATAAATATACTAATATGACGCCTCTTTTATTAAATATACTAATATGACGTCACTTTTATTAAATATACTAATCACTCGGCAAATCTCGACAGATTCCGGTACCCTACATCTAATCTCGGCTGTATGACAGTAAGTGATATGTGCCTACGCCCATACATTTGCGATGCGGCTACCGGTTTACTTTAAACAGGAAAACGTGTCGCTTTTACAAAAAAGTCCCAAATTGCGTCTTTTGTAGAGTGTATATACCTAAATGAGCAGAGATATTGGCTGCTGGTTTGATAAAATTCCCTGGTAATTCCCCAAACCCAATGCCAAGCGTGACGTTTGTTGATATAATACACTCTCCACAGAAATCTCCATGGGGGCAGCCATTTTTCATTCGGAACCTTTAAAATAGTTCAAATATGGCGGAAATGGTCACACAGCCGAGATTAGATGCGTAGAATCTGTCGAGGTTTGCCGAATGATATACTAATATGACGTAACTCTTAATAAATATACTAATATGACGTCACTCTTAATAAATATAGTAGTATTAGTTTATTATCTGTAATTAATGAAAAATCTTAACGCCACAATCTGGGGGGGGGGGGTCTTTCTTTAGGCCAGAAATGTTCTATAAACTATTAATTAGACATTTTTTAACTTGACAAGACCATAATCAACTGTAGATGCTATCGGATATCTCAGATATTAAGTAGATTAGAATGGTTCAGCCATATTTGATTTAATCTAAAATTGGTGAAGCGAGGCTAAGCTTCGAACAACTAGTGCGGTGGTTGCAATTAATGCATACGTCTTGCCAAACCTTCAAAAGCTAATATCAGCTGTTGTTGGTTTCACCGTACACCTGGTAAAACATGTAGCCGTGCTGATCATACTTTAATAAACGTGTATGCCTACACTGTATAGTCTTTGTTCAGTCAAGATAACATCAACTAACTATAGTGAATTATAGGATTAATAGGATTATTCTTTAACAAGGTAGGACTGTGTATAGATACCATGTATTTTAAGACTTTAAAAATGCATAGGACTTTAAAAATGCATTGCTTTCTGTCTTGTGAGAATTCAATTCCGATCAAGCCATAGCTTTTCTCCCTTGAACAATCGTGGTTTGTTGACATCTTGGTACTGAAAACAACCATGTTTGGCCTAGTTATCTAAAAGAGCCTGCGAATAAGGGGTGCTGGGTTAGCTTAAAGTCGTTTGGCCCTACTTGGATGTGTAGGTGGTTGTTTAGGCCCAGTATAATATAACTCTTTTGAGAGAGAGAGAGAGAGAGAGAGAGGGAGAGAGACAAAAAGAGATGGGGTTTAACGTCCACTCGACACAAATTATGTCATTTCAATTTTATTTCAACAATTCGCTTGCGGGTAGAGTCTTTAGCGGTGGGAGGAAACTGGAGGTCCCGGCGAAAACCCACGTTGTTGGATTGGATAGGCGACCCTACTCCTTGTCACGTACAACCGGGGTATCGAAACCAGTTGACTCAATGACAGGCCTTATGATCCAATCCCCCACTGACTTGAATATTTAATTTCCCCCCGTCCGAGGGTTGGAACTTTTTGATATCGATATAAGCTACATACAAATTTTAACCTGCTATTGTGCAGACACGTGATAAAATTTTGGAGGGAGGCTTTAGGACATACCCAAAAATACCTCGGTCCACAACATCCACTGGTTATCGCCGTTTGCATAGTTATTCAGTGGCTTAAAATTTGACTGAGGACTATTGGGAATTTTAAACTTGAGCTAAGACTGGCGTAATTCCTAATGAGACCCTCAACAAAAATAAAACTACTAATATACTAATATAAAATGTTTATTAAATCAATAATACGGCATATGTGTCTGCTATCGAATTAAAATGCATTATGCAAGATTTAGATAAAGAGCTGACAGTTTAAATATAATACTTTAAAAATGGATAATGATAATATAGGAATATATTGAGACTCCCGGAAATGTCAAAAATTTAAAATGAATTATGGATTTTCGTTTGCTCTTATATATGACTAATATACCTTTAAAAATAGTTATGTTTCAGCCTTATGATCCAAATTGTAGGAAAACGAAATTCGAAAATTGGCTTCCGTCTTGCTCTGTTCATTTACAAGGGCAGCTAAATTTTAACCCGCAAAAGTGTTCCGAAAATGTTTTCTAAGAATACCGAAATTCTGGGCCAGTTGGATAATTATTACCCAGTTTATACGCTTAAAGCTAGATCTAGGACGGAAGGTAATTTAAGTAAAATATGTGATTGATATGTATTGACAGCTGATCAGTACATACATCTATATGTTATCACGGAGTTTCAAGCAAAATTTTGAAAACTAAAACGTTTTCTAAAAATGCCACATTCCAAGACTTTGCTCTCAAACAGAGCGATGAATACATTAATTATTCGAATGTAAATAAGACCTAACCTTTTACACCAAATTACGTATTTCGGAGAGTTCGCATGGTTCTGACATGTGCCGACTGTTCAAAATACTTTAATCTTTAAGTCACTCCATGTGATGCAATAAGCATTTTTCTGCGAAATGAGCAAGGTGGAAACAGAAAAAAAAACCATATTAACCAGAACAAAAACAATATTGTTCCGCACAAGCTGCATAGCAGGGGCGTGCATAAAGATTTTGTTTGGGGGGGGGGGGGGGGTGTTTAGCAAAAATGTGACTGACTGATGCACATGTCCCTAATACGAGTGACGCAGTCAGGGGCCGAGAACAACAGATGGTAGTTTTCTAGGGGTCAGTAGCTGATCTGGAAGCTGGGAATAGGTGGTGGGGTGGGGCGGTTCCAAATTTAGGGCGCTATCCACAATCACACACCACATTGAATGTCAACAAAGTACTGGCTATAACACTGGGCGTCCCGGTAGAACATACATCGTATTGCCTATTTAGTTGTTCGCCGATTGTTATCTCGTCGGAAAGCAATTTTATTCAAGTTGACATAAAATTTATGTCATATAATATGATGATTGTTATTGATTTTGTAATTAAATTTAGGGACAGTGGCTATAACATATTGAACAACCTGAGAAAATTTTGAAAAACTGAACAAATATCCTGGCACTTGAGTTCATTGCTGGGAGCAAATTCTTGTGAACAAGAGAACCAGAAATAGGAGTCAATGGGACAGAATCTGGAAATCTGCCCCTGTCAATTGCGCCTGTTTTGCCAGAGTTGTTCAACATTTGTACAATCTGACGACCAACGCACCAGCGGTACTACTAACTTGGGCAGTTCACTATAACCGTGAATATGACAGTGCTGGGGCAGTATAAGACCACAGAGGCGCGAAAAAAAAAAATAATTCAGATATGTAACTGACCTTACAATTTTGGGGGACTGGGCCTGACAAATTACAGTCAATGCCATAACAAATGGGATCAAATTCTCCTTCACGGGAGGATAAGAAATGGGACCGAATCTTTAGGCCTATCCGTCAATTTCGCCGGTTTTGTGAGAGTAGAAATAACAGTTCTACAGTCTGTCGCCCCACTCACTATTGGTACGACTAACTGGGCGATTCACTGTAACTGTGAATATGATAGTGATGAGATTGTATAAGACAGAGGAGTTGAAGAATAATGACACAATCGAGTTGAGCGCCGTAGGAGCGAAAAAAGATTTAGATGGAGCTTTTAATTTTTTGGGACTGGGCCTGAGGGGTCTTTGTCTCACGGGGGCGCTTACTTGGCCTCTGAAATGCCATTTACTGGACTTTGGGATCTGGAGAAAGGTTTTTTAGAATTCTGATGGTCAGAAAATACTTACAACATGAGTAAAATACGTTTTAATTTCTACTGGGATTAAATATGCAATAAGTAAAAATTCGAAAGTTTAATAGATCGCCTTAACATTTCATAACTTAAAGATTTTTACGTATTTTTAAAACAAACTATGCTTCCGATAACTTCTTACCAACTGTTCGACTAATGTTATTCGTATGACCATCAATAATATAATTTAAGCTATTAAAATCTTCGTAACAAGCTCTCTCAATTTCTTAGACCAACATACTCATAACAGGGAATTCTTTTTTTTTCAAACATGAAAAGTTGACTAGGTTATTTTATACTATACCGTTGCAATTTAGATGCACGCATTCACACAAAATTTGTACTTTCTATTTTGGCATTGATTACCTCATTAATTCGTTTAGTCTGAAAACCGACTGCAGTCAGCACTTATTTTGAGACCGACAATGTGACGTAAGAAATTTAGGTGCACGTATATTAAGTATTTTAGGTTTTTTCCTTCTATTCTGGCATTATTTGTTTAACTCATTAATTCATTTCGTCTGTCGCCGATGCATAATTTTGAGACCGACTACAGTGACTGCACTTATTTTGAGACCGACTATTTTTCTCCCTGGGGGATTTTTTTTTTGCGACCGACTGCATTTATTTTGCGACCGACTATTTTTTTTCGCTGGGGGGGGGGGGAGAGAGATGACATTTTCCCCCAATTTAAGACATTTGACCCCCTATATCTCGAAAACGCCCCCTCAAACGCCTGATCACCACCCAGATGTTGTAAAACTCGCAGCCGTTGCTTCAGCAACATGATTATACCCTTACGTTAGCAAACGACAGCTATTATTTGCGACATCCCTTAGCAAAAAGTCCTATATATAGCCCAGAGAGAAATGGGGTGTCCCTTTTTGTATAGGATGAAATTCTTTAGTATTCTACGGTTTCTGTAGAGCATATCCTATACTTTTTCCTGCAGATTTCTGTGAAAATGTCTATAGGAAAGTACAATAGTAGTATTCTGTAGATGTTTTATAGTGTTTAGGAAGGAATATGGAAATGAGTCACTACAGTAGAGATTGAATTAATCAATTTAATGAATTGCTTATATTATGTGTATGCAATTGGTTAACAAATAATCTGCCCTCTATTAAAGTAAGGATAATTTACACGACCTGATTTACAGACTATCGATCGCTTATAGCCACTGGTGGTGGAGTCCACGTTGTAGAAAGTTACAATAACTCTATAAGTTGTTTTTTTTAGTCAACTATTCTGAAGTAATCCCAAATTAAAAAACAATTTGGTATTTTTTGATTTACAGACTATCGATCGCTTATAGTCAACTATTTTGAAGTAATCCCAAATTAAAAAAAAATTGGTATTTTTGGTGGGTGGGGGTGGGGGAAGGAGCGGGTCTTAACTTTATAATTAATACAAATGCTTATGTTTTGATTCCTAACTTTTGACTACTACACAGGCCATTTAGTTTTTACTTGCTTTTTTTACTACATTTCACGTAAATGGTAACTCAATCGTAAAGGTATTATTTTTTCCTGTTTATATTTCATGTAGCCGATTATTACTCACACTATTATATACAACGTTTGGGAAATATTCCCTTGTTGCATGTCTGTTTTTCATTTTGCGTAAGGTGGTTGGATGGCCGAATGGTTAGCGCGTGCGCGCTGTATCATAAGATCTTTAATTGAGTCAACGGGTGTGGTTTTGATTCCACGGTGGTACCGTGACAAGGAGTAGGGTCGCCTGTCCAACCACGTGGGTTTTTCTCCGGTTCCTCCGGTTTCCTTCCACTGCTAAAGACCCCTACGTGCAAGGGAATTACTGAGATAAAATTGAACCATATGTTAGTCCCGAAATGACCTTGTTTGTGTCGAGTGGACGTTACCTCTCTCTCTCTGTCTCTCTCTCTCTGTCTCTCTCTCTCTCTCATTTAGAGTAAAGTATTGGACTGGTCGTGCATAATGTTTTATTCTTTGGACATGTATGTGCTTATGTTCGGTATTTAAAGATCAACCTATATGAATTCTGCCCTCTTATCCTTTAGTATAGATCATTATACTGTATATTATTATTATAATACGTCCAATAGCTTGTTTAACCCGTGACAGTGTGATTTGGATTGTTGTTGGTAGCTCCAAGAGCCTTTTTATCTGGAATTTGTTCTACATTTAGTGAATATTTGAGTTCTTCGAAAATAGTTTAGAACACGTCACATCAAAAATATTCAAACTTTTATCTTGGGAGAAACATTTGACGTGGATTCATTTTTGTCCTCTAAACTAGAACTAGTCACCAGGTACTTCATGAATAGATCAAAACTAGACATCAAGATGAACACTTATCTTATAATCCGAATGTGATGTCCAGGATCCACACCATGAGTGTCGATGTGAGATATATAAGGAAAGTACAACACATACTTTGTAATGTAAGATTTGTGAATTATTCATACAGCAATTCCTACAACTGGAGAGTTCATATCAGATAATTTTCTTACCCGTATCCCCTGGAATATGTTTTTTTTTTTAGGGGCGGCGGATTTTTAAGGGGGCATTTGCTCCTGGTGCCCACCCCCCTTGGATCCGCGCCTGTGGTTGCGCCCCATAGCCTCCACATAAGTGATATAAGAAAGTTTGGATCAAGGCAAACGAACCAGGTACCCATAGGCGTCTGGGCACCCTTAAAACCAACCGACTGATCATTGCCCTAAGAGCACCACTGTGTGATCATAATCAAGTGTATTATTTTATAATTGAAAGGTTGTTCTTCTTTTTGTTTTTTTTTACGGGGGGGGGGGTGTGTGCAATGTACCCCCTGCACGCCCGCTAGGTAGGGCTCTAACCGGTGAGTGGTGACTGTATGTATAATACGTCCAATAGCTTTTTTAACCCGTGACTGTATGTATAATACGTTGGATAGCGTGTTATACCCGTGACTGTGTGATTTGGATTGTTGTTGGTAGCGCCAAGGGCCTTTTTGTCTGGAATTTGTTCTACATTTGGTGAATATTTGAATTCTTCGAAAATAGTTTAAAATACAACACATCAAAAATATTCAAACTTTTATCTTGGTAGAAACATTGACGTGGATTCATTTAATAATAAATTTTACATGGTTTGGAATTGATTTTGTTTTTTTGAACATGTTTCTAGAGAATCAAACATGCAAACTACAACATTTCTTTCACTATCCAGGGATTTATTGTATGACAGATGTCGAGAAAACAATATATTTCTAACCAATGATAAAACAGTTGTTTTGCACACGTAGCATTAATTCAGCCATTGTGGAAAATTTCCTATTGATTGAATTTGAATAACAGCATAGGCGTGTGGGGGGGGGGGCAATCGAAGTTGGGGTGGGGGCGGGGGTGCTAATTGCTAAAAAAAAATATTTGTCACCCGAATGTTCAGACAGAATCAATCATTAAATAATATGGCACATGGCTCACGCTTTCACGGTTCCAACGCCTATAAATTCCTGAAACAATTAATCGATGATAATGTCGAATCAGTGAATATTTAAACCTCAAAATAAACTTACCAAAAAGATAAAAAAATAGATTGTGAGAAAAATTTTCCAAATCTTTGATTGATAATGTGCTCAGTTGTATTGATTTTCTCACGTGTTTTTAAGTTTTATTTTTAACATAAATAAATATAGAGTTTAATCGGGGTAATTTATCCAGTCACCCCGTAGCATCGAAAACTGGTTAATATATCAAAGTAGAAGCATTATGATAAACTATCGGCAATATACCACGTCTAATGATCGCAATATTTGATGATAAGCCTACTTACTTACTTACTTATAGGGGGTTGGATGGCTGAATGGCTGAATGGTTAGCGTGTACATAAAGTCTGTCATTGACTCAACTGGCATGGTTTCGATTCCCCGGTTGTACGTGACAACCTCGTGGGTTTTCTCCGGGTCCACCGGTTTCCTCCCACTGCTAAAGACCCCTACGCGCAAGCGAATTATTGAAATAAAATTAAACAATACGTTAGTCCCGAAATGACCTAGTTTGTGTCGAGTGGACTTTAAACCCCATTGCTCCCACTTACTTACTTGTACTTATGTGTTAAACATCTTATACTTAGAACGAAATCTGCACATTATATAAACATGTTTAATGCCATGTAAATATTAAATTGTTTCAAACCACAAAGTTTTAAAATCGAACCGTAACTCAAAGAACATTGGATACCAGTCACAATCAGTCGAACACCAGCAACGTTAACTGGTTTCCTGTTACACTGAGGCTGAGAGCAAACAAAATAAGGAGAATTGATCGATGGTGCATTTACGAGATAACTTACCACATGCCATCGAAAAATCTAAGATCAAGGACTAAGAACAACTTCGTTGTTCTAAAGTTTAACCTCATCTCCTTTGGGGCTCGCTCGTTTGGTGTTGTTGTTGCCAATTTATCAACTTGATTCCTGAAAATCTTAGATCCAGTCAATCATTAGACTCCTTTCAATCCAGATTGAAAACATACTTTATTTGATTGCGATGGTTGTTTTTCTTTTTGCAGAGCAATGTGCACGACTATACGTGGCAGTAGTGAATTATAGGATTAATAGGATTATTCTTTAATAAGGTAGGACTGTTTATAGATACCATCTATTTTAAGGATTTATTTTAATAAATTTTAAAAATATGAAATTTCAACTTTAATACATGTACCTTTTTCTTAAACGAGACTTTTCTCTATCCAAAACTTCAGAATTGTGAGGACGTAACTTCCACAATAAAATTGTTGTTAAAAATGTTGATATATATCCTAACTGCGTTATTAAGATTGGAATAGGGTTTTCTCTCTCTTTCGTTTTTTATTTGTGAATTGTGGAACTATGCTGACAAATGTATATGTATTTTTCAGAACTATTTGTTCTGGTAGCACACGATCCATACTTGCAGAATATACCTTTTGTTGACACTTTGGGTGATTAGCAATATTATATTTTGTCACTGAAAATTGTCAAATTTTCCCAACGTGTGATGAGGAGGGTCATTTACTGTGTATATGCCAGGGTCTTACCCTAAACAACATACACGGTGGTCTAACGTTACCTAAAGTCTAACTTTACTTATTGTTACTTTAAACGCTAGTGGCGGTGGTCTGAATTACCTATAGTATTATTTTAAACGACATATGCGGAGGTCGGGCGTTACTTGTAGTCTTTTTCTAAGCGCCAATGGTGAATGTCAGGATTGGACTAAAAGCCTCAGGGCCAATTTATATTCCGCTAAGCGAAGCCATGATGCGAAGCTTTACTTGCGAAGCGAGGCTAAGCTAAGCAAGGCTAGCCTAAGCCTAAGGGCTTTCAATATTAGACCCGAAAGGGGTTACAAACGTGGACAATGAATTAATGGGCGACTAACGGACACTTTCAGCCTTGCAAAATTAAAAAAAAAAAAAAAATGCTATTAAATCAAAATTTTATTCTATATTGCAAATCAACACGTTGAAATACCCAAAGGTGTCAGTAGATTAATGAACCGATCATAGGAATTATCTAAATAACATCTTGATCATCAATAACTTTACTTCAGCAATTTATATACTCATATTATTATACCACCGGCTATTAATAACAGACACACGATAACCCTCGTGGCAAAACTTTGTCTTGGTGGTTTATTTTTGGGTTAATAAAGCGCAAAAAACTGCAGAGTGTGCGAAATGCCGAGCGTGTGAAAATAACCTCTCCGACTTTCTTGTGAACCTCCTCACAAACAAAGATACTTTACTTTCACTTTCTCAAATCCGGTATTCAAATGATAGCCTAAAAATATATCAAACGCCGGATTTCCATTATCCTAATTATTATATGAGGGAGAGAGGAGAGAGAGAAATGGGGTTTAACGTCCACTCGACACAAACTAGTTCATTTCGGGACTAACATATGGTTCAATTACATTTCAATAATTCGCTTGCGCGTAAAGGTCTTTAGCATAGTAGGACCCAGAGAAAACCAACGAGGCTGGATAGGCGATCTTACTCAACCGGGGAATCAAAACCACGCCAGTTCACTCACCTTATAATACACCCGCCTAATTAGAATATGATGACTTAAATTGTTTGTTTTTAGTCTGGTATAGAATGGATTGACCTATTTACAAGTATGTAGGAGGGGGGGGGGGGTGCTCACTAGTCTGCGGGTTCATTAGTCCACCGATATTTATTATTAGGCGTTGGTTTAGGTTTAAGAATTTGGGGGAGAGGTTAAGTCTCCACATAAGCACTGACCTAGGACGATGAAAAATTAGTTCGTGATATTTCCTAGTTTTATTAAAAATACATACAGTACATTAGATTTATATACTAAGATGATTTCACTGTTTTTGGTGTTGGTGGCGCTGATGGTCTTCCTTGGATGGTGCTTCTGGTATTCTGGTAATTTAAGTAAAATATGTGATTGATATGTATTGACAGCTGATCAGTACATACATCTATATGTTATCACGGAGTTTCAAGCAAAATTTTGAAAACTAAAACGTTTTCTAAAAATGCCACATTCCAAGACTTTGCTCTCAAACAGAGCGATGAATACATTAATTATTCGAATGTAAATAAGACCTAACCTTTTACACCAAATTACGTATTTCGGAGAGTTCGCATGGTTCTGACATGTGCCGACTGTTCAAAATACTTTAATCTTTAAGTCACTCCATGTGATGCAATAAGCATTTTTCTGCGAAATGAGCAAGGTGGAAACAGAAAAAAAAACCATATTAACCAGAACAAAAACAATATTGTTCCGCACAAGCTGCATAGCAGGGGCGTGCATAAAGATTTTGTTTGGGGGGGGGGGGTGTTTAGCAAAAATGTGACTGACTGATGCACATGTCCCTAATACGAGTGACGCAGTCAGGGGCCGAGAACAACAGATGGTAGTTTTCTAGGGGTCAGTAGCTGATCTGGAAGCTGGGAATAGGTGGTGGGGTGGGGCGGTTCCAAATTTAGGGCGCTATCCACAATCACACACCACATTGAATGTCAACAAAGTACTGGCTATAACACTGGGCGTCCCGGTAGAACATACATCGTATTGCCTATTTAGTTGTTCGCCGATTGTTATCTCGTCGGAAAGCAATTTTATTCAAGTTGACATAAAATTTATGTCATATAATATGATGATTGTTATTGATTTTGTAATTAAATTTAGGGACAGTGGCTATAACATATTGAACAACCTGAGAAAATTTTGAAAAACTGAACAAATATCCTGGCACTTGAGTTCATTGCTGGGAGCAAATTCTTGTGAACAAGAGAACCAGAAATAGGAGTCAATGGGACAGAATCTGGAAATCTGCCCCTGTCAATTGCGCCTGTTTTGCCAGAGTTGTTCAACATTTGTACAATCTGACGACCAACGCACCAGCGGTACTACTAACTTGGGCAGTTCACTATAACCGTGAATATGACAGTGCTGGGGCAGTATAAGACCACAGAGGCGCGAAAAAAAAAAATAATTCAGATATGTAACTGACCTTACAATTTTGGGGGACTGGGCCTGACAAATTACAGTCAATGCCATAACAAATGGGATCAAATTCTCCTTCACGGGAGGATAAGAAATGGGACCGAATCTTTAGGCCTATCCGTCAATTTCGCCGGTTTTGTGAGAGTAGAAATAACAGTTCTACAGTCTGTCGCCCCACTCACTATTGGTACGACTAACTGGGCGATTCACTGTAACTGTGAATATGATAGTGATGAGATTGTATAAGACAGAGGAGTTGAAGAATAATGACACAATCGAGTTGAGCGCCGTAGGCGCGAAAAAAGATTTAGATGGAGCTTTTAATTTTTTGGGACTGGGCCTGAGGGGTCTTTGTCTCACGGGGGCGCTTACTTGGCCTCTGAAATGCCATTTACTGGACTTTGGGATCTGGAGAAAGGTTTTTTAGAATTCTGATGGTCAGAAAATACTTACAACATGAGTAAAATACGTTTTAATTTCTACTGGGATTAAATATGCAATAAGTAAAAATTCGAAAGTTTAATAGATCGCCTTAACATTTCATAACTTAAAGATTTTTACGTATTTTTAAAACAAACTATGCTTCCGATAACTTCTTACCAACTGTTCGACTAATGTTATTCGTATGACCATCAATAATATAATTTAAGCTATTAAAATCTTCGTAACAAGCTCTCTCAATTTCTTAGACCAACATACTCATAACAGGGAATTCTTTTTTTTTCAAACATGAAAAGTTGACTAGGTTATTTTATACTATACCGTTGCAATTTAGATGCACGCATTCACACAAAATTTGTACTTTCTATTTTGGCATTGTTTACCTCATTAATTCGTTTAGTCTGAAAACCGACTGCAGTCAGCACTTATTTTGAGACCGACAATGTGACGTAAGAAATTTAGGTGCACGTATATTAAGTATTTTAGGTTTTTTCCTTCTATTCTGGCATTATTTGTTTAACTCATTAATTCATTTCGTCTGTCGCCGATGCATAATTTTGAGACCGACTACAGTGACTGCACTTATTTTGAGACCGACTATTTTTCTCCCTGGGGGATTTTTTTTTTGCGACCGACTGCATTTATTTTGCGACCGACTATTTTTTTTCGCTGGGGGGGGGGGAGAGAGATGACATTTTCCCCCAATTTAAGACATTTGACCCCCTATATCTCGAAAACGCCCCCTCAAACGCCTGATCACCACCCAGATGTTGTAAAACTCGCAGCCGTTGCTTCAGCAACATGATTATACCCTTACGTTAGCAAACGACAGCTATTATTTGCGACATCCCTTAGCAAAAAGTCCTATATATAGCCCAGAGAGAAATGGGGTGTCCCTTTTTGTATAGGATGAAATTCTTTAGTATTCTACGGTTTCTGTAGAGCATATCCTATACTTTTTCCTGCAGATTTCTGTGAAAATGTCTATAGGAAAGTACAATAGTAGTATTCTGTAGATGTTTTATAGTGTTTAGGAAGGAATATGGAAATGAGTCACTACAGTAGAGATTGAATTAATCAATTTAATGAATTGCTTATATTATGTGTATGCAATTGGTTAACAAATAATCTGCCCTCTATTAAAGTAAGGATAATTTACACGACCTGATTTACAGACTATCGATCGCTTATAGCCACTGGTGGTGGAGTCCACGTTGTAGAAAGTTACAATAACTCTATAAGTTGTTTTTTTTAGTCAACTATTCTGAAGTAATCCCAAATTAAAAAACAATTTGGTATTTTTTGATTTACAGACTATCGATCGCTTATAGTCAACTATTTTGAAGTAATCCCAAATTAAAAAAAAATTGGTATTTTTGGTGGGTGGGGGTGGGGGAAGGAGCGGGTCTTAACTTTATAATTAATACAAATGCTTATGTTTTGATTCCTAACTTTTGACTACTACACAGGCCATTTAGTTTTTACTTGCTTTTTTTACTACATTTCACGTAAATGGTAACTCAATCGTAAAGGTATTATTTTTTCCTGTTTATATTTCATGTAGCCGATTATTACTCACACTATTATATACAACGTTTGGGAAATATTCCCTTGTTGCATGTCTGTTTTTCATTTTGCGTAAGGTGGTTGGATGGCCGAATGGTTAGCGCGTGCGCGCTGTATCATAAGATCTTTAATTGAGTCAACGGGTGTGGTTTTGATTCCACGGTGGTACCGTGACAAGGAGTAGGGTCGCCTGTCCAACCACGTGGGTTTTTCTCCGGTTCCTCCGGTTTCCTTCCACTGCTAAAGACCCCTACGTGCAAGGGAATTACTGAGATAAAATTGAACCATATGTTAGTCCCGAAATGACCTTGTTTGTGTCGAGTGGACGTTACCTCTCTCTCTCTGTCTCTCTCTCTCTGTCTCTCTCTCTCTCTCATTTAGAGTAAAGTATTGGACTGGTCGTGCATAATGTTTTATTCTTTGGACATGTATGTGCTTATGTTCGGTATTTAAAGATCAACCTATATGAATTCTGCCCTCTTATCCTTTAGTATAGATCATTATACTGTATATTATTATTATAATACGTCCAATAGCTTGTTTAACCCGTGACAGTGTGATTTGGATTGTTGTTGGTAGCTCCAAGAGCCTTTTTATCTGGAATTTGTTCTACATTTAGTGAATATTTGAGTTCTTCGAAAATAGTTTAGAACACGTCACATCAAAAATATTCAAACTTTTATCTTGGGAGAAACATTTGACGTGGATTCATTTTTGTCCTCTAAACTAGAACTAGTCACCAGGTACTTCATGAATAGATCAAAACTAGACATCAAGATGAACACTTATCTTATAATCCGAATGTGATGTCCAGGATCCACACCATGAGTGTCGATGTGAGATATATAAGGAAAGTACAACACATACTTTGTAATGTAAGATTTGTGAATTATTCATACAGCAATTCCTACAACTGGAGAGTTCATATCAGATAATTTTCTTACCCGTATCCCCTGGAATATGTTTTTTTTTTTAGGGGCGGCGGATTTTTAAGGGGGCATTTGCTCCTGGTGCCCACCCCCCTTGGATCCGCGCCTGTGGTTGCGCCCCATAGCCTCCACATAAGTGATATAAGAAAGTTTGGATCAAGGCAAACGAACCAGGTACCCATAGGCGTCTGGGCACCCTTAAAACCAACCGACTGATCATTGCCCTAAGAGCACCACTGTGTGATCATAATCAAGTGTATTATTTTATAATTGAAAGGTTGTTCTTCTTTTTGTTTTTTTTTACGGGGGGGGGGGGTGTGTGCAATGTACCCCCTGCACGCCCGCTAGGTAGGGCTCTAACCGGTGAGTGGTGACTGTATGTATAATACGTCCAATAGCTTTTTTAACCCGTGACTGTATGTATAATACGTTGGATAGCGTGTTATACCCGTGACTGTGTGATTTGGATTGTTGTTGGTAGCGCCAAGGGCCTTTTTGTCTGGAATTTGTTCTACATTTGGTGAATATTTGAATTCTTCGAAAATAGTTTAAAATACAACACATCAAAAATATTCAAACTTTTATCTTGGTAGAAACATTGACGTGGATTCATTTAATAATAAATTTTACATGGTTTGGAATTGATTTTGTTTTTTTGAACATGTTTCTAGAGAATCAAACATGCAAACTACAACATTTCTTTCACTATCCAGGGATTTATTGTATGACAGATGTCGAGAAAACAATATATTTCTAACCAATGATAAAACAGTTGTTTTGCACACGTAGCATTAATTCAGCCATTGTGGAAAATTTCCTATTGATTGAATTTGAATAACAGCATAGGCGTGTGGGGGGGGGGCAATCGAAGTTGGGGTGGGGGCGGGGGTGCTAATTGCTAAAAAAAAATATTTGTCACCCGAATGTTCAGACAGAATCAATCATTAAATAATATGGCACATGGCTCACGCTTTCACGGTTCCAACGCCTATAAATTCCTGAAACAATTAATCGATGATAATGTCGAATCAGTGAATATTTAAACCTCAAAATAAACTTACCAAAAAGATAAAAAAATAGATTGTGAGAAAAATTTTCCAAATCTTTGATTGATAATGTGCTCAGTTGTATTGATTTTCTCACGTGTTTTTAAGTTTTATTTTTAACATAAATAAATATAGAGTTTAATCGGGGTAATTTATCCAGTCACCCCGTAGCATCGAAAACTGGTTAATATATCAAAGTAGAAGCATTATGATAAACTATCGGCAATATACCACGTCTAATGATCGCAATATTTGATGATAAGCCTACTTACTTACTTACTTATAGGGGGTTGGATGGCTGAATGGCTGAATGGTTAGCGTGTACATAAAGTCTGTCATTGACTCAACTGGCATGGTTTCGATTCCCCGGTTGTACGTGACAACCTCGTGGGTTTTCTCCGGGTCCACCGGTTTCCTCCCACTGCTAAAGACCCCTACGCGCAAGCGAATTATTGAAATAAAATTAAACAATACGTTAGTCCCGAAATGACCTAGTTTGTGTCGAGTGGACTTTAAACCCCATTGCTCCCACTTACTTACTTGTACTTATGTGTTAAACATCTTATACTTAGAACGAAATCTGCACATTATATAAACATGTTTAATGCCATGTAAATATTAAATTGTTTCAAACCACAAAGTTTTAAAATCGAACCGTAACTCAAAGAACATTGGATACCAGTCACAATCAGTCGAACACCAGCAACGTTAACTGGTTTCCTGTTACACTGAGGCTGAGAGCAAACAAAATAAGGAGAATTGATCGATGGTGCATTTACGAGATAACTTACCACATGCCATCGAAAAATCTAAGATCAAGGACTAAGAACAACTTCGTTGTTCTAAAGTTTAACCTCATCTCCTTTGGGGCTCGCTCGTTTGGTGTTGTTGTTGCCAATTTATCAACTTGATTCCTGAAAATCTTAGATCCAGTCAATCATTAGACTCCTTTCAATCCAGATTGAAAACATACTTTATTTGATTGCGATGGTTGTTTTTCTTTTTGCAGAGCAATGTGCACGACTATACGTGGAATTAGCGCGATATAAATGGACTTATTATTATTTAGATTGTTTTTTTAGTATCTCTTGATTTGGTTGAAACAAGGGAAGGGCAGTAGGAAAAGGGGACACGATATTGTCATTTGGGCAAAATAAGACATTGACGTAGGTTTTTCCATGAGTATTTGAGATAACTCTTTCGAAATTCGAGGACACTTTTTCAGAGGG
Organism: Patella vulgata; assembly: GCF_932274485.2. Lineage (NCBI taxonomy): Eukaryota > Metazoa > Mollusca > Gastropoda > Patellidae > Patella > Patella vulgata. The sequence continues at coordinate 4,638,902 of NC_065887.2, forward strand.
CACATATCCCCCCCCCCCTCCGTACCCTAGTAAGAAATCTCATTGGAATCCAGCGTTATGAACCATTTCCAGTTCTTTTGTTTTTGTATTCATGAGGACAGGGTTGCCTACTCGCCCAGCACGCCTTTGCCTTTTTGTACGAAAAGTCGCTTATTGTTAGCATCTTCTTTGTCAATCTCTCGCAAAATGTTGGCATAACTTGTGTAACTCTGTTATATCACATCCAAGATTATTTTGAGTGATTTCAGAAAAATAAGGTCCTTTTAATGTCTATAAAAAAGGTTCTTGAATATATTTATATAAAGTAATTGGTAATGGTAATTAATTTGAATGTAATGGGTAATAGTAATTAATTACATCGCTGACAATAAGAAAGTAACTGTAATGAGTACATCGCTGAAACGTAATGGTAATGTAATTAATTACGTTGCCAATGTAATGTCCCCATCCCTGGATATTGTAAAAGTGTGGTTTTCGGTGGTTTTTAATCTGAATATAAGAGAGATCCAATATTGTCGTTTCAAAGTAATTTATTAAGTGAAGATGATCATTATTCAAATTCAAACATTAATAACAATATAACGTAAATACTATGTAAAGGATAGTGTAGCTTATAATAATATATATACATAGGGTGGTGTAGCATATAATAACAATAATAATATATGTATAATTTCAATGTAATACAATAGAGCTAACTCGCTTGTGAAGAGGTACAAGTTACTGATGTAGAATTTCTTAAATGTACGATCCTTATTAAATGTAACTAATAAATATAACTATTAAATCTTTATTAAATATAACTATTAAATCTTTAGTAAATATAACTATTAAATCTTTATTCTCTATTTAGCAACAAGTATTAATCGAAAATAACATATACCGTACTTTTTAGTCACTAATTATTTCCACTAATCTAAATAACACATTTCTTTAATAAACAAGTAATCTATCGAATATATAGTACTTTTCCGTCTATTAAAAATATATATTGTAAAATATTCGCTAGAAGTTAAACAAGTAATAAATCATGTAAATCCTTACTTTTCCGTTTAATTTAGCGCGAACCATTTCTAATTATTTTAGACATTAATTATCTGTTATTGAAACATATTTAAACAAACAAGTATTTCGTCGACAAACGTACTTTTCCGTTTTAATAAATATATATATTGTAAAATATTCTCAAGTAATTAAACAAGTAATGAATCATATCAATTCTTACTTTTCCGTTTATTAATTAATATTTTACGTAGATGAAGAAATATCTATTAATGTAATACTCGATTCTACTAATCGTATTGATCCGATATAAAAGGATATAATTCTAAATCAAAGGTTAGAATAAAATATATATAAAGTTTAAACAATCAAAATATACATAGAGGCTTACCTGAATATAAGAGAGATCCAATATTGTCGTTTCAAAGTAATTTATTAAGTGAAGATAATGGTGAAAGTTTAGCTAGATATATTTATATCTTCCAAAAATCCCGGCAAATATTAGAGATGCCACGTGTTGGATTAATCTCATTTTTTGATTGGTGGAAGACCATTTACGGAAGACGCCCATTACTCGATACGAAATCTGATTGGCCGGATCTAGACTCGCTTGACTTAATATGTCAGGTAACGACTACCCGAGTAATAGCGTCAGTGTAATCCTAGGTATTGTTTTTAAAGTTAAAGCTGTCACCATTAATCTTACTTAATTACTTTAAAATAAACAACCAATAAAGGACCCTCTATTCAAGTTCTTCTATATCAGTATACCATTATATAATATGCTTAAGATCTATTGACACCAAATCAGCGTCAAGGTTGATTTATGCAATCTATGACGTCCTCAAAGCGTATTATTGGAAAATAATTTGGTTTAGTAATTTTATTTAATTTTCTGTAATCTACAGCGAATCTCCATTCTCCGGACTTTTTTTTAACCATAATGACCGGTGACCGCCAGGGTGAGTTGCTTTCAACGCAGATATTGTTGTCAAGCATTTCTTTTATTTGCCGCGAGGTTTCCTTTCTAAGTTCGGCCGATTGTCGATAAAATTGTGAACGTACCGGACCTTCGTTTTCCATAGTATCTATGACGTGTTTGTAACCCTTTGTTTTACCCAATTCTTTAAGATTCTTCGCAAATACGTGTCGATTTGTATTCAAAAATGACAATAATTCCCGTTTCTCATTATCCGATAAGTCAGAATCTGTTAAATCGAACTCGAGTTCATTTTCACGAGATTCCTCGGATTTTAAAGACATGACATTACCGCCCGGATTTGCAGGCGTGCTATGTTCATTGTCTAATAAGTCCATTATAGAATTCTCTTCAATATTATTTACTGTGGCTAATATGTTAGATTTATAAATTTTTATATTTTTATTTGTGGAATTTAATAAACGTAGCACAGCCTTTCCTTCCAATGGTTGAACAAGACATCTAGCTCCTACAATACCTTTTTTCGCAAGAATGGGATTTGGTTCTAATAAAACTGCGTTACAATAGTTAAAATTTGCCAATCTCACAGGTACGTCAACGTGATGACGAGCTTTAAGTGTGATAGATTTTTGGGGTCTAACTAAGCCTATGTTGTTCGATATCAATGCTATGTCAGGTATTCCCTCATCAAATGACACAATACGTTTACTTATATCTATTTTTGTATTAAATCGCTCCATAAAATCAAGTCCTAAAATTACTGGGTGGTGTACCTGTGGCATAATATGGAATTCGTGTTGGAGTGAAACATTGTTTATATAAAGCAGTACCTTCATAGTACCCAAAACATTATACTGATCACCACCTACTCCAGTTACTTTGATTATATTTGATGGTTCAATTTGTGATTTCTTAAAACCTAACTTATTAAATAAATTGAAAGATAGAATAGATATACTAGCCCCGGTATCGATTAATGCATTTAACTGTTTTGAACTTATCATAATTTCAATCATATTTCTTTCCAGGGACGTTTGTACGGCTATTACTTGACCAGCATTATTTTCGTCTAAAACATATTTAAATTCATCTAAAAACAAATTTTTCACTATTTGGAAACTGTCTTTCTGTTCCGGTGTCAGTTTCTGGAACCAAAGTTTGGCTTCTCCAGTTAAATAAAATGACAAATTTGATAATTTCAAACTATCGTTAGTCACTTTTTGTATTGCCATTAAATGTTCAAACTCACAGATAAAAGTTGCGGCTGTCTCGTTTCCCGTTCCACTGAATCTGGGTAACTGCAGGGAACTCATTGCAAATACCTGTGTACCGTTGTCTTCTGTAGAGGAGTTTGAAGCTATCGTGTTAATGTCAGTGTTAACTGTAATTTCAGTTTCCGATATCTCTCCTGTTTTCTCTGTTTCTTTGTTTCTTAACGGATATCTTGGAAAATTATCTGGATCAACTCCTTGTTTCGACATCAGTCAGGATCTTAAAGCATCTCCACCAATTGTAAAAGTGTGGTTTTCGGTGGTTTTTAATCTGAATATAAGAGAGATCCAATATTGTCGTTTCAAAGTAATTTATTAAGTGAAGATGATCATTATTCAAATTCAAACATTAATAACAATATAACGTAAATACTATGTAAAGGATAGTGTAGCTTATAATAATATATATACATAGGGTGGTGTAGCATATAATAACAATAATAATATATGTATAATTTCAATGTAATACAATAGAGCTAACTCGCTTGTGAAGAGGTACAAGTTACTGATGTAGAATTTCTTAAATGTACGATCCTTATTAAATGTACCTAATAAATATAACTATTAAATCTTTATTAAATATAACTATTAAATCTTTAGTAAATATAACTATTAAATCTTTATTCTCTATTTAGCAACAAGTATTAATCGAAAATAACATATACCGTACTTTTTAGTCACTTATTATTTCCACTAATCTAAATAAAACATTTCTTTAATAAACAAGTAATCTATCGAATATATAGTACTTTTCCGTCTATTAAAAATATATATTGTAAAATATTCGCTAGAAGTTAAACAAGTAATAAATCATGTAAATCCTTACTTTTCCGTTTAATTTAGCGCGAACCATTTCTAATTATTTTAGACATTAATTATCTGTTATTGAAACATATTTAAACAAACAAGTATTTCGTCGACAAACGTACTTTTCCGTTTTAATAAATATATATATTGTAAAATATTCTCAAGTAATTAAACAAGTAATGAATCATATCAATTCTTACTTTTCCGTTTATTAATTAATATTTTACGTAGATGAAGAAATATCTATTAATGTAATACTCGATTCTACTAATCGTATTGATCCGATATAAAAGGATATAATTCTAAATCAAAGGTTAGAATAAAATATATATAAAGTTTAAACAATCAAAATATACATAGAGGCTTACCTGAATATAAGAGAGATCCAATATTGTCGTTTCAAAGTAATTTATTAAGTGAAGATAATGGTGAAAGTTTAGCTAGATATATTTATATCTTCCAAAAATCCCGGCAAATATTAGAGATGCCACGTGTTGGATTAATCTCATTTTTTGATTGGTGGAAGACCATTTACGGAAGACGCCCATTACTCGATACGAAATCTGATTGGCCGGATCTAGACTCGCTTGACTTAATATGTCAGGTAACGACAACCCGAGTAATAGCGTCAGTGTAATCCTAGGTATTGTTTTTAAAGTTAAAGCTGTCACCATTAATCTTACTTAATTACTTTAAAATAAACAACCAATAAAGGACCCTCTATTCAAGTTCTTCTATATCAGTATACCATTATATAATATGCTTAAGATCTATTGACACCAAATCAGCGTCAAGGTTGATTTATGCAATATAGACTCGACGTCTTTAATAAACATATATACATTTAAAATAAACTATATAATCTATAAAATATACATAAGAATAAAATATCTAAAATAAAATATATTGCATATTTTGTCAATGTACACTGTTACAATATCACCGGCAAATAAAATTCGATTGTCCATTTGAGTTCTTCAAAATAATTTAAAGATTTTCCAACCAGTCAGATCAAAAATATTGTCCAGCTTGAACCATCTAATATTGATTCATTTAATAATAAAATTTACATGGTTGAAATTGATTTTATCAATTTGAACATTACTTCAGAGAACAATACACCAGCTGTCTGAAATATACGATAAACAAGCAGCATTATGATATAATTTCATCATCCCCAAACTTAATATATGACAAATTTCTAGAAAATAATGCAATTATTCCCGGCTTGGTTGTCGATCCCCACTTCTAAAATGCAAGAGATTTGTGTTTCAAGATATTCATTGAGGCCTATTCTCGAAGGTTGATTAAAATAAAATGACCTGTTTCAACCCGTCCGTGGAATATTGAGAATCTAACAAAGAAGTAGAAGATTAGCCAGAAACAATATGGGATTTGGATCAGGCGTCTGTGTGCAACAATTCTCTTTTTCTGTATGATGAAATTCTACAGAAATTTGGGGACCTGTAGGAAATAACGGCCCCAAATATTCTACAGTTTCTGTAATGCAATGATATAGGTTTTTTTCTAAAGTTAAATACTATAGTATTTTATAGATGTTTTGTAGTGTGTTATGTAGAAAATTCTACGGTTATGTATAGGACGGAATACTGTAGCAAATTGGGCTCCTGAAGGCGCCCATTGGGGAAGAAATGAGCTCCAGAATCCAACGACCAAGAAACTGTGGACGGAGAGGGGCGACGGCAATAAACGTCCACATGACAATACAGCTAAAAATGAAATATAAAAGAAAATAATTACAAACAATGGAATACGATTAATGAGTAGGATGTCCACCATCGGTTATAAAGCATGTAGTCATACAAGATTAATGGCTTCAGGTATAATTGCTATTATAAGCAATCTATTGAAATCTGAATAAGATATTAAAACAACACATTGAACATTAAATGAATGAAAGAATTAATAAATGAATGAATGAATAAATGTACGAACTATATCCCCATTACAATACTATAGTATTGATGTAGGAATTGTTAGACTTACTATAGAATTCTAAAGATTTTTTTTATTAATTATTTTGGGAAAAGATATACTTGACCCATAATTGATAAGCTTATTTTTCCCCTCTTGGATTAATTTGAATTCTGTTGATGATTCACCAGTCGGAACCATGACAGCTTTTGTTCTTGATATAAGTGAAACATGGGGAAAATAGTTAAATGAAGTTATGTAAAAAAAATCAAAAAAAATCTCATAAAGCTTGTCTAATTTAATATTATTGTAGAGAATGTTATAAAATAAATTTATCTTTATGTCATTAATCATTTTTTATGAATTAATTAGACGTTACTATACTATAGGCCTACACATGAAATCTTCAACATTGAAAACACGATTTATTTGTCAAATTATATCAACATTCATGTTGTGATCTTACCGGAAAGAGATGGGCTTTTGATATCCAATATTTAAGACAAAATAAACATTTTACCATTGGTACACGAATCGTGTACCATAATGCGCTTCAGCCCCAGTTGTATCAAGAGACTCGAGGAACGAGGCTAGACACATTGCACCAAATCAAACGGCGTATGTAGACTGGAATAACCAGACGCTAGAAATAATTTGCACTCGCTTGAGACTGCTGGCTTATTTCGCCGAACATAACTGATTTGAAATTGGAGTAAAAACGGAAACCATTGAATGTAAATCAGTTTATATACATTCATATTACAGTTTTATATGCGTTGCGACCCACTCTTGTCAATTTCTAGGTCCAAAATGTTAGCGATTTAGCTCCTTTAAATTTCAGCCCATGACTGACTAAGGCTGTTAATTATTGTTTGACAGTTATACAGAATTGACCTAAATGGCTTCAACAGATTATATAAATTTCATCCAGTACATTTATCTGCTATAGTCATGGAAATCTAACTAGCACGGTACCCAACAAACTGACTGTGTTCAAATAAACTTTGTCTTTATTTCAATGAACTTTTTAAAAAATTTATTCAATATGACTGGGTTCTCATTAGGAGAATGATGATGCTTGGTACATAGTTTCACTAAATCAAGACTTAAGTTCTATCATAAGGATTTTAAACTTATGCTAGGAATAGATAAGCAGTTTGACTGTTCAATGTGATACTAAAAAATAAATGTGAAGTTAAGTAATGTGTAATATAATTACTCGGAGATTGTGCCAGGGCACACAAGCCTCACTGTTGGCTTGTTGATCCCACTTTTATGTAGAATTTAAAAATATTTTCTGGCAGGTGTTTTGAATACTCCTGATTTTGTGGAGGTTGAATCGGGAAGTAAATATACAGGAATTAGGGAAATCACCTACTAAACTTACGTCACAGCCTATAGATTCCTTCGACCAGGCTTAGAAAAATATGGAAACGGTCAATGCCCTTCAATATTTAAATCAGGAGATTGTAATACGTTCAACTCTTTGTAAAACACTCGAGTTTTTGTCTACGCCTTTCGAAGAAAGCAGGAGACTATTAAAATGGGCCTGCCCGTCTGTCTGTCTGCCCGTCCGTGTAGGTGTTTATTAGGTGAAACCCTTGATGGAGTTCGAAGATGAGCATTTTCTGCTTAAGGTAAGCTGTGATAAGCAATTTGATTGGTTGACGTTTTGGGACACGATAACTTTAGTTTCATTACATCATTACCTTGACTAAGTTCGATAATGAGCATTTTCTGCTCAGGGTAAGCAGAGCGATAAGCAATTTATTTAATTGGTCGAGACTTTGGAACATAACTACTCTGTTTTAATCGAGGTAGAATATTTAAACTGGATGTAGCTGTTCATTATGTGACTGAGTTCAATGATTAGCATTTCCCACTAAAGCTAGCAGGGATAATCAGTGCCATTGATTGATGCTTTGGGCCAAGATAACTTTGATTCTAACTGATGGAGAGGATGAAACTTAGTGTATAGTTTTCTACCAGGTAGGCCTACTTCAAAACCTTGACTGAGCATTTTCTGCTTAGACTAAGTATAGATAATCAGTTTGATTGCTCGATACTCTTGAACAAGATAATTGTGTAATTAATCTAATTATTTTGCGATTTCGGCCGGGGACATCAGCCTCACTGTTGGCTTTTTTTTTAATTATTATTCTAGCTTTCGCGCGCAGTGGTACTAAATGTCCGTTCTAGCCATAAACACAAAGTATTGATTAAGATGCGTTGTAATCGATAGTCATCTGTGTAAGATATTCCTCTAAACCAATAGTATGGACTCCTCCCAGTAGAAGTGTCGAGTATGGACGAATATTGATTAAGGTGCGTCGTAATCAATAGCCATCTATGTAAGATATTCCTCTAAACCAATAATATTATTTGACTCCTCCCAGTGGGAGTATACAATGGAAGCCACGTGTTTTTTTCCCCAGGTATCGTGCTATTTCTCATGAAAATCGATCGCTGTGGCCATCCACCTGTCTATAAAAAGAAGCAACAATGAGAGTAGGTATCAGATGTGTTTAACTTCAAGTTGAATTAATTAACCATGTGTGCTTTGATTCTGAATATAGTGGTAGCTTTTGCCTTGATGGCCTGTACTGCTAACAGCAAAAAATATTATTCAAAGAGGCGCGAAGTTAACCTGAAAACTGTATCGTGTGATAGAGTTGAAAAGTCGGATTTGTGTCACTGCTGTCCTGGTTAGTATTACTATTTGCGTTTGATTTATTTTCAGAACATATTTATAATTTGCGATAAATCAAAACTGATACCGGCCATGTTTAGATATTTCTATTTTCAGGTGTTAGATTAAAACCTGATCCGAATTCAATTCAAACTAATTTTGACCAAGTATGTCAAGTGGTAGACAACCTATTCGGGTTATGATAGATTATAAAGACTCGAACTAGCAATTATTCGCCCATTGACTTCAATTTTAAATGGCTGTAACATCGCAGGCTGTAGCTTTTTGCTCAACATCCCATTGATTCCAATCTTTATAAGGCACCACAGCGGACGACATTTAGCTGACTTATCATAAATTTTAATATCATCTTTTAAGTTCCGAATATAGAACAATTTAAGAGCTTGTGAATGTTAATATGTTTTTCTTCTCAAGAACAAATAGCACACGATTGACGAACCATTTTAATCAACTGTTTTTGTTTAGAAATTGAAATATTATCCAACGTAATGTAGTCCTGTACCAGAATCCGTACCGCAGGAAGTTGTCCGGATCAAGTCGCGTGACGCCATCGCCATCTTTATCTAAGATCGCTATTGTTTAGATTATTTGCTAGGGGGATTTGATTTTCACTGTGGTCAAAATGTCACTTTGACAATGATTGCGGTAGCACGATTTACCAAAACCACCCCAATCTACCCAAACCCACCATTATTTAAACTCATATAATAATTATTTAATAAAAATCATACTGTTCTTTAAGCCAAATTGACATTTTTAATTTAAAATCGTAACGTTTTGTTTCAAAAATGTCCTTCAAAAGGCAATTTCCAGGCAATACACGATTTCGTGCAATACAAGGGTTATGTCCTTTGATTACAAATTAAAAATGACAATTCTAGACCAAAAAGTGAAAAAAAGAGCGGAAAAGGGAAGAAAATTAAATGATAATTTAGTATAAAGAACAGTATATTATCAAATATCGATATAAATTATTATTATTGTCTCATAATTTGAAATAATGGTGGATTTAGGTGGATTTGATCCTTTTCTCCAATTCTAGACAAAAAAAGTGAAACAAAAATGCCGAAAAGGGAAGAACAAATTAAGCGAAAAATTGTCTATTTATAACTCACAATTTAAGTCTTAGTCCATATCGAGTCCATCTGCATAGTAGTAAATAGTACAACCCAGTTGGATATTATTAAATCGTCATGTTTAACCTTTATTTCAACAACGTGTAGAAAAAGGTACGAATCAATCTGAGGTACAAAGTGAGGTAGGAATGAACTAAGTACGAAACAACCAGGTTACGAAACAGCCTGCACCCGCGTACGCATGCGGTTGCTGCGTTTGTTTGAAAACCATTCTGTTGTCATTTCGATGTTGTGGTTTTTTCTTAGCAAAAAACCCTGTGTATGGATATTAGTCTCTGTCCTATTCATATCAGTATCAGCCCATCTTGTATTGTTTTTAGAATATATGACCATCATTTATTTACGTTCTAGTACCCAGAAAATATTCATTCGCAGTTAGTCGCTCAGGAAATTTAGAGGACTGTTATACTCATTCAACGCTATTTTTCGACCAATCAGAATCAAAGAAATTTCCATTTTGGGCTACAATATACGTTTGATATACCAATCCTTGCTTAAGCTAAATTCAATCAATTAGTAGCGTATGGATTTTTTTTTTATCAAAACGTTTTTGTATTTAAAGAGACTAAACCTCTAACTCAAAATCATCCATTATACGTGAAATTAAAAATACAAAATAGAATTTAATATATTAGTCCATTTGAATCAATATTGGTGTTTATCTTACCGTGATATCTAATATTTAAGACACAATGAACATTTTAAAAACAGTACATTTGAATCAATATTGGTGTTTATCTTACGTGATATCTAATATTTAAGACACAATGAACATTTTAAAAACAGTACATGAGTCATGTACTCTATGGTTTCGGGCGCCATTTCTAATGGGAAAAGATATTCATATCCAAGGAGAAAATCCGTAGGTTATTAGTGATGGCTGATTTACAAACGACTAAATAAAAAACAAACAAAAAAAACGTGTAGAATTGACTAAGTAGACATAAACGACTGCCATTCAGTTTGGACTGTTGATCAGAAATAACAGTAACATTTTCGTCTCTTTTAAGGTTCCAATGAATAGAGCCACACGCCCTTTATATTAAAGGTTCTATGCGTGATTTTAGCGCTATAGAATCCCCTTGTAAACTACAGTATTGTGAAACTTGAATCGCTAATTTATGTAAAGCATTTAGCATGGTTGTATTGTCTCTCACATAATGACCGTTTCTGGTTTCTCCCCATGATTAAATGACACTATCCATGATTTTAGCACTATAGAATCCATTGTAAACCACAATATGTTGACACTTGAATCCCTAACAGGGATATCAATCAGTTTAAGGTGGTTAAACATT